>NC_134801.1:50958867-50978867 GCF_046742065.1 Oratosquilla oratoria
GAACAAGTGGATTAATATGCAATCAGAAACCAGAAGAGGAAAATAAGATGGTGAAGAACAAGAACAGAAAAGAAGCAAAAAGATAGATAGAGAGAGAGAGAGAGAGAGAGAGAGAGAGAGAGAGAGAGAGAGAGAGAGAGAGAGAGATAGAGAGAGAGAGAGAGAGAGAAAGAGAGAGAGAGAGAAAAGAGAGAGAGAGAGAGAGAGAGAGAGAGAGAGAGAGAGAGAGAGAGAGAGAGAGAGAGAGAGAGAGAGAGAGAGAGAGAGAGAGAGAGAGAGAGAGAGAGAGAGAGAGAGGTGATAGAGAGAGAGAGAGAGAGAGAGAGAGAGAGAGAGAGAGAGAGAGAGAGAGAGAGAGAGAGAGAGAGAGAGAGAGAGAGAGAGAGAGAGAGAGAGAGAGAGAGAGAGAGAGAGAGAGAGGAAAGATGGTTTGTATGGGGAGGGGAGGGGTGGAGGGGTCGAGGTCGTGTAATGAGAATAAAACAAAGGAAGAAAGAGAACGAAGGAGTCTGACAAGACGCGACAGGATGCAAAATATAGAGAAAAAACTAAATTGGAAAACAACACAAGAAAACATTTCGATTAAGAATAATGACACGAAGCGAAGGAATAAGAAAAAAAACGCAGATTACGTAATAATGTAAACTGGTTGAAAAAATGCACATCAAGGTGAACGAAATAATGAGAACGTGATTAAATAAATTTGAGAAAGATAGAAGGGCAAATGTATGATTCACTTCACTACCGAGGATAGAGGGAGGGGGAGAGGGGAGGGAAGGGGAGAGGGAGAGAGAGGGAGGGGAGAGGGGAGGGGGCAGGGGGGAAATGGGGTGGGGTGAAGGGGAGAGGGGGAGGAGGGAGGGGGAGAAGGGGAGGGGGAGGAGGAGGGGAGGGGTAAGGGGGAGGAGGGGAGGGGGAAGGGAAAGAGGGAAGGGGGAGAGGGAAGGGGGAGAGGGAAGGGGGAGAGGGAAGGGGGGAGGGGGAGGGGAAGACGGGAAGGGGGAGGGGGGAGGGGAAGACGGGAAGGGGGAAGGGGGAGAGGGGGAAGGGGAGGGGAGGGGGAGGGGGAAAGGGGGAAAGGGGGGAAGAGGGGAGGAGGAGGGGAAGGAGGGGGAGGGAGGAGGAGGAAAGGGAAGGGGGAGAGGGGAAGGGAAGAGGAGGAGAAGGGAAGGGGGAGAGGAGGAGAGGGGAAGGGGGAGAGGAGGAGAGGGGAAGGGAGAGAGGGGAAGGGGGAGAGGAGAAGGGAAGGGAGGGGGAGAGGAGAAGGGAGAAAGGGGGAGAGGAGAAAGGAGAAAGGGGGAGAGGGGAAGGGGGAGAGGGATAGGGAAGAGGGGGAGGGGAGGAGGGGGAGGAGGGGGAGAAGGGGAGGGGGAGAGTGGGAGGGGGGGAGGGGGAGAGTGGGAGGGGGAGAGGGGAGGGGGAGAGGGGTAGGGGGAGAGGGTGGAGGGGGAGAGGGTGGAGGGGAGGGGGAGAGGGTGGAGGGGAGGGGGAGAGGGGAGGGGGAGGGGGAAGGGGGAGAGGGGGAGAGGGGAGGGGGTAGGGGGGGAGGGGGGAGGGGGAGGGGGAGAGGAGGAGAGGGGGAAGGGGGAGGGATGAGGATGCCACAAGAGTACATGACGTAAACTAGCGGCAACCTAGGAAGATTTGCGCCCAGTATGATAGGATAAAAGAAAACGTGACACGGGCAGCCTACGTAAGTCTAGACATAAATCTTCGAAAGGACGAAGATTTTACCTGAAACATTATGTCGGCGACCTAAATGCTTATGTCTAGACATTCTAGACATATAAACATTTAGGTCTAGACATAAGTATCTAGGTCTAGACATAAACATTTAGTTCGCCGACATAGGGATTTAGGTAAAAATCTCCGCCATTTTGAAGATTTATGTGTAGACTTAGAGGTTAGGATCTTCTATAAATTCGTCCCCTAAATCTTTACTATAGAGACGGAGCTTTAGAACTCTTCTTCCAACTGAAACTAGACGATTTCATTCAACTAAGGGGATGGACGGTTGTGATGGTATGGTACTATTGTAGTATCGTACCATTGTGTTGTGTATTATGTCTGTATATTTACATGCTAAAAAGAACACGGGTACGTGTGTTCACTTATGCAAGGTAGACCACTTGGAAAAGAAACTAACGAAGCAGAGCGCATTCTTATATTACATCCAGTGCAAAAAGCACACTGGATGTAATATACGAAAGCGCTCTGCTTCGTTAGTTTCTTTTTCCAAGTGGTCTCACTTTGCGTATATTTACTCGTGCGCACTTATGTATCACTTATTTGGGAATTACATATTTTCCCCATTAATTGTATTACTAACTGATTATAATATATTTATACTGTATATACAATATATTATTAGATGCGAGAACCAATTATTCAGCCCAAGCGCGCTTACATGAGTTTTCCCGCTAAGTCTGAGCTTGGTGGCGTGGCTTGGCCCCAGTCTTGTATCAACCTTCCTTGAGCAAACATGCTCTTATATTTCTTGTGTAATATTTCTTGTGTAATGTTAAGTAAATTGTGTAATATACTGTATATCATAAGTGATAGCTTAGCCTTTTATTGTCGCACCTTCAACAAGGTCGAGGGACGAATTGGTCGAGAATTGTTCTCTGTCGACTGAGGCGCTTTTTCGACTCAGGTTTGTTTGTCAACTAAATATAATCGTTCGACGTCATCCAACTCCCGTAATACCTTCCGGGGCGTCGTAGCCTTGGCGCGTCTGGTAACAACAAAGACGTGGGAAACTGTCATGGGGTAAGTAATCCGTTACGAATTAGACGTTAGTCACTTGTTTACTTACGTGACTCGTAACCCGGTCAACGCTTGTTAGCGAAGCTCTAAAGAACTTGTTTCGATTAACTGTGCGTCACCGCTGTGAAACGGTCTAGTGTGTGAAGGAGAGATACATGGATGAAGAAACAGAAAGGAATTCGAGAGTAAAGGAGACAGGAGGAGGAAGAATGGTGAAGGAGGGAAAAAAAGGAGGTAGAGGAAGAACGTAGGGAAAGAAGGGAAGGAGAGCGGGTAAAAGAAAAGAAGATGAATGGTAACAGAGGAATGACCACAAACTTTAGGTTTTGATCTGAGTAATACAACAGGTTTATCTCATTCAGTTTGAGATGTCTCTGGATAGATTGGATTAGAATTATCTTTATCAGCCTCTACACTCCGGAGTATATGAAGAGATAAAGATGATCTTAATTGACAATCTCTTCTGTTCTCGGAGTAATCTTCTCTATAATACAATTTTTGTTCAATTGGATAGCCACTGCCGTTCTGACGATATGTGTACCAATTTTGTGCGATCAGCTATACAGACCGTCAGAAGGTCGGCGGCTATCTAATTTAACAAAGATTTGTTCTGTGTCTCGATAGTTTGATACAGTGAGAGGGGACGTATTCGTATGGCCTAAGTCTATGACACTCAAATTGGGGTGGCGCGCCAGCACCGTTCACTTCGTAAACAATTTATACACGAACTAATACTATCTGCTTAGTTTGTTTTCTAATTTGTCCTAATAGTTCTCAATTATGTGTTTTTCGTTAGATTTAGAACCACTTTGGTAGATATTTATAAGAAAATGAGAATGGCAATTTGGAAAGAAAAATAGTTACCACGGCTCAAACAAGACTTTAGTCACGATCAAGGGGGAAAGTTTAGGATTTGCTTGCCTACCCTTAAAGACGAGTAGCGTTTAAAAAGCCTGGATAAGTGGCACTTACGAACATGTGATCATGTAGAAGAGAATACAGAAGGTCTAGCATTCGACTCTTGGCGGATGAACTGCAAAGGCAACTTGCCTACATTATAACAGAAACGATTAAGAGTCCTTGCTACCAGTAGTATTTTGCCCTCGTTGCGCGACCTCGTGACATGTCGTAGTGACAATTACTCAAGAATTGTTTATTGCCTCCTAGCATATATTTGGACTCTTCAAAACAAGTCCCGAAGCTTGAAGGAACCTCGTCCAACCAGTGACAGAATCCCTTGACGCTGACCAGCTGATGCAGAATCTATTACAGAGTCTATTCGTCCATCCAAAAGATCAACCCACTGAAGAGTATTGCCAAACTTTACAACTTTTCAGATAAACGCTAGACAACCCTTGTACGATGGAAAAAAAGACTATTGCTGTATTTAGAGGATTAATACAGAAGAAAAGTTTATCGTTCTCAGCCTTATTTAGACACATTTCGACAAAAGGAAATTACATTTTTGTTCACGATTCGAGTGCGCAAAAAGAGGGCGAGGCTAGCGGAGCAGTGTAATCTCTTTGTTGTTCATAGAGTCTGTGGCTGACTGCGCAGCCACCGAGACGATATTGCACGACCACTAATAGAAATAATTTCGTTCGAGAAGAAGAAAAAAAAGTTATCTCCACCTCATCATAATAGCCGCCACGTTTTCCTACTTCGTTCCTGTGAAGTATCAGCGAGGTTGCAGGGGACCGGATGTGGAAATCGTATCAATGTTTGCCACACCTTTGTATGCATTCATGCATATATGCATTCATGCATATATGCATGCATGTATAGATGCATGCATGTATAGATGCATGCATGCATGTATGTATATGTGCATGTACGTATGTATAGATGCATGTATGTATAGATGCATATGTGTGTGTGTGTATTCACCTTGGTCCTTGGATCACGTGTTGGATTCCTGATCGACAGCTATTTCCCTCCCGGAAGAGAGCTCAGAGCTCGTATGACCGATCTATGGGTATTGCTATGACCTTACATACACACACACACAACTCCCCGCCCACGAGAGTCGGAGTAACGACCCGAAGCGCAGCGATACCGAAATAATTTCGGCCCTGAGCAGGATTCGAACCAGATACTGCCGGCACCACCTTACGGGCAGTCCAGTACTCTATGAACCGCACCACCGAGTCGCGCGCGCGCGCGTGTGTGTGTGTGTGCGCGTGTGCGTGTGTGTGTGTGTGCGCGTGTGCGTGTGCGTGTGCGCGTCATTCGCAAACCATATCTAGGTCTTTCTGTAGCAATTTACAACCATCTTCGCATTTCCCATCATCAGCAGACAAGTCTGCGTAGCTACCAGTTCCATTCATCATGTCACTGATATACACTTAGAAGACCGCTGGTGCCAATAATGATCCTTGTGGTACTCCACTAGTCACTTTTCTTCAATCCGCCATTTCGTCTTTCATTATAGTTCACGTATAAACGTCATTTAGGGAATCTTTTTATCTTTTCCAATGTGATCCTTTTATGTCCTACGTTTTTCTGTTTCTATATTAATATTTTGTGTAGTACACTGTCGAAAACTCCCTCTAGGTTCAGGTATTCACAGTCCAGCAACCTTTCTCTTTCATGCAGTATAGCGACCATTCTCAAATAAGGCGGCCGAGCTCATCACTAAAAGTAAACAAAGAACACAAAAGAGACAGTGGATGTCGACCTCTTTGCTTACCAGAAGGTGAACGAAGCAGCCAAAAGGTGCGAAAAAAAATAAAATAAAATAAAATAAATAGATTGAATAAATCAAATAAATACAATAAATGAATGAAATAATTAGA
Source organism: Oratosquilla oratoria (assembly GCF_046742065.1). NCBI lineage: Eukaryota > Metazoa > Arthropoda > Malacostraca > Stomatopoda > Squillidae > Oratosquilla > Oratosquilla oratoria. The sequence continues at coordinate 50,964,429 of NC_134801.1, forward strand.
ATGAATAAAATAAAATAAAAATAAATTAATAAATGAAATACAAATATAGAATAGAATAAAATAAAATAAAAGGAAAAACAAAATTAATAAAATGCATAAAATAATCATTAAGTAAAATAAATTAAAATAAATGAAATTAAAATTATAATGAATAAAAAATAAACAAAAATAACATAAATAAGAATAAGATAAAATTAAAAATAAAAAAAAAATAAAGTAAAATGAAATAAATAATAAAAAAAACACCACGATATGAGCAGAGTAACCAGAATGGAAAGACGTGATCATAGATAACAACACAGACAAAATCACAACCCCCCCACCCCTCACCGCTCACCCCTTACCCCCAATGAAAAATAATAGTGATACAAAATGGTCAGGGAAGGAACAGCACTTTTTTTTTTTCTTTACTCTTTGTGAAATGGAAATATGCAGACACCTCGGCATATTTTCTTCGTCACGGTTTTTCTTTGTAACAATTATGTGAAAAAGATTTTCACAGAAGTAAAACAGCGATGATAACTTACTTGAACAACCACCAGATGTCTCCTCGTTCGAGAAAAAATACTCTTCATTCGTACCTGAAAAACAAAAGAACATCAATTTCATCTTCCAAGAAAATAAACACTTTTCAACCAATTTCAAAGCTTTAAAACGAGTCTTCCTGTACAACAAGCTTAAACAGATGAAGTAGAACAAACTGTAGTAATCTAAGCGCGTAATGAAGCCACTACGGGGAACATTTTTACGCAACAAGAACACAAACGCAAATACACATATTTGCATGCTTCAATGGACGTTAGGCGAAAGCATTTACTCGAGCGTCGAAGTGCATTAACGATCTCATGAACTTACGCATGCGCGCCCGCGCACACACGCACACGCGTACTTACCAACACACGCACGTGCACACACACACACACACACGTGCACAAACACATACATACACGCCCACACACACACACACACACAAATGCGCGTATACACACACACACACAAATGCGCGTATACACACACATACAAATGCGCGTATACACAGACACACAAGTGTGCGTACACACACACACACATACAAATGCGCGTATACATAAACATACAAGTGCGCGTACACACATACACACAAATACACACACACACAAATGCGAGTATACACATACACACATACAAGTGCGCGTATACACACACACACACACAAAGTGCGCGTATACACATACAAATGCGCATACACACACGCACATATACAAGTACGCGTATACACACACACGTGCGCGCGTGCGCACATACAAGTACTCATGTGATAACACAAGTACTAGGACACATATAGAGAGAGCACTAGGAAGTCCTAGATGCGATACCTGAATACATGCCTGTGTGTGTGTGTGTGTGTGTGTGTGTGTGTGTGTGTGTGTGTGTGTGTGTGTGTGTGTGTGTGTGTGTGTGTGTGTGTGTGTGTGTGTGTGTGTGTGTGTGATCGTGCGCTAGTAGGAGCTAATGCGCATATGCACGCGTGCGTGCGTGCGTGCGTGCGTTCGTGCGTGTGTGCGTGTGTGTGTTCGGGCGTGCATGTGCGCGTATACACAGAGCGCGCTGGCTCGGGACTGATCGTGCAAAGCGAGGAGAAGGCGAATCGGGGTCCGCCGCGTTGACCTCTCCTTTGTCCAAGCGTCGTGACCCTTGGGGCTGCAAATGCGTGGCCGAAAGTCCGTGTATACATGCATAGATGTATGTATATACGCACATGTGTGCGTGTGTATGTGCGCGTGTATGTGCACTTGCATATGTGCTCGAGCGCGCGCGCGCGCGCGTGTGTGTGTGTGTGTGTGTGTGTGTGTGTGTGTGTGTGTGTGTGTGTGTGTGTGTGTGTGTGTGTGTGTGTGTGTGTGTGTGTGTGTGCGTGTGTGTGTGCGTGTGTGTGTGAGTGTATGTGCGTGTGTGTGCGCGAGTGTTTATGCGCGTGTGTATGCGTGCGATTCACCATGGTTTTGGATCACGTGTTGGACTCGTGACTGACAGCTATTCCCTTCCCGTAATAGAGCTCAGAGCTTATATATGACCAATCTATGGGTACTGCTGTGACCTTACACGCTCACACACACCCATTCCCCGCCCATGAGAGTTGGAGCAACGACCCGCAGCGCAGCGATACTGACATAATTTCAGCCCCGGGCGAGATTCGAACCCGGACCGCCGTAGTGACAGTCAGGGACTCTACCAACCGCGCCACCGAGTCATGTGTGTGTGTGTGTGTGTGTGTGTGTGTGTGTGTGTGTGTGTGTGTGTGTGTGTGTGTGTGTGTGTGTGTGTGTGTGTGTGTGTGTGTGTGTGTGTGTGTGTGTGTGTGTGTGTGTGTGTGTGTGTGTGTGTGCGTGCGCGCTCATTGAGCCTTGAACTCTACAGCGGTACTCAAGCGATAACCAACGGAAGAGCTTTTTCCCCTGCCAACACGAAACCCACACGAAATCCATTTCCTCTCAATACATCAAAACAAGAAACCTCACTGTGAGACTGTGGTCTCTATGCGGTTTGCTAACCCGACCTAAGCCTAAACCTAACCTAGACCTAACCTAAACCTAACGTAAACCTAAACCTAACGTAACCTAACCCAACTTAGCCTAAACCTAACCTAAACCTAGACCTAACCTAAACCTAGACCTAACCTAAACCTAACGTAAACATAACCTAACTTAACCTAACCTAACCTAACCTAACCTAACCTAACCTAACCTAACGTAACCTAACCTAATGTAACCTAACCTAATGTAACCTAACCTAACGTAACTTAACCTAACCTAGTGTAACCTAACCTAGCATAACCTAACGTAACCTAACCTAGCATAACGTAACCTAACCTAGCATAACGTAACCTAACCTAACCTAACATAACCTAAACCTAACCTAAACCTAACCTAAGCCTAAACCCAAGCCTTAACCTAACCTAACCTAAACCTAACCTAAACCTAACCTAATCTAAACCTAGCTAAACCTAAGCCTAACCTAGCCCAACCTAAACCTAAAATATATTAACCTGACCTGGCCTGACCTAATCTAATCTTATCAAATATTACCTAATCTAACCTAACCTAAACAAACCTAACCAATGCTAACTAAACCTAACCAGATCTAACCAGACCTAGCCAGACCTAACCAAACGTAACCTAACCTCACCAATGTAACCTAACCTAACCTAACCAAACGTAACGTAACGTAAAATAACGTAACCTAACCTTACCTTACCTAACCTAAGGTAACGTAACGTAACCTAACCTAACCTAACCTAACCTAGCCTAACCTAGCCTAGCCTAGCCTAGCCTAGCCTAGCCTAGCCTAGCCTAACCTAACGTAACGTAGCCTAACCTAACGTAACGTAACCTAACCTAACGTAACCTAACCTAACGTAACCTAACCTAACCTAACGTAACCTAACGTAACCTAACCTAACGTAACCTAACCTAACCTAACCTAAAATAATCTAATAGATTTGAATAAAAATGCATGGCGTTAGCCATAAAAAATCAATAGCACCATGACTGTGTAGGAATTAAAAGAGTTCTTCATTCCCTGTGCCCTGCTTTCACCTGAATAAAATCACCTGTTAGCGGAGTTACCCTAATAAATAACAAAATCACGAACCCACACCTTCACCTCTCGATGAAGAAAACGGAATATTACAATTAAATATTCCCGAGGAATAAACAAGTGACATATCCCCCAGTCAGGTCACGACACACAATATATCCAGAAGCAAAACAATCTCGTGCATCTACAAAGCCCAATTTCCCTTTTATTTGTCAAGAAACGACGACCTTAACGCGTTTCGAGATCAATCCGCCTCGTTGTCGCCTCAGAGGCAAAACAAGGCGACATGACGTCACCAAGGGCGCATGCGCACTCACGATCAGCGTCAACGCGCGCGCTTCGAAACGTGCGTTTGTATTCAAATACTCGAATGCTTCCAGATGCATAGGCATAAATGCAGGCGAAAACAATGGGAACTAACTTGCATTCATGAAACCACAAGTGTGGAACGCAAAACAAGCGAAACATAAAGTCGTGCGAACGCACGCACGCAGATACATATGCATATGCAAAATGCATGAAGTGTGTATTCACCTTGGTCTTTGGACCACGTGTTGGACTCGTGATCGACAGCTATTTCCCTCCCGGAAGAGAGCTCAGAGCTCGTATGACCGATCTATGGGTAATGCTATGACCTTTCACACACACACACACACACACACACACACACACACACACACCCAACGTAACGACCCGAAGCGCAGCGATACCGAAATAATTTCGGCAGGATTCGAACCAGGTACTACGAGCACCACCGTGCTTCCCATTCCAGCGCTCTACCAACCGCGCCATCGAGTGTGTGTGTGTGCGTGTGTGTGTGTGTGTGTGTGTGTGTGTGTGTGTGTGTGTGTGTGTGTGTGTGTGTGTGTGTGTGTGTGTGTGTGTGTTAGCAAGTCCAGTTTTTAAACCAATTTTCATACCATTCATCTATTAGAATAGAGATTGTATCGGTTGGTGTTCTTTGTATTCTATATCCTAATGTAATCTTTATAAGGGAACCACATGACTGCTGCATACTCGTATCTAGGGTGGATCAGATCGCTGATGTATATTTTATCATTTTTATCCGTGGACTAACCCTCCCCACACACACGCATGCACGCACACACGCACGCACACACACACACACACACACACACACACACACACACACACACAAGCCCCCGTTGGTGGGAAAATATGTCACAGTTTCACATCTTAGTTCACAAACCAAATTATTGAAATGACCTCATAGAGACCAAAAAGAAACAGCAGTTCATAGGCATTGGGTATGTGAGGGAATAGGCTACGAATCCCAAATCTAAACCCTATATCAAAGAATAACTTAAAAAAGGCTGTTAACTGACCACACATTCACGGTGTGTGTTCTGTCCCTTAAGCTATTATTAGTTAAGATTACTAACGATCTTGTTCATCGCTGAAATGATCTCAGAGACTAAAAGAAACAGCAGTCATGGGGTACGTGAGAGAACAAGCCGGGGATCCCCAACTTGAACCTTTAAGGGAAACATGTTTTAGAAATGGTGTTTGCGTTTGACACTTTCTACATTCGCCGGGAATGAAAGAAAACGAATTCGTCTTGGCGACAGTGCAAGTCACTTGGAAACCTTTCACCCAACAAGGAAATGCTCCGATGGAGAAGAAAAATTGAAGGTCGAGTACCAGTACATACCGGTTTCGCATCTACAGGGTGTCCCAAAATATTGTGCTCATTCGCTGAAATGTTTCGAAATATTGTCGAATATTTTGATCCAGTTATCGGTAGTGTCTGAAAAAATGGTGGTCATCAGTTTGGAACATTGGCGAACACGCAGGGGGCACTAGGCTAGGCTAGGGAGGAAAAATTATTATTACTATTACTTTTTTTAAACAGATGAATGCCATTTTTATTTATTATTTTTCATCATTATTATAACTTTTTTCGCATCCGACCTAGTTATGGATCAAAAGGTCTCCTGTCGGCATGCTCCGCCTTTGTAATCCTTTGTAAGACAGCTCAATGAACTCGACAGCGTTACAAAAGGTTTGAACGAGTAAATTTATTGGAACACACTGTAATTACACCTCATGTCGAAGGGAACATTGTGGCATTTTCCTTAGCCCTCCCCTCTACGATGACGCTCTTTAATCCCCAGTCACGCTATCACGATTCTCGTCAAATGTTTTGGATTCGAAAAGCCGACTGACAACTTCGCCTACAGTATTCCAGACGTCACTAAGTTTACAATTCAACAATGTCTCTGATATTCGTATTCTAGATTTAACTTCTTTTAGTTGGTCATTCAACTTCTCAATATATAACGCAGAGGTAATATGACATTTGAAAACTCGAAAAAATAAAAATAAAAAAAAATAAACGTAAACGAAGTCGTTTCCACCCGAACGAACTCAATTGTGTCGTGATAGTGTGACCGGGACTTTACACAGCACCTAAACGCCCAATAATATTGCTTAGTAATTTGTATTGTACGACACTACTGACAGCGAGGAAATACTATTTCAGCATCAATGAAGGTGGTGTAATATTTGGGTAAATAAATTTTATCAGTAATAAAGATGATGTAGGAATCATTTCTTGTTTTGATAGACGGCAGACAATTGAAGAACATATCAATGAAGGAGAACGCAAGAGACCATAAGGCCTACACAAGGCAGTTCCATGTCCATGACCACCTGTCATCCCCATCCATAAAGTTGTCTAACCTTTTCTTAAAACAACCGATAGTTTCAGCGCTCACTAACTACTTGGTTACTAAGTCTATTCCATTCGTTAACCACTCTATTGGTAAACCAGTTCTTACCTATTTCCTTCTTAAATCTAAATTCGTCCAAATTCGATTAACACATGAAAGAAATCTATACTTAATTAAAGTGATGAAAGGATCCCCAACAATCAATATACATTTATGATTTTCAAGTATTTTTAGTTACTAGTCACGTAAAACGGACATTGATATTGTGAGGCTTTGAATATATATTTCAAAATCAATCCCTTCCTTAGTGTTGATATCAATGGATTACATTATTAGTGCCAAACATTAATCATGTCGAAGTACGTAAGAAAGAATTAGTGGAAGGGTGGTGAGGTAGACGCCAAAAACTGTTGTAGTTTTATTATTGACATTTTGTCCAACTAGGACTTCTTCAGAAGAAGGACTTCCAGGACGAAACGTCAGTAATAAAACCCCAACGGTTTTTGACGTTTACCCCACCACCCTTCCACTCATCAATCATGTCACCAAATATTTAAAAAAAAAAAAAAAAAAAATCCAAACTGCATGACGGGCGGAAAATGGCTATCAAATCGAAGAGACCGGAAATCCTTGACGCGTGGACACGAAGAATGGAAAACTTAAACAAATAAAGCCTAAGAATTTCAAGATTCAATTCTCATGAATATCGAATAGTGGGAAAGCCTGGACTCGACTAAACAGATCCGGGAAATGCACAACATTTTTTCCACCTGAGCAAGTTGATTTCACACACCAGTAAAAGGAATATCAATTTCCCACAAAGCAAGTAAATACATATACGAATGCATGTAAATTTACATATTAATATGTATATAAACGTACATATAACCATGCACACAGTAATGCATATGTATACGAATATACTTATAAACATACACACAGTAATGCATATGAAGGTGTATACAAACATGCCTGTAAATACATACATAAACACATACATATATACATACATACATACATACACATATGCATACATACATACACATATGCATACATACATACACATATGCATACATACACATATACACACACACATACATACACATACACACAATACATACATTCATAGGGTAGGCGGGGATGCATGCGTGCGTGCATGTGCTTGTGTGTACGTATGCGTGTATGTATGCATGCGTACATGTGCGCGTTTCTGTGTGCGCACTCACGTGCGAGAGCACCATTAAGCATTGTCTTCTCTCGGCCTTCCTAATTTCGTCAGTCGTTCTTGAACCTTGGCAATGAAACGACGACCAGACGGTGAGCCGGAAGCTAGGTCAAGAGGGGTCAGGAGGGGTCAGGAGAGGTCATAGGTCAAGTGGCATTCACTTCCTCGCCCCCTTGGCGCCTCCTCAACCGAACGAAATCACCTGGCGCAGAATGAATTATCTAGAGTCATTTACATGGTCAAACTGTTTGTCAAACATGTTTGTCAAACATATTTGAAGTGATGTTTGACCGTGTGAATGTGGTGTTTGGTTGTCAAACATGTTTGTCAAACGTGTTTGATATTCAGATACCCCGTTCACACGGTCAAATGTCACTTCAAACGTGTTTGACAAACACGTTTGACAACCTAATACCCAATTCATACGGTCAAACATCACTTCAAACGTGTTTGACCAACATTTTTGACAACCAAATACCTCATTCACACGATCAAACATCACTTCAAACACATTTGTCAAACATGTTTGACAACCAAATACCCCCATTCACACGGTCAAACATCATTTCAAACGTGTATGACAAATATGTTTGAAAACCAAATACCCCCATTCACACGGTCAAACCACTTCAAGCACTTGTTTGACAAACCGGGTTTAACAAACCTTTTGACCGTATAAATTCCCCTTAGATTTTGTCACCTTGCAAAGGAAGGTAGTTACAATGACCTTGGAGAAGTTCCTTTTCCCTAAATGAAAATAATATGTTGCTAACGAGGACACAGTTCGTTGTCTTTCCCCGAGAGGTCAGACTCATTAAGAGCAGGGCATCGGGGAGATGTGTTTGAAAGGCATTTGCTGCAAAGAATTGCCCTGGAATGGAAGGAAAGGGAAGGGAGGGAAGAGAAACACCTTAATTAGAGGTTTTAAGTCTTTTAGTTTTCCGAAAATGAGTAACCCTTTATCTTTTTTTTTTTTTCTCTTATGTTGCATAGAATTGGGGAGGTGGTAGATGTAAGACAACAAGACCTGATCAAAGATGAAAAAATATATATATATATATATATATATATATATATATATATATATATATATATATATATATATATATATTACTTTGCATATACATATATATATATATATATATATATATATATATATATTATATATATATATATATTATATATATATTGTAACGGTTTTACTAGACGCAATATTACAATTCGGTAAATTAGTTATTTTATTATATGTGTATTCATATTGTCATCCAGGAGGAGCCAAGAAAAGAGGGAGGGAGGGAGGGGTGGTGAATGGGAGTGGAGTATGTGGGGATGAAATAGGTGGGAGTGGATTTATACCTTTGACTTTGGCTACCTCCCTGGTAAGGGGGGAAAAGCCCTTGGTATATGTATGTATTTATACTGTTTTTCTTTTTGCATATAAACACATCTAAACGACCTGAGGTGCAGGATTTCTTCGAAAAAAATAGATACAAGGTAATGTGGTCGGGGACTTGTACAGTCCTTTTGTACCATCGCACATAGCTCAGTTGCTAGCGTCTTGACTTCGTGATTATGCACGCACAGGTCAGGGTTCGAATCCCTTGGCAGAGCTTCTAAAGTGTTCATACAAGGTAAGGGATAAAGAAAAGAAGAAGGAGTGGACAACATGGACAAAAAAGTGATAACAAGAAAAATTAAATAGATTATCTGAAAAGTGTTCCTTATCTCAATGTATCACTATATCATCCATAGGTTCTATTCATGGAATGAAATAATAACAAATGTACGAGAGAGGTAAGGAATAAGGAAATGAAGAAATGGGAGTGAACAACATGGACAAAAAATTATAAAAAAAAAAGATAAATAATCTGAAAAGTGTTCCTTATCACAACATTCAACTACATCATCCATAGTTTCTATTCACTGACAAATGCCAGCTGATCTCTTACGGGAAAGTTGTGGACCCCAACCATGAGAAAGATTTGATAGACCGAGACCACAGTGAGGGTAGATTCGTCGATTAATTGAACAAAAGAATGGCCGGGTGTCTACCCGAGTTCCCGTGATTGGCAACCTGCGGTTGAAACCGCGTAGGAACAGTTCGTCGCGGTTTTAAATGGCATTTGCTCTGTAACTGGTGTGAAAGGGTGTAGCTCTCTCTCTCTCTCTCTCTCTCTCTCTCTCTCTCTCTCTCTCTCTCGCCACAATTCATTTCAGTTGTTCACGTATCAGCAAATGCTTGGCCATAGCTGTTATGTTCAATTCCAAGTTCACAATCTGATCACTATATATGGTGCTTGTTCACAAACACGCACGCATGCGTGCACGCACACAAGTACACACACACACACACAAACACACACGAGTCTCTTCCGGGAGGGAAGTAGCTGTCGATCACGAGTCCAACACGTGATCCAAAGACCAAGGTGAATACACACACACACACACCTATGATGAATAGAGCAGTTATAACATTGTATTTACTGACGATGATCCCAGGGATTGTAAAGGAAGAAAGTGATTGTTAGAAGTTGCAGTAATGGACTCCGAAATGGAAAATTATCTAAAATATAAAATATAACAGTGTATTGACATTGAGTAAAAAAAAAATGAAGAAATAGAAAATGAAAAACCACAAATTGGAAAATAGAGCAGTTAAAAAAAAAGATGGAGGAGGAAGAAGGATGGAGTGTGTTGGTAACGAGTAATTTGTTACCGGGAAGAAATAGCGAGAAGATTGCGGGGGAAATTTATAAGTTATTGACGAAACTTAAAAAAGGCATTTCGCCACATGTACGTAGATCGGATGAAAAATCGTATCAAAAACATGTTACGTTCCTGACTCGAGTATACCGTAGTGATGAGATCCCCACATTTAAAGAAATAAGAGGGAGAAGGAGAGTAGGAGAACGAGACTTAGAGAGTGAGAGTGAGAGAGGGAGGGAATGAGGGAGAAAGAGAGAGGGAGGGAGGGAGATGGAGAAAGGGAGGGAGTAGGGAGATGGAGAGAGGGAGGGAGGGAGGGAGAGGGGGAGAGTGAGGGAGAGGGAGTGAGGGGGAGAGGGAGAGGGAGTGAGGGGGAGAGGGAGGGAGTGAGAGGGAGAGAGGGAGGGGGAGAGAGAGAGAGAGAGAGAGAGAGAGAGAGAGAGAGAGAGAGAGAGAGAAAGTTGATTATGATATGCAACTCCTTGAGTAAGGTGGCTTAATTCGTAGTTTCCGTTCTGGCTAATTTTGATTATTTGGCGAGTGACGCTGGTCTTCATGAAATTTTCGATTTGTCGTGTCCACCTTCAGTCATGAAGACACTACTGAAGCTGAACAGAATTGTCTGATGTTAAAATCAAATAAAAATTGTGGGGCAGTGCCGAAAAGATTTTAAGACCACCTGAACTTGTAGTAACAACCTCTGATTGTTGACAGCACCTGCGTTTGATCCTAGTGACAACACCTACACCTATGGGAATATCTGGTGTTAATGTTGTGGTATGTTACCATCATATTACGGTGACGGAACTCATCCGTGAGAGAAGGAATTAAGAAAACTAATTCTCTCGGGAATTTATTTATCGTAAATACAATGCGAGTGTAGCTAAATCAGGCTGCTGTCTTGGCAGCGGAATACAAGAAGGGCATATTTCACATTTAGGAGCACTGTGGACAAATTAGTTCATAAATTACAATTCCTACTATACAGAATATTACTACAAACATTTATATACATTTACATATTGATATGAGAGACATAAAACTGTTAATCAAGATATGTTTCCATAACTACTAGTTCCAACGGGTAACAATAATTGATACAGGAAAGTAATGGTGCGTGTATATTATAGAAAATTATTTCTTAAAGTCGTGACCTTGCTATACTAACACCTCTTCATGACAGGTTGCAGAGAAGAGGTTGCGCACCTGACCGACGCTCTTGCACCTGTAGACGGGGGAAAACCCCGAACGTTTTCCCTTCCACAAACGCACAGGAAAAAGACAATTATGCGAAATTCAAAGTCGAGGTTCCGGTGTTGTTTTTGCAGTGCAAGGAACTTCGAAATCTCCTCGAACTCGCGTCTGCTTGATGAACCAAAAGATGCATGACGAAGTAGATTCCCGATCAACGGAGGACACGTTTTCTTTCAGGTTCGTTCTGCCGTTTTCTTTCGAGTTTGTACTTCGGCCGAATAAAACCGCTCGGCCAGAACAAAATTTGTGAAGTATGCCATCGGACGCTCCCGAGAATATCAGTTAGAATTCTTCTTTATTAGGAACTTTCCTCACGTTCTCTTCATCTTTAGATTAGGTAATCAAGATGCAATGACGCCTCGATTCAGGTGGATTCCAAATATGCACAAGTTTGACAACTCTCTTACAGACAAAATTATACCACATTTTTAATTTTTTCTTCTTTTTATTTTTGACAATTTATCGGATACTGGCCAACAGATGTTGATTCATACACTCACGAAAATAAAATACAAAACTTATTCTGTCCTGTAAATGATTTTGGGCTGGCACTGAAGAGATCTATTTTTTTTTTTTTTTTTTTTTTATCCTATCCATTCTGTGGTTCAGTCTGGTCCGTCCTCAGTCTGGTCCGTCCTCCTCAGTCTCTGGTCCGTCCTCCTCAGTCTCTGGTCCGTCCTCCTCAGTCTCTGGTCCGTCTTCCTCAGTCTAGTCCGTCCTCAGTCCGATCAATCTTCAGTCCCATTGGTCTTCCGTTTGATCAATCTTCAGTCTAATCAGTCTTCAGTTTGATTCGTCTTTAGTGTGATCCGTTTCCAGTCTGATCAGTCTTCAGTCTGACCAGTCTTCAGTTTGACCAAACTTCAGTCTGATCAGTCTTCAGTCTCATCAGTCTTCAGTGATCAATTTTCAGTCTGATCCGTCTTCAGTCTGGCCCGTCTTCAGTCTGATCAGTCTCCAGTCTGACCAGTCTTCAGTCTGATCTCTTTTCAGTCTGATCACTAATCAGTCTGATCAGCAGACGGTGATCCACCCATCCATTCATCTATTGATCACAAGGGGTCTGGTCTGCCCCTTCAACCCTTTTGCGACTTTGATGTTCCCTTTAATTGAATAGAATAGTGTGGTGACACTTGGGGATAATTCCTTTCAGTACTCTTGCCCACTTTATGGGATTAAGTCAGTACGACATACAAAGGATCACAAAGGTGGAGCATGCCGACAGGAGACCTTTTGGTCCATATCTAGGTCGGATGCGAAAAAAAAATCATAATAATGATAAATGAATAAATGAATAAGTAAAAACTGTAATAATGTAGATAATAAACAAATAGAATACATAAATAAATAATAAATAAAATACAACTCACGAGTTGACCAGCCCCGTTTTCTTTTTCCGAGTCTGCACGTCGTCGTAGGGACCGCCACCGAATTGCAGGACTAAAATGGTTCGAAAAACCCATGACGAGACACCAAACCCGTCTCCATGAACATCTTCAATACGGTAACCCGAGGCTTTGGCCCAAGTGCCCGGCGACCAACCAAGACGGACTGGGCTCCCGAGACGCTGAGTGCGGGGTTATCTAATAGAGGTGTTCAAGTGGATCAAAGGCTTCAACAAGGGTGACGCAAAGGTCATCATATTAAAACAACAGGGCAGGACTCGCAGTAATGGATTTAAACTGGACAAATTTAGATTTAAGAAGGAAATAGGTAAGAGTTGGTTTACTAATAGGTTAATCAACGAATGGAATAGACTTAGTAACCATGTAGTGAGCGCTAAAACTATCTGTTGCTTTAAGAAACGGTTAGTCAATTTTATGGATAGGGATGACAGGTGGTGATGGACATGGAACTGCCTAGTGTAGGCCTTATGGTCTCTTGCAGTCTCCTTCAATACTATGTTCTTACGACTCGTCAAGACCTACAAGACTCGGCAGTGATGGCCACTCGCCTGGGCTCACTCAATACGTGTGTTAAGGTTTTGAACTCAGCAGAGTGTTTCAGGGTAGAGTTTCTTAGTATTACACGTTCGGCGGTCGTCACGTATTTAATGCTTTAGAATTACGAACGCGATTTCAGCGCGGCCTCTCCGCCCGCATTACGTGATCTCATTTTAGCGCGAGGCTGGAAAAGAGGTTACACGTGCTCTTGTACATGTAAGGTCAATGTTTCACCATGTGCTCCATATATATATATATATATATATATATATATATATATATATATATATATATATATATATATGTACAACACTGAATGGGTCCCAGTGAACAAATAACAAATATACATTTTCATCAACCACAATACACTTTAATTCCAAGGCATCAACATCGAGAGACTCGCGGAGGCCAGCATGCAGAAATTGAAACGTGGCACGGTCCAGGACTCAAACCGTCCTTGGTCGTACCACGTGTGTGTGTGTGTGTGTGTGTGTGTGTGTGTGTGTGTGTGTGTGTGTGTGTGTGTGTGTGTGTGTGTGTGTGTGTCTGTGTCTGTGTGTGTGTGTGTGTGTGTGTCTGTGTGTCTGTGTCTGTGTGTCTGTGTGTGTCTGTGTGTGTAAGCCTGAACAAAATTGCAGTTCAGATATGGGGAGGGTGGAAACAAACACACACACACACACACACACACACACACACACACACACACACACACACTTATCTATCTATATACGGAAGAACGATAGGCAGACACGTATTTCACTGGAAAATTAATGTTACTTAATCATAAACATATAGTGTTTCTTATTGGAGTACGTGATAGTTTATCACCTCTTAACTGACGTCATACGTGATTCCTGTAAGGTCAGTCTCGTGCCGTAAAAAAAGAACAAAACAAAATAAAAAATAATTGAATGTAAAAGAAAAGATTGTAAAGTTAATGATTATAAAGATGAAAAATAGTTATAACAATTGGGATTACAACGAAATAAAACAAATCAAGTTAAAATTTGATAAATTAGAATAGCAAAAATAGATATTAAAT
>NC_134801.1:50983867-51001367 GCF_046742065.1 Oratosquilla oratoria
CAACCATGCATGCATGCATTCACACACACATTAGCTCCCTTCCCCCCACCCCCCACCCCAACCCTTGGCCTCTGAGTTCGAGTCTCCCGACTCAACGGAACAGCAAAGAATGTTGATCCCAAGGACGGATCATCTGGTTGGTGTCAGGTCTGACCTTTCCTCGGCAGGCGGCGCTAGCGTAGCTGATTAGCAGAGCTGGGCGCGTTACCGCTGCCGGACAGGTGGTGCGTTAGTAACGCAGTAACGCTAGTGGTAACGCAAGTGCCCAACTCTGGATATTTGATTTTTTAGAACAGGGAATATCAATGTTGTGATTTTGGTATTTTTATTGAGAATATTCTCAAGTCAGTTCCTCTGACAACTTCGTCTAATAAGAACATAACCACATAAGAATGAAGGAGACTGCAAGAGACCATGAGGCCTATACCAGGCAGTTCCATGTCTATCACCACCTGCCATCCCCGTCCATAAAGTTGTCTAACCGTTTGTTAAAACAACTGATACGATTAACCGGTGTGTCTTGTTTTGATAAACGACATCGTGAGGCGTCTTGAGGATCCCCACGAATTAATGGGACGGAATGATTAATGGAATTATAATGTCGCAGGCGGGGGAAGGAACCTGATCGTAAATGGTTCTTCGAGCTTCACAGAGTAGAAAACCCGGAACACGTCAGACCCTTCCATAAACCTCACTGGAAAGAATCTTTGTACTGGTGTATTGGTTTTTGAGATTGTTTCTATATCAACGACTGAAAGCAGTTGTAGGAGGAGATCTGGCAGTTGTCATCTCTCTACGAGTGAAAAGGTGTAAGAAATACATTTGGAGTCGAGTGATTTTAGGACCCAGTTCGAGGGATCCATTGTACAGCCGCGACAACCACGTGGCATGGAACGCGCGTCATGTCGCCCACAAGGGTAGACCTGACGCTCCTTTGACAGTGCGACCCTGCTTGACCCGACCTAACCTAATCCAGTGCAATTATGTAATTACGCACCACGGGTCACTACCCGCGCCGGTATATATGTATATATATATGTATATATATATATATATATGTATATATATATATATATATATATATATATATATATAGGCTCCTGGCCGCATGTACAGCCAGTTCACTCGCACCTTACAATAAAGAAGACGAACATCACCAAAACCTCTTTCTCTTCACGCAGTAGCATCGCTACACACCTTTTGATGGAGGTGAAAGGGTAAGTGGGTTTGTTTATAGGTACCTCCGCTGTCCTTGCAGAACCACCATAAACAGCTATCCTTCATTAGTCCCGAGGGATGACCACTGTTGTGTAGATGAATTGAACGTGAACGCACAGTGTACACATCATGTACGTATTGTGTTTTGTATGCACACGAGCTTGTGTGTACATATGTGCAGTTATGTATGAATGTATTAGATATGTATATGTAATTGTATACATAGGTACACATATGTTATAAGTATTTGTATATGAATAATCATATGAATGATTACACACACATACATACATTCATACATACATACATACATACATACATACATACATACACACTTTTTGCACTGAAGATGTAATATACGAAAGCGCTCTGCTTCGTTAGTTTCTTTTTCCAAGTGGTCTACTTTGCATACATACATACATACATACATGCATACATACATACATACATGCATGCATGCATACATACATACATACATATACATATCTATATGCATGATAATCCCATATTTGCAATTTTATGTATTAATAAATAAAGTACAAATATGCTCTTCGTGTAAATACCTCTTTACACACAAGAAAACGTACTCATGAGCGGACGCGAAGAAACAAAGGCCGCGACAGAGTAGACCTTTCACTTCATCTGCATAAATCAAAAAACCCTTTTGCTACACAAAGGTGGAGTTGCCTCGAGTTGTTCATCAACGCCTTCCTATGACAAAAAAAAAAAAAAAAAAAAAAAAAAAAGCGTTGTTCATCAACGCCTTCCCATGACAAAAAAAATCAACGCCTTCCCATGACAAAAAAAAATGCTTTGTTCTGGCTGACTCCAAACTATGACATCAAGTTTAAGGCAAAAGTTTGTGTTAAAGAACTTTGATTTTACTACAATTTTTTTCTACTTTTACAACAATAAATACACAACTTGCGCCACAGTTTTGAAATGCTTAATATTTTCATCTTAAATTGGGACAAACTCAAAACTGTAACAAATATAATTTAAGACAAGTGTGAATTAGGACAAGTATGAATTAGAGTAAATCTAAACTAGGGTAAGCATAACTCAGGACAAATATAGATGAGGATAAATATGCCTTATGTTAGTTGCCACCGGAGGTCATTATTTAGGAAAGAAGCCTTTCCTCTCACTTTGAGCATAAAATGCATCTCCTTTGACTCTCTTTCCAATTACTTTTTCCGTTTTCTTTTATAGTTACTACCAGGTGACTTTACTCGAACTTTACTAGAACCTCCTGGCAGACACCACCAGAAGGACTCTTACAAAAGAACATAAGAATGAAGGAGAACGCAAGAGACCATAAGGCCTACACTAGGCAGCTCCGTATCCATCACCATCTGTCATCCCCATCCATAAAGCTGTGCAACCGTTTCTTAAAACAACTGATAGTTTCAGAGCTAACTACATGGGTACTAAAGCGGACCCTACACGATCAATATTATTGCACAATATTCCGTATTGTACAATATTATTGACGGTGCAGGGGTGGTATTGAATAATGATACAATATATAGAAGACATCAAATGTACTTGCCAGACATGTGTGCCTCTTCTACCCCATTCCTTCACCGTCAATAATATTGTACAATACGGAATATTGCGCAATAATATTGATCGTGTAGGCCCCGCTTTAGTCTATTCCATTCGTCGACCACCCTATTAGTAAACCAATTCTTGCCTATTTCCTTCTTAAATCTAAATTTGTCCAATTTAAATCTAATGCTGCGAGCCCTGCCCTGTTGTTTTAATATGATGACCTTGTTTGCATCACCCTTGTTCAAGCCTTTGATTCACCTGAACACCTCTATTAGATCACCCCGCACATTCATTCTGGCTGTCACTGTTGAATTCCATTCATATGGCACAGTGACCCTGTTCCTTCAGTCCCGTACCCAGAAATAAAAGATTGTTCTTAAAATCTTGTAGGGAAGTGATATTTTGTATTCACAAATTCTTAAAGCCACGTCCACACGGTACAGCTGTGCCCGGCAGCCTGTGCCCTAGCCGGGCAAAGTATCTAGCTTTGTCTGCAAAGGTGGCCACACGGCTGACTATGGTGGCTGGTGGTTAGTCGACTATAAGCAGGGGCTTTGAACGAATGGTTAGTGTGGTACGATTCCCATAGTGTCACACCTTACATTCCATAAACATTCGTGAGCTCTATACAGGTCAATTAATGTTACCTTGTTTTGTCCAGACCAGTATGTACTTGGTGTGGACATCATGCCCTACAAACTCTGTACTGTTTGGGTCTCCCCGCACCTTACTTAGTGTGTTTGGCTGTGACGTCAAACCTCCCCCCAATGCTGTCTTCTAATAGTTACGGGGACGGGCAATTTGGTGGTTTTCCCGCTAAAGGTCAAACCACTCGTGCCAAGCGGACAGTGGTCGACCGTTTGGACGTGGGTTAACACTCTCGCTCGATCTTCCTCCTCAGGAACTTCCCCCATACACAACACCCAACCTGAGGAACTCCCTCATAAAACACCCATTCTTAGGAATTACTCTCTCACACACACACACACCGCCCAAGGGTTAGAATATATTATTTGTTTATTATATTATTTGTTTGTTATTATTTGTCTGCTTATTTATTATTATTTGCTTGATTATCATTTACTATTATTTGTCAATTTATTATTATTTACTATTTACCTCTATTATTTAACTTTACCTATGCTATTTATCTTATATATTATTATTCATATTATATATATTTTTATTTATTTATCATTATTTTTTGGCATCCGACCTAGTTGTGGACCGGGGATCCCTTGTCAGCATGCTCCTCCTTTGTAAATCTTTTAATTGGCTTAATGGGGTCGGGTCATGACTTTTACATACCTATTCACGATACTTCCATTCGATTTCCTTTACCTTTGGTGCCATCCTCCCCCCCCCCTTGCAACCACTGCAGCGCAGAAAATGCCGACCTCCTCCACTACCTGAGCGATTGCCCCGCCACCTCTTTCCTGAGACGGGGACCACGGGCGCTCCCGTGACGGGGACCACGGGCGCCCCCGTGACGGGGACCACGGGCGCCCCCGTGACGGGGACCACGGGCGCCCCCGTGACGGGGACCACGGGCGCCCTCGTGACGGGGACCACGGGCGCTCCCGTGACGGGGACCACGGGCGCTCCCGTGACGGGGACCACGGGCGCTCCCGTGACGGGGACCACGGGCGCCCTCGTGACGGGGACCACGGGCGCTCCCGTGACGGGGACCACGGGCGCTCCCGTGACGGGGACCACGGGCGCTCCCGTGACGGGGACCACGGGCGCCTTCGAAGCCCCTATGAGCTCCGTCAGCTACTAAAGCGTCCGCCGCCGCTCTAACAGCTGTAGCCTCTCTTTTTCCACTGTTCCTCTCCCTGCTCCTCTGACCAGCTACACCATCAAAGGCTATAACAAGGGTGATGCAAACAAGGTCATCATAATAAAACAACAGGGCAGGACTCGCAGTAATGGGTATAAACTGGACAAATTTAGATTTAAGAAGGAAATAGGCAAGAATTGGTTTACTAATAGGGTGGTCGATGAATGGAATAAACTTAGTAACCATGTAGTAAGCGCTGAAACTATCAGTTGTTTTAAAAAACGATTAGACAACTTTATGGATGGGGATGACAGGTGGTGATGGATACGGAGCTGCCTAGTGTAGGTCTTATGGTCTTTTGCAGTCTCCTTTATTTCTTATGTTCTTATGTTCTTATGTTCATCCCACCTCCTCTCTACAAGGTGTGTCTTCCATAAACACCCACCATACGGGCTCAAACAAAGCCCGTGGGAGTAACATTTCACTCCCCCCCCACAAAAAAAAAAAATGCTCCCCCTCCCCTTCGCCCACATCCCACAAAGGGATAACAGCTGACTCACCCTCGATGGGCGCTCGACGTGAAGGGTTCTGCCACCTGGGCTGTGGGCGTGAGTGGGCGGGTTTTGGGTGGAGTTGGGGCGTGGTGGGTGGAGTGGGCTGTTATTGCTCAATACATAAACAACAAGATCCTTGTAAGAAAGTGAAAACGTTATGTAAATCCATCCATTCCATAAGGTTAGTTTTGGTATCCAAGAGACTGAATTATCATGAAGTTATGTTGCTCGACCCACTAGAGTTCAGTGACGCTCTTCGTAGAATGTAAAAGAGGAAAGAAGAAAGGAAAAGACTAAATGTGTTTTAGAAGTGTGGTGTGGGTTTCGAGGCTGGATAAAATGGAAAATGCGGAGGCGAGGCATGGAGTGGGAATGTGAAGAGAGCTGGCATATAATGTTGCTCCAAGAATACTGGGATAGTTCGTGTACACGGAAAGAAGGAACGGAGAAATATTAGCATATACATGTGTGTGTGTGTGTGTGTGTGTGTGTGTGTGTGTGTGTGTGTACACATACATAAATACATACATACATACATATAAGATGAAGGTAAAAGGAGTGAATTCAAAGAAAAAACTGGACGGGGTAGATGGACAGAGTAAAAGGGACAATGGAAGTAAGGGAAGTATCTGTCGAGCAGGGAAGGAAGGCAAGAGATAGGCATGAGTGGAGAATGGTTGTGAACAGGGGAGCAATTGATGCAGCCCAAAGATATTTCTTTTTGTCTGCTTCGTAAACTTTCAAGTGGACGTGAGGGAAATAGTCGACATGCAAGAAGGCGATGAAAGTAAACCAGCTTTGGTTGTTCTGTAGATACGCTGTGTCTTGTAACATCAATGCTGATCCCAGTAATAGGTAGGGAACAGAAATGACTCATCATCCGCAAGGAACTGACGGTGGTATTAAAAAAAATCTTTCCTTATATAAATCTTATATAAATCCTTGGAAGGGAAAGGCTTGTATAAGGAAAGATTTTTTTTAAATGCCACCGTAAGATTCTTACGGTGGTATTCTTAACAAAAAATATTTCTTTCCCTTCCAAGGAATGCAACCGTAAAATGGAATGGACAGCAAACATGTTTCAGGAAGGTTGTTTGCGTGCGCGCGCGCGCGTGTGTGTGTGTGTGTGTGTGTGTGTGTGTGTGTGTGTGTGTGTGTGTGTGTGTGTGTGTGTGTGTGTGTGTGTGTGTGTGTGTGTGTTTGCTTATGTGTGCGCATGAAAACGTGTGTAGTATGATTGCACGGGTATTTCTACATGTGGACATCTGTATATGTGTGCGTTTGTGTACATGTGTGCGCGTATGTACATAAATGCAAATGTGTGCATATGTGCATGTTCATGAAAAGCTGGAGTCCAGGAACCATTGGTTAAAAGAAAGTAAACGCTGGACTCGTCGATACAAGTTTATTCCTACAAGTTATAAATCCATTCTTATAACGACGAGTCCAACGCCTACTTTCTTCTAAACAATATGTATATATGTATGCATTATTCATTAACACACAAAGTTATACGTATTTGTGTTGGTGCAAATTCCCTGGAACATGTTCACGTTCATGGGCATATACACGTATGCACGGTTACAAAAACTGGATGAAAAATGTACATGGAATCGAATAGAAAGACCAAGAGGAGCTAGCCTGCGAACAGCACAACAAACTTTACACCAGATGTCCGTCCTACTAACCAATCAGCAGCGATCAGCCAACTGACCGAGTGACCGGTAACGTGTACTAAATATGCGGACAATTAATGCTCAAATATACTACTGTCACCATAGAATCAGTGGCTGCCTTTACTAGAGATCACCCCTGCTAAGGACTCGTGTGAGAATTCTTTATTCTGGTGATGCTTTTATTTTTTACCTTCATTCAGCTGATGAAATGCCGAGTAACTTTGTCTTTGTTTACATTTTATATATATCTTTAAGCTAACTTGCTTATTAGGGAGAAAAAGATCTTGGTGTATAGATAAATAGACATTCTATTTTCATACATTTACTTATCTACCTGATTGTTTGAATGTGTATATATGTTGTCATCTATTAATTCATTCATTTATCTGTTTGTTTATTGATTATATATCTCTATTTCAACTTATCTATTGACATTTATCTACTTATTTTTGTTTGCTTGCTTGATTCTTTACTTATATATATATTTTTCTTATCTATCTGAATATTAAATCAATCTTTTTATTTACTAATATATCGATTTATATACATATTTTTGCCATTACACTGATTGTTTTCTTGTATATTTATACATTTATCTTATCTATTTAATTATCTAATCAATCTTTTCATTTACTAGTTTATTGATTTATTTATACATACTTTTTTGCCAATAGACACACCAACTTAGCTAAGTCTCAGACAATGCTGTGAAGCATCAAGACCTTGTGACGCCTTTACATACTTTGTTCTGGCCAGAAACAGCTGATTTTGTTTAACTGTTCGACTGTGAGGGGGGAAAGGGGGCATTCTCAGAACAAACCGATATTTCAGTCGAGGGAGGCTGTTTTGTATAGAGCCTGTTAATGAGCTGAATAAAATCACAAGGATAAGATTATGGTCCATTTGGGACGAAGCCCCCCCGACCTCAAGCAAGTGACCTCGCCCAGGTCAGTTGGTCTGTAAACCTAAGTGCAGACTGAGACACAGGAGACGCAGGCGACACAGGCGACGCAGGCGACACAGGCGACGCAGGCGACGCAGGCGACACATGCGACGCAGGCGGCACATGCGACACAGGCGACACATGCGACGCAGGCGACGCAGGCGACGCAGGCGACGCAGGCGACGCAGGCGACACAGGCGACGCAGGCGACGCAGGCGACGCAGGCGACACAGGCGACGCAGGCGACACATGCGACGCAGGCGACACATGCGACGCAGGCGACACATGCGACGCAGGCGACACATGCGACGCAGGCGACACATGCGACGCAGGCGACACATGCGACGCAGGCGACACATGCGACGCAGGCGACACATGCGACGCAGGCGACACATGCGACGCAGGCGACACATGCGACGCAGGCGACACATGCGACGCAGGCGACACAGGGGACACAGGCGACGCAGGCGACACAGGCGAAGCAGGCGACACAGGTGACGCAGGACAGAGCAAAGGCAGATTTCCTGTTGCTGAATTGGAGCGCAGTTTGAATTTCTCTCATATAAAATGCAGAGGTACTAATACATCTAGCAGCATTTCAAATGAGAAAGAGATTCAAACTGTACTTCAATTCAGCAACAGGAATTCTGCCTTTGCTGCGTCACCTGTGTATCCTGCGTTTCAGTTTGCGCTTAGGCTTGGTCTTCTCTTTCCGCTACATCTCTTTTCTTCTGGCAAAATAATGATGATAATAATAATAAAATATATAGAAATAAAAATAAATCAAGACTGAATTAACAATAGCCTGCTTCACTTCAACCTGAAATCATCGCGAGATGAAGATAAAATATTCTTGCAAATCGTGAGTCGGAGCGCGGTGATTTAGTATAAAAAAATCGTACTCAATTCACGATAGTAAAACTTTCTACTCCATTTCAAGGCTTTCTAATAGAATAGACAGGAATCCAAAACATCTATATTCCTTTGAATGCCTTTCATGTTTTTCCGTCTTCCATTCGACGAATTTATTCAACCGATGGACCAAAGAGTTCAACAGGTGGAATTTTCTTCCCTAATGTTGTTGAACAAATTATTTGTGATTAAAAAATGACAGTAAATGAAACATGCAACAATTGTAACTACTGATTCAAACGTCTATGAATATTAATAGACACGTTGATAGGGAACTGTATCATCCTCTCTCACACAGTGATGACTGAGGGACCCGAGTTTAAGGCTCGCGAAGGCCGAGCATGTTTATTTGAATTACATCGCTGTTACTAGCGATTTGTTCTGTAATTTGTAGATATGTTGTCCTTACTCTTGTGAAAGAGAGCTTTGTTGAACCGAGAGGTGGTCTCTGAATAAAACGGAGTCTCTTTCGAATGGGACCCGAGTTTAAGGCTCGCGAAGGCCGGGCATGTTTATTTGAATTACATCGCTGTTACTAGCGATTTGTTCTGTAATTTGTAGATATGTTGTCCTTACTCTTGTGAAAGAGAGTCTTATTGAACCGAGAGGTGGTCTCTGAATAAAACGAAGTCTCTTTCGAATGGAACCCGAGTTTAAGGCTCGCGAAGGCCGGGCATGTTTATTTGAATTACATCGCTGTTACTAGCGATTTGTTCTGTAATTTGTAGATATGTTGTCCTTACTCTTGTGAAAGAGAGTCTTATTGAACGGAGTCTCTTTCGAATGGAACCTCGGATCTAAACCAAATTGTCTGAAATTAGTCGACATAAAATGTTATGAAGTACGCGACCACATGAAAGTCGGTGGATCTGACAAGATGTTCAATCATCGAGTGTGCACGTGTCAAGGACACATGGGGACATTCGCCGCATCCCTCACGTTGTCATGGGAACCTCGTCACGTCCGCCCTGGTACCGGAGGAAACACTTTGTCATAATGCTCTCGTGTGTTACGTGATCTCACACTGAACGCTCACACTTCTCACGTGAATGACGTGCAAATTGGCCACGTGGCAGTCGGATTTCGGAAGCCACACGTGATTTCGCGGCGTCCCTGTATAGGTAATCCACCCATCCACACCCACCCGGCAGTAACCATTTCGTTCTTAGCAAGTTCCTAATATATTCAATAACTATTAAAACTGATTCTAAAAAAATAACAAATACCCTATGGTGACCTGTGAGATCACACAACTGTCGATAAAGGTTGGAATTCGGTTGTGTGGTTTCCAAGACTATTCGTCAACCCTCAATTCACGGTCTCTTCTTCCAATTCCTCTTCTTCCTCTTCTTCCTCTCCCCGTCTGTCTTTTCCTCCTTGTCCTCTCTATCCTCCCCCTTGTCTTTTTCCACCTCTTTCTCCAACTTTCACCTTCACCTCCTCCTGCTCCTGCTCCTCCTCCTTTTCCGCCTGCTGCTTCTCCTCCTCCTGCTCCTCCTTCTCCTCCTGCTGCTGCTGCTCCTCCTCCTCCTGCTCCTCCTCCTCCTGCTCCTCCTCCTGCTGCTGCTGCTACTCCTCCTCCTCCTCCTCCTCCTCCTGCTCCTCCTCCTGCTGCTGCTGCTACTCCTCCTCCTCCTCCTCCTCCTCCTCCTCCTCCTCCTCCTCCTTTTCATCATCCTTCTGTTTTTATTTCTCCCTCAATCATGTCCACTCTGTACCTCAGACTCGAGCACAGACGACAGGGCGGCGTCCAAGAACGTGAGGAGAAAAAGGAGGAAAATAGAAGAAGAAAAAAAGGGAGAAGCAAAGGAAGAAAAGGAAGGAAGAGAAGTAGGAGGAGGAGGAGGTATAGGAGGAGGAGATATAGGAGGAGGAGGTAGAGGAGGGGGTTAAGGAGGTAGAGAAGGTAGGAGGAGGAGGAGGAGAAGGAGGTGGAGGAGGAGAAGGAGGTGGAGGAGGAGGTGGAGGGGAGGTGGAGAAGGAGGAAGTGGAGGAGGGAGAGGTATAGGAGGAGGAGGGGGAGGGGGAGGAGGGGGAGGTATAGGAGAAGGTGGAGGAAGATGAGGAGGTGGAGGAGGGGGGAGGGGGAGGAGATAGAGGAAAAATGGAGGGTGTGAAGTTGGTTCAATGTCTCCAGTAGCGGCCGAAAACACGACTTCCGTTTTCTTTTCTTTTTTCTTCTTCTTATTTTTCTTGTTCGCCTGATCAGTTTCTTGCTGACCATGAACAAGAATTCTCTTGAGTTTTCTCTTTCTTTCCTTTCTTATTTTCCTCTTTTTCTCTTCTTTTTTCTTCTTTTCTTTCTCCTTAAACCTTCTCTTCATTTTCCTATATTTCCCTTTTTTCGTCTACATCTTTTTCTTCATTTCCTCTTTTTCATTTTCCTCTTTTTCATTTTCCTCTTTTTTTCTTCTTTATTCTCTTATATATCTCTCCCCACCCTCCGTTTTTCCTCTTTCTTCATCCTTCTTCCGTGGTTAATTCTTCATCTTCATCTTTACCTGTATCTTCATCCTCCTCCTCCTACTCTTCTCCTTCCACGTAAATCATCTATTAGAAAAAAAATAATAATAAAAAATCGTTTCAACACTGGTTCCGTTTTCTTTTGCTTTTAGCTCTGAGAAATTTTGTTTTAATTTTCCTTTTTTTTATGCAAGTCGATCCATCCCGTGGGATAACGAAATGATTCGTTGCGTTCGATTGGCGTTGCATGAAATAATCTGAACTCAGATGTGTATATTCGCATGTAAACTCGCATGTACTTATACGTACAGGAATGTACACGTATGAATACATGTCGTGTACTTGTGCACACATATCCGCAGAGGCAGAATAGAGGCATAACACTTCACACACACACACACACACACACACACACACACACACACACACACACACACACACACACACACACACACACACACACACACACACACACACACACACACACACACACACACACACACACACACACACACACACACACACACACACATCACACACATATACATATATGTACATGTAAATATACATACATATATGCACATGCACATATATATATGCGCATGCACATACATATATGCACATGCACATATATATATGCGCATGCACATACATATATGCACATTTACACAATACCTACACACCCACATGCATGCCCAAAGATACGAGTGTATACATATATAAAACACAAATGCACATACATATATACAAATGTACATACACGTATTTATACATACATGCATATATGCAGTACATACACATATTAGCATACACATGCATTTAGATATGCAGATACACAGCTAGATACATATACATATGAAGATACACATGCACATATACATACACATCCGCATCTATATGTTTATACACATGCATATACACACGCACATTCAATACACATACATATGCAATACACATACAATACACACATCTGCACAAATGCATTCATATACACAACATTCAAATACAGATACACATACATATACATAAACACATGCATATACACATAGAAATACACATACACATGCATATACATATACGTATGCATATACACAAACACACACGTACACATTCATTATACAATACACATAGTACACGTACACATACATGTATACGTTCATAAATGCACACATACACAGACATACGACATACACATACAGCATAAACATACATATGCACATGCAAATACATACACGACATGCAGCATACACATACATATGTACATACGTATACGGCATACGACATATACATGCAAAAATACACACACATACACAACCACACAACACACACGCAAAGTGTACGCAAGCACGCGAGAAGCCAGCCAGCCAAAACTTGTACGCATCGTCTGTATCACCAGAGGACCTTGAGATGTCTGTGGCTTCTTCGCCAGGAACATAACTCTGAGGCAGTGTGCAGGAAACAGCATCATCACCATCGTCATCATCATCACCGCCGTCATCACCGCCATCACCGAGGACGACTGATGGGGTTCCCATGAGCGCAGTGACGGTCGCCTCACATTCTTGGAGCCGCGTAATCGTGGAAAAAGGAATAATTAAGGTTCAAGGAGACAGGGGGAGAGAGTGAGTGAGCGAGAGATTGTAATTTCCATGAATTTGTTGTACTGGTAACCCCGTGATGCTGAGTAATTGCTCGTAAGGTGGTGGGCTAAGTGCAGACAGATCTTGGAGCAAAACGGGAGCAAAGTATTTTCATGAATAAATATATAAGTACATAAATAGATAAATAAAGTAAAAGAATTTACAAGTAAGTATATAGATAAATGAATAGATAAACGAATGAATGAACAAATAAATACATAGGTAAATAAAAATATAAATAAAATAAACAGATAAATAAATGGACAAATTGATTAAATAGATAAATAACAAACTAAGATTACAAAAAAAAATGGAAAAACAAGAAATTTAAGACAAGAAAAATTAAAAATATATACATAAATAAAGACAAATGCGCAAATAAATTAACAAATGTGAAAATTAATACAAAATGAATAAATGAATGAATATATAAATTAACAAATAAATCTGTAAATAAGATAAATAGAAAACGTTTTTTTTCAGTAATTACAAGTTCATCTCATCTCTCCTCATGAATCCATTTACTATAGTAGTTGATTGTTGAATGATTTTACCTAAGAAAGCGAAAAAAAGATCTATCAGAAAAAAAAATTATTAGTCAGATAAATAGGAAAAATAAATAAAAATTGAGAAGACTATGAAACCCTATAATTTACTGAGAACTGAGAACTACAGATTAAGTATCCAAGTCGAACTTTTCAGTTTGATAAATATTCACCACACAGAGTAAAGAGCATCTAGTCGTCTCTTGTTGTTCTCTTGTTGGGCCCTCCTCTTTGACAAGGTATACCGGTGGAGAAAGAGGAAGATGAAAAAGAGAAAAAAAGAGTGGAGAGATAAAAGACAGTAAAAGAGAGAGCCAAAGACAGAGAGAGACAAAGAGAGACATACAGAGACAGACACAGAGGTAGAGAGACACAAACAGAGACGGAGAGAGACAGACAGACAGAGAGCCAAAGAGAGAGAGAGACAGACAGACACAGAGAGATTGTGTGTGTGTGTGTGTGTGTGTGTGTGTGTGTGTGTGTGTGTGTGTGTGTGTGTGTGTGTGTGTGTGTGTGTGTGTGTGTGTGTGTGTGTGTGTGTGTGTGTGTGTGTGTGTGTGTGTGTGTGTGTGCGTGCTTTGACCCAACGGGTTGGTGTCTCTTTGGTTTTACCTCGTGTGACGTGACCTCGTATCCATCAACGTCACGGGAGACGACAAAAAAAAGTCACTTGTCACGCCAACTTTTATTTATTTTTTTCAGACGACATCGTGGAGGAAAATATTCAGGAATATTTGCATATTAACTCAAATAGAAGCAGAAAATTATGAGGATCTGTATATTGGATAATATTAAAGATTCGTTTAAGAATATCTATGCAATAACGTTACAAAACAAAAATGTCATCAACATCAACGAGTCATTAATCTTGAGAAATTTTCTCAAAATGACGTGCAGTCTAAGAAGATAATGATCTAACTTAACTCGTTCTATAAACAAACCTTTCACTATATCTAGATGAGAAAATACTCATTAAGTTTATGCAAAGCTACTAAAATTGTCCATTCAAATCCAGTAATTCCATTTACATGTTTATTCTGGTTAGATCAGGGGGATTTTAACCACAACAGAAGCTTCAATGTGTTCATCATCGACTGAAACCTCAGTATGTCAACTACCTCAGCTGAATAATTTATTGATTGATTAATTGATTGATTGATAGTGCCGTCTTAACTACCATGGTCATGGACGCCAAATATTCATTTTGCATCAAAAATAGAGGAGAATTAACAAGAATAAAAATAAGAGGAAAAAACTATTTCATAAGAATTAAATTCAAATCTGTTTAAAGAAAAATAATATCTATTTTTCAACTAGAAGTCTAACTTCTTTGATACATGTTAATTAAAACTATTATTAACAAGAATAAAGAGAAGAGGAAAAAACTATTTCATAAGAATTAAATTCAAATCTGTTTAAAGAAAAATAATATCTATTTTTCAACTAGAAGTCTAACTTCTTTGATACATGTTAATTAAAACTATTATTAACAAGAATGAAGAGAAGAGGAAAAAAAACTACTTTATAAGAATTAAATTCAAATCTGTTTAAAGAAGAATAATATCTATTTTTCAACTAGAAGTCTAACTTCTTTGATACATGTTAATTAAAACTATTATTAATAAGAATAGAGAAAAGAGGAAAAAAAACTATTTTATAAGAATTAAGTTCAAATCTGTTTAAAGAAGAATAATATCTATTTTTCAACTAGAAGTCTAACTTCTTTGATACATGTTAATTAAAACTATTATTAACAAGAATAAAGAGAAGATGGAAAAAAACTATTTTATAAGAATTAAATTCAAATCTGTTTAAAGAAAAATAATATCTATTTTTCAACTAGAAGTCTAACTTCTTTGATACATGTTAATTAAAACTATTATATTCTTTTGGAGTTTATCTTTCTTCCAGAGCTCCACGTCTTTAATATAGTTAGAAACACTTATCACACTAACTATATATGTGCCTAAAACCTGTAGCCAAACTGTATCTGTTATCTGAACGAAATATTCTGTACTCTGCTAGAACGTACCTTTTTGAAAATTTTCGATAAGTCTGTTCAACCAAGAGGTTCAGAGGCTTTACTACGTGATCGAAAAAGAAGACGATTTCAAAGACACAGGCCCTCGAGTTTGATCAAACATGACATACTGGAGGCGAAGGAACATGCGTTGGTATTCTTAAAAAATTCTTTCCTTATATAAATTTCATACAAGTCCTTGGAAGGGAAAGATTTATACAGGGAAAGATTTTTTTAAGAATACCACCGTAAGAATCTTACGGTGGTATTCCTATTTTTTTTATATAAATCTTATATAAATCCTTAGAAAGGAAAGATTTATATAAGGAAAGAATTTTTTAAGAATACCACAGTAAGAATCTTACGGAGGTATTCTTAATTTTTTTCTTTATATAAATCTTACATAAATCCTTGGAAAGGAAGATTTATATCAGGAAAGAATTTTTTAAGAATAGCACCGTAAGGAACTCACGGTAGTGTTCTTAAAAAATTCTTTCCTTATATAAATTTTATATGAATCCTTGGAAGGGAAAGATTATACAAAGAAAGATTTTTTTAAGAATACTACCGTAAAAATCTTACGGTGGTATTCATCAAAATATATATATTTCCTTATATAAATCTTATACAAATCTTTAGAAGGGAAATATTTATACATGGAATTTTTTTTAAGAATACCACAGTAAGAATCTTACGGTGGTATTCTTAAAAAAATCTTTCCTTGTATAAATCTTTGCTTTCCAAGGATTTATACAAGATTTACATAAGGAAAGAATCTTTAAGAATACCATCGTAAAAATCTTACAGTGGTATTCTTAAAAAAATATTTCCTTATATAAATCTTTCCCTTCCAAGGATTTATATAAGATTTATTCAAGGAAATGTTTTTTTAAGAATACCACCGTAAGAATCTTACGGTGGTATTCTTAGAAAATATTTTCTTGTATAAATCTTTCCTTAGGATTTATGCAAGATTTATATAAGGATTTTTTTTTTTTTTTTTTTTTTTTTTTTTAAGAATACCACCGTAGGTATCATTGGGAAAGAGAACAATGAACCCCAACGTGATTGGTCGACGCGAGAGCCAATCAAGGCCACAGAAACTTCAGATTCTCTTGAAGACCGTCTTGAGAACTCTGGTGGTTTTTGTGAAAATGTCCAATTATAGTAGCAAATAATCTCAAAGAACCACTACTTATACGAGAAAATTGTCTGTCCTTAACCTGAATTAAAGATATAGGACTGTCGTCTCAAAAGAGTTAAATGAGAAAGCTCAGCTCTAACAGCGAGATCCACCATTACTGTAATAATTTTGTGTGTTTTTTATGTGCGTGTATGTGTGCGCGCGCGCGCGTGTGTGTGTGTGTGTGTGTGTGTGTGTGTGTGTGTGTGTGTGTGTGTGTGTGTGTGTGTGTGTGTGTGTGTGTGTGTGTGTGTGTGTGTGTGTGTGTGTGTGTGTGTGTGTGTGTGTGTGTGTGTGTGTGTATTCACTTGTTTTCGTATTCACTTGGTCTTTGGATCACGTGTTGGACTCGTGATCGATAGCTATTTCCCTCCTGGAAGAGAGCTCAGAGCTCGTAAGTCCGATCTATGGGTAATGCTATGACCTTGCACACACACACACACCCAACTCCCCGCCCACGAGAGTTGGAGTAACACCCCTCAGCGCTGCGATACTGATATTATTTCAGCCCCGGGCGAGAGTCGAACCCGGACCTCCGTAGTGTGTGTGTGTGTGTGTGTGTGTGTGTGTGTGTGTGTGTGTGTGTGTGTGTGTGTGTGTGTGTGTGTGCGAGTGCGTGTGTTTGTATATTTTATATATATATATATATATATGCATATATATACACACAATATATATATATATGTATACATATATATATATACATATATATATGAGTGGCAGGGTGGTGAGATAAACTTCAACGGTTCTCGGTGTTTATCTCACCACCCTGCCACTCATTTTGTCGTCCATTCCTCAATATATATATATATATATATATATATATATATATATATATATATATATATATATTTTATATATATATATATATATGTTATATATATATTATATATATGTATGTGTATATATATATATATATTATATATATATATATAAATATATATACATATACAAATACATGTACATATACAAACATGTACATGAATATAGACGTATACATTTAAATAGTATA
>NC_134801.1:51006367-51008867 GCF_046742065.1 Oratosquilla oratoria
ATCTATCAGCCAGCCAGTCAATCTATCAGCCAGCCAGTCAATCTATCAGCCAGCCAGTCAATCTATCAGCCAGCCAGTCAATCTATCAGCCAGCCAGTCAATCTATCAGCCAGCCAGTCAATCTATCAGCCAGCCAGTCAATCTATCAGCCAGCCAGTCAATCTATCAGCCAGCCAGTCAATCTATCAGCCAGCCAGTCAATTTATCAGCCAGCCAGTCATTCTATCAGCCAGCGAGTCAATCTATCAGTCAGCCAGTCTATCAGCCAGCCAGTCGATTACCTAGTCAGTCTATCAGTCAGTCAGTCTATCAGCCAGTCAGTCTATCAGTCAATCTGTCTACCAGTCAACCTGTCTACCACTCAACCTGTCTACCAGTCAACCGGTCTATCAGTCAACCTGCCTACCAGTCAACCTGTCTACCAGTCAACCTGTCTACCACCAGTCAAACTGTCTACCACCAGTCAAGCTATCACCAGTCAAGCTGTCTACCACCAATCAATCTGTCTAACACCAGTCAAGCTGTCTACCACCAGTCAACCTGTCTGCCAGTCAACCAATCTATCAGTCAACCTGCCTGTCAGTCAAGCTATCAGTCAATCTGGCTGTCAGTCAGTCTACCATTTAATCTACCAGTCAACCTGTTTCTCAGTCGGTCATCCTGTCAGTCCCTTTGTCCTTTGTCCTGCTGCGACCTTGACAAAGGCCACACCCCTCATGACGAAGCAGAGGACAGAGAAGAGCCCAACACAGGTCTCCTCCCCACCCCTCCCTTGCACAGGCGTCACCGGACATGTTGAAGGACGTCTCGAGGTTGGAGGCTGGTGACGATGGAGCCGAGATGGAGGGAGTGGAGGTGGAGTGGAGGTGGAGTGGAGGTGGAGTAGAGGTGGAGTAGAGGTGGAATGGAGTGGAGTGGGGTGGAGTGGAGTGGAGGTTGGTGGAACGAGGGTGTGAGGGGTTGTGGAACTATGAGGGAATAGAACGAATGATGGAGGTGTACTGATGAAAGTGACTGAAAGAATATCCGAATTTAGAAAATGAAATTTGGAATTAGGGGAGAGGGGAGAATGGAAAAAGAAAATGGAAACTACACAGGGACTGAAAATTCCCTAAAAAACGTTCTGGGAGCATCACTACACAAAACGTTGTTGCTCGGAACGTTCGTATGACGTCACATCACACCACGACACAACGCCAGAGTAGCGTCACCGTTTTACTTTACAAGCATGATGTCACAGCTTGTGAGTGACGTAAGAGTCTCACAGGTGTAACGTCACAGTACGTAAACAACGTCACCAAAACATGAAAGCATGACGTATCAATTCGTGTGTGACGTCACTGATCGTGGATGACGTCACCGTTCGTGAATGACGTCATAGTTCTTGGTCACGTTCAACTATGACGTCATTTTTATGACGTCACTCATTATTATGCTTATCGGCAACAGAATCGCATAAGACTTTTGTTTCCTTTATCTTTCTTTGTATTCCAATGAGTCCCTTTGTATTCATATTACACATCACGCCCTTCCCTGACGAGGTAGTACTTCATAATCAACAAAAGGATTACAAAGGATTACAAAGGAGGATCATGCTTACAGGAGACCTTTTGGTCCATAACTAGGTCGGATGCAAAAAAAAAAAATCATGATAATTGTGTTTGTACATATACACATACGTAGTAACGCGGACCACTCTAAGGAAATCAAAATCGGTAACGCATTGACGGAAATACACCCCAGATTCTTCGGTAACGCACTACTTGTCCGACGGTAACGCACTACCTGTCCGTCGGTAACGCGCCCAGCTCTGCAAATCTCGCAATTAGCAAAGAGAGAAGACCATCGTTCTACCATTCGTCCTGCCGTCTTCTGCCTGTCCAGTTCCCCGTCCCCGCGGCCCAAAGAGACAGAGTCGTCTATCAATCTGATAGTCTTCCTGTCCGTCCCACAACCTTGGCATTCCTTGGGGGTGCTCAGAGAAGAATAGAAAAAAATAAAGTAAAATAGAAAAAGATAAAAAATAAACAGAGTACTGACTCACTTGCCACGTCAACTTCCATGCCATGAGCCTGGAATAAGGGTGTGCCGTTTGATCGCCATCAACAAGAATCGGTACTTTATTTTGGTAAATCGGCATCGGCGAGAGTCGTTTTTTTTATTATTCATTTATCTATTTATCTATTTTTTTCATTTATTTGTTTATTTATTTATTTATTTTTTATTTATTTGTTTATTTCTCTATTTGAAAATCGGCATAGTCATCGGCAAAATATTGCCAATGACCATTCTTAAAAAAAAAAAAAAAAGATTTTCGCCGATACCGATGCCGATTCACCAAAAAAAGTGCCGATTTTCGCCGATGCCGATGCAGTTTCACCAAAAAAGTGCCGATTTTCGCCGCTGCCTATTAATCGGCACCCTCCTAGCCTGGGATGTCGTGTCATGAGGTAAGGAGGTTGGAAATAGGAGGTGACGCAGAGGTAGGAGGCTCCTGAGG
>NC_134801.1:51013867-51021367 GCF_046742065.1 Oratosquilla oratoria
ACAACGGACCATGACCGCTAAAACCGATGTTCGTTCGTAAGTCACCGTCCTCTGGACCCTGGTCGAGGTAGATCATGACGCAAACCCGAATCATACAGTTCTTGTCTACCGCTGGACCATTTTATTCAGCTTTAGACTGCCCCCTAACCAAGAAAGGATCTAGTGGTCTACGGTAAATACTATATTTCCATCAGTGCCAGAATTTGTGGCTGTGAAATATTATATATATATATATATATATATATATATATATATATACATATATATATATATATATATATATGTGTGTGTGTGTGTGTGTGTGTGTGTGTGTGTGTGTGTGTGTGTGTGTGTGTGTGTGTGTGTGTGTGTGTGTGTGTGTGTGTGTGATTCACCTTGGTCACCTTGGTCTTTGGATCACGTGTTGGACTCGTGATCGACAGCTATTTCCCTCCCGGAAGAGAGCTCAGAGCTCGTATGACCGATCTATGGGTAATGTTATGACCTTACACGCACATACACACCCAACTCCCCGCCCACGAGAGTTGGAGTAACGACTCGAAGCGCAGCGATACTGAAATAATTTCAGCCCTGGGCAGGATTCGAACCAGGTATCGCCAGCACCGCCGTACTGACAGTCTGGGGCTCTACCAACCGCGCCACCGTGTGTGTGTGTGTGTGTGTGTGTGTGTGTGTGTGTGTGTGTGTGTGTGTGTGTGTGTGTGTGTGTGTGTGTGTGTGTGTGTGCGTGTGTGTGTGTGTGTGTGAAGAGACTTTTTGTGTTGAACAAAACTTGACTGTTTGCAGTCACTGAGAGAACCATATTAGCTTCTTTCAGACTTTTATTTTTTTTTTGCACATTACAGGTACTTTGTTCTGGCTAGATAATTTCTTTCCTAACCAAGATACACCTCTGGTGAAAGATATTAAACAAAGAAAGCACATACCCACACACAAACACACAAGCATACACACACAAACACAACACACACACACAAATTCAAACACACAAAACCACACAAAACCACACACAAAACCACATACAAAACCACATACAAGAGCACACACACACACACACACACACACGCACGCACGCACACACACACAAACACGCACACACACACTTCAACCAAACACTCTTCATTATCCCCTTTTAGAGCATCGGGTCATATACGACACTTTAGGTCTCTTGTTCCATCTAGCGGCTGACGATTTTATTCAGTTTGAGGTAAACTTCTCAATCCAAAGGGAATTACGGTACTCACTCTTTAGCAGCCCAGTAGCGGTTCAGCCCAAATGAAACAAAGTTCCTGTCGTCCATTTACCTGCAAAGAAGAACATACAGTCAGATTAGCAACACCTGGATGTATGTGAGCGGGTTAAGGCACCGTCTCGGTAGCCTCTTAGCATCAGAGCGGTAGGTTCGAAACCTATGCTCGACGTCCATAAAAATTACCCGGATGTATATAATACCCTGCGCTCGCGTGCACGTGTGTGCGTGCGTGTGTGTATGTGTATGGGTGCGTGTAGGTGTGTGTGTGTGTGTGTGTGTGTGTGTGTGTGTGTGTGTGTGTGTGTGTGTGTGTGTGTGTGTGTGTGTGTGTGTGTGTGTGTGTGTGTGTGTGTGTGTGTGTGTGTGTCTCCCCACCCAGCCCCGATAAACAAAAAGGAAAAGGGAAAGTTGCCCACCAATTAATATGAAAAGACCATACAGGAGTAAAGATAATGGGTTCGATGTAGGCATAAAGCCCAGACACTTCGTAAGAAAAGAACCAGTCAGTCAGACAACCAGTCAATGTGTAGACTAGTGTTGTTCTACATTGATTGGAGGTGTTAGAGGCGTTGGGGATAAACTGATTTTTGGTTCTTCTCTTTGTTGCGTCGCCTCCGTGACTGGTGCTTTCTACGGGGGTGATGAGGAGAAAAATATGTGGCGGTTGCCAACAATACATTACACTTACAATTTTAAACACCTTCTGCCTGTCTATTTACAAATATCTACATTATGAAATTGAATATGGACACTCAGTATTTAACTCTAAATGTCTATATACTAGAAGTGTTGAATTATAATAACTAATATCATTTATATAGTAGAATCTACCGGTGGAGATACAGGTGTTCTCGACGATTGAACCTCAGGTCAAGCCAACTTGACCGAGGGTCAGATCACACACTAGGTGGTCCGTTGAAGTTTGCTGCTACCACCAAGATCTGCCGTCGTGTAGCCAATGCATGCGCGTGTGCGCATTAGTATATAATGAATAATTCTCAAGAGAAAGTACAAAAGCATAGCGGCATTTCTTGCAATAAATGAAAAAGTCAATAAAATGAATAAACGAATAGAATAATAAATAAAAGGTCTTGCCTAAGTCCGTGTCGACAGAGATATCACGGTGAGCATACAGATTCGTGTTATGGGGGAAAGTGCTTTAGTCTCTATGCGGGTGAGGTGAAGGTGACCAGTTCATGAATGGGGGACGTGTGTGGGTGGGTATGTGGGTGTGTGGGTGTTGGTGGAGGTGGGTTATCCGTGAGTGGGATCAATATTGGGAAGCGTGGCACACACTCATAGACCAATGTTGATGTTTGGGAATGATGCTGGTATTGGGTCATGATATGCGAGAGAAATGAGGTAATTAGGTCAATTAAGTGCGTGACGTAGGATTCATAGTATTCTATCAGTATGTAACCGGTAGTTGGGTTGTTTATAAAGCTGATCATGTGACAGGTTATGAGGATGGGTTTCGGGAACCCAATATAACCTTGATCCGTAGGGTTCATAGTATTTTATCAGTATGTAACCGGTAGTTGGGTTGTTTATAAACCTGATCACGTGACAGGTTATGAGGATGGGTTTCGGGAACCCAATATAACCTTGATCCACTGGAAGAGCGAAATAGAAGCCATGTTACGGCAACATATAAAAAAAGGGAAGTGAAAGAGAGAAAAAAGGTAAACAGTTTACACCAGGAAGCGCTTAGCTGTACACATAACATTCCCTTCTTTCATCTTTAACTACTTTTCACGTATAGCCTGGGCAAGTGGCAATCACCGGTAGCCATCAGGTTTAGACCGAGATTCACATACTCAGGAATCGAATACGAAATGCAGTGCGTCTCAACAGCACATCATAAGTTCACAGGGTCTTTGAATACATCTTGAGTTTTTTGTGTTGCAGGCAATCAACAATGCACGAAATGCCATTTGCTTGGAGAGAAATAGGTTACGGGGCCATACGACTCACGAGTATATTGTATATATGATTGTTTGTATTCAGAGAGTAGGGGCAGAGAGTTTAAAGAGGTCAATATTATAAATAGAATGAAATATATGTCTTATCGTCACTCTTGAATATAACTCTCCAATTCCATTTTCTTTCTTCGCTGTGTACCACAGAATTCATTTTACAAATAAATCAAAATTCCATTCATCCATCTCAATCTATATGACCTTTACCCATGCCCTGGGTATTCTATCCGTGCCAGGATGTTTGCTAAAAAATATTAAACCAGATAAATTGACTATCGTGAGCAATGATAAAGATATACTTTTATCTCGCCACCACAAAAAAATTATTCGTCTATTTCTCGACTTGAAGGACCTTTGGTTCGTGTGTCGGGCATCTCCTCCTCCCCCTAGCCCCTCCCCCTAGCCCCTCCCCCTAGCCCCTCCCCCTAGACCCCCTCTCCCCCTCTCCCTCACCCTCCGTCACGTTTTGGTAATATTGTTCTCAAAAGGTCTGATCCCAAAAAGCCCGCTTATGCCTTCCCCATTTCCAACCCACTGCCAACCCATTCCTAACCCGCGATACCCCACAATAACCCACCCAGACTTATTATTACTATTTACATTATTATAATATTTTATTTATTTATAATTTTATTGATTATTTGTATTATTATATTCTTTTATTTATTTATTATTACATTTACTATTTATATCATTATAATTGTTTATTAATTTATTTATCATTATTATATCCATTTACTATCATTTATATTATGATTTTTATTTTATATCTTCATAAATTTATTTATTATATATATTTTTTCGCATCCGACCTAGTTATGGACCAAAAGGTCTCCTGTCGGCATGCTCCGTCTTTGTAATCCTTAGTAATCCCCGTTTCGCTGTGCTCCCTCCCTCCCTCCCTCCCTCCCTCCTATCAGCCATTGAGATCATCACCATCAACAGTATCAGAGTCATCACCACTCGGGATCATTAATATCAATGTTATCTCTTACTTTCTCTTTCTCCATCTTTGTCTTCCTCGTTGTCCTCTTTATCAACCTCAGAGTTCCTGCGACTCCCATTTTCTCCTCCTCCTCCTCCTCCTCCATTTTCTCCTCCTCCTCCTTTTTCTCCTCCTCCTCCTCCTTTTTCTCCTCCTCCTCCTCCTTTTTCTCCTCCTCATCCTCCTTTTTCTCCTCCTCCTCCTCCTTTTTCTCCTCATCCTCCTTTTTCTCCTCCTCCCCCTCCTCCTTTTTCTTCTTCTCCTTTTCCTCCTTCTCCTTTTTTCCCTCTCCTCCTCCTTTTTCTCCTTCTCCTCCTCCTCCTTCTCCTCTTTCTCCTTTTTCTCCTTTTTCTCCTTTTTCTCCTCCTCCTCCTTTTTTCTCCTTCTCCTCCTCCTCCTCCCCCTACTATTCTTCCTCCTATTCCTATGCCTCACCCTACCTCTCCTCTTCCTCTTCCTCTTCCTTCTCCTCACCTTCCTATTCCTCATCCTCCTACTCTTCTTCTTTCGCTTATTCTTCCTCTTCCTCCCCTTCTACTATTCCATCGCTACTTTTCTCCTCCACCTCTTCCACTCTTCCTACTCCTCCTCTACCTCCTCTTCCTCCTCCCCCTCTTCTTCCTCCTCCTCCTCTTCCTCTTCTTCCTTCTCCTCTTATTCCTCTTCCATCATCCTCCCTCCTTCTCTCCTCCTCCCCTCCTCTCCTCCTCCCCTCCTCTCCTCCTCCACTTCCTTCTTCTTAAACGAAACCTCAGATTCTTGCTATCTGCCCAATCCACCTCTCCACCACACTCCTCCTCCTCCTCCTCCTCCTCCTCCTCCTCCTCCTCCTCCGCCCTTCACCCGCGCCGACCCTTGCCGTCTCCTGCTGCTGGCAGAGGTGGAGAAGAACAAGGAAGAAGAAGAGGAAGATAAGGAAGAGGAGGAGGAGGAGGACGAAGAGGAGGAAGAGGAGGAGGAAGAGGAGGATGACGAGGGGGAGGAAGTGTCATGTTTGGATGTTCTTCTCTGAATACAAACAATTCCGTTCATCTCGAAGATGATCTTCGGAAGTGAAAGGCAAATCGAGTCTCTACTATCAAGGCTTATTACCTACAGCACCGACACTTTCACCGATTCATTACGTCCGACAATAATTACGTCCCACATCCTGACAAGACCGCTGAGGAGAACTGACATAAGGAGTACTCGTAGCTGATGAACGGGACCATAACGACATACAAAACTTTATTTCTTTTCCTTCCCCCTCTCCTACCGTTTCAATACGGCAACACACTATATACATCCGGCTATGGCAGTCTCCAGACTAGTGATTTAACCTAAACTGGAGCGTCACCGTATTGATACAGGTCAATAACGATATCAATCATTCCAATGCACGCAAGCCTTTGCGACGACAACTCTGGGAACGAGGTCATGTTTGGCTTCTGTGTGTGTGTGTGTGTGTGTGTGTGTGTGTGTGTGTGTGTGTGTGTGTGTGTGTGTGTGTGTGTGTGTGTGTGTGTGTGTGTGTGTGTGTGTGTGCACGTGTGTGTGTGTGTGTGTGTGTGTGTGCACGTGTGTGTGCACGTGTGTGTGCACGTGTGTGTGCACGTGTGTGTGTGTGTGTGTGTGTGTGTGTGTGTGTGTGTGTGTGTGTGTGTGTGTGTGTGTGTGTGTGTGTGTGTGTGTGTGTGTGTGTGTGTATGCACGTGTATTTGTGCGTGCACGCGCGTGTGATGAAGGTGGAGAAGATAGGGCGAGGGGATACAAGAGCAGGAGAGGACGAGAAAGGGAAGAACGTGGAAGAATGCACGGACGAAACGCAAACTGCATTTCGTCGTCGCCGTCGATAACCAAAGTTTGTGTCCTTGAAGACATTATCATGCCGAAGAGATGGAGTCACACAGATGGTAAAAAGTTCAAGGAGAGAACCAGAAAACAAGAGAAATGGAAGAAGACAAACGCGAATATATATTTTTTCATAATAAAGATTAGTTACCGATCGTATATAGATATTGTATGATTACCTTGAAGTCGTGTTTTTGCAATTCCAAAAATAAATAGAGTGCATAAGAATTATATTCAAAAGCACATATGGAGAACAAAAAAGCTAAAGAAGAATTGAGGAGTCTAGAAACAAAGGGGCATCCTCGCCACTTTTGCTGGTTTCGAGTTGAACACAGATCGTGAAAGACGTATTATATTATATATATATATATATATATATATATATATATACACACATATATATATATACATATATATGATATCCGTGGTTAACTCGAAGATAATAGAAAATGGCGGGGATGTCCCTCTGTTCTTTATTTATTTTTATTTATTTTTTTTTGTCACTTGACTCGTCCCCTTAGTTCTGTCAAAGTTACTTGTATACAGAATTTCAAAGTTGGACAATAATTCTCAGTTGCACATTCTTATCACCTTAGCATTGTAACTTTAACTCATGTAGATGACACTCGCATTAGTTAAATCAATATCACTTTCTTTGTGATGAAAAGAATCCTTAGAATTTTTTTCTTAACTATACCTAAAACTACCTCAGAGCATTTCAATCATCTTAAGCAGCTGCAGAATTAATCAGAAACCACGGACCAGCATTCAACCTACAACAAAATGTGTTCGAGACTGAACTTGTTTGAAGTTTCCCACGAAACTCCCAGAAACACACAACACACACTCCTGAGATCATGGCCATCTATCCATATCCCCAGAGATCTTACAAGTCCAAAGCAGATTTTGCCATTGTTGAAACATATTACTCTGCCTGAAGATGTCTGATGAGACGGGCAAAACGTTACAAGTTATTGTAAGAAAAATACAGATATGATTTCATTTCCTAATGCTGTGTTTTCTATTCCACCTACAGCTATGAAGATGACAAAATAATGGAAGCCACCAAGATAGCTAACACAGAATATGTTGTATTATTCAATTAAAAATATATGGAGGCAAATTTGCTCCCGAAATTCAAGAGTACGGGTTATGCATTCCTACGTGTATACGAGCTTTGTGTAATACTCGTACATATCCGTATGCATGTGCCTATGTACTTTACATACCCACACTTACACACGCACGCGCACACAAACACAAACACGAAAGAGATACGGACGCGAACAAGAACGCGAACAAGAACAAGAAAGCGAACAAGAAAGCGAACAACAACGCGAACAACAACGCGAACAACAACGCGAACAACAACGCGAGCAACAACGCGAGCAACAACGCGAGCAACAACGAGAGCAACAACGCGAACAACAACGCGAACAACAACGCGAACAACA
>NC_134801.1:51028867-51037039 GCF_046742065.1 Oratosquilla oratoria
GGGAGGAGGAGGTGGAGAGAGGAGGAGAGAGAAGGAAGGAGGAGAGAGAGAGGATGAGGGAGGAGAAAGGAGAAGAGAGGAAGGAGGAGGAGGAGGAGGGGGAATAGAATTTTTATTTCCGAGTGCTCTGAGCCTCTTTTTTTTTTTTTTAGTCACTGTTTAGCTACTCTTCTGTTTTGGAAATATTTGTTAGGCCTATGTTCACTGTTGGTTAGAGAAGGACTTATCAAAACAGAATGTCATGCATCCGACATTTTTCGTATCCCGCCTAGTTATGGACCAAAAGGTCTCCTGTCGTCATGCTCCTCCTTTGTAAAAGATGGGGAGCCTACACCAGGTGGCTCTTAGCTGCGACCTTTGCCTGGTGTGCTTGGAATTCCAGAGTATGTGAAAGTCACAGGGAGAGGTTTTAATCAAGGATGGGTCAGGGTGTTGAGGTACAGACGAACCCAACTTGCCACTCAGAACATAGGCTGATGTTTTTTTTTTAGTATAGAGTTCAGAGCAATTTTGCCACTGTGATCTATGTCAGTTTCCCACAAACGAGTGAGATTTGTACCACAAAATTCCCACAAGGAAATCTGGATTTCCACATTTTTCCCACAAAAAGAAGGAATTATTATATACACGTATAAGTTCATTGGAACATATAATTTGCTCACAAAGCATCTCATGTGAGCAAATTTCTCAGACACAAATTTGTGGAAATTTCCCACAAAATGGCATTGGTGGCTCGGATGAATCAAGTTATGTAATATTCGTCAAAATATGATCTTTAAGACATTTTCTCTCCTTTTGAAGATAGAAGATACTTTATATTATTCTGTGATTTGTGAATGGCAGACTACTTCATTCAGCTGAAGAATTTTAAGCTTTAAGAGCTCTGGTGACACCCCTATGGACCAGAACCACGCAGCATTATTTTGGGGATTAGACTTGCTTCCCCAGAAAGAAGAATGGTGACCACTTTTAAATCTGACTATCCCTCCTTTCTACTATCCTCCACAAGTCTCTCCTTCAACAGCTCTGACTATTTATTTAGCTCAATAATCTTGTCCTTTAAGACAGAATTCTGCACGGCGCATCGCCAAAAAAGATAAATAAATTGATTAATTAAGATAAATTAAGATAAATTAAAATAAATTAAATTAATTGAAATAAAATAAAATAAAATAAATGAATAAATAGATAAATATATATATAAGATAAAATAAAATAAATAAATCAATAAAATTGCGGTCACCAATTCTGACTCTACTTCTTTAGCTCAATCTTGTTCCCATAGACAGATCCACCGAGTATCGGCAACGAAAGAATCACAACAACCGAAGGACATAGTTTCGTAGAGGCCAGAATTGAAAAAATATGTAAGGCCGAAGTGTTTGGCAAAGGTTAAAATCGAGCTGGTTTTAGCCTTTTTACTACGACGGACGATGTCTCAGCTGAATGAAGTTATGCCCTTTGTCCAAGAATAGCCTTAAAGAAATTAATCAAGCTAATTCCTTTCAACCTGTGAGCTTGCTCTCAGTGGAATAATATAGTCTATCTATAACCAGAAAAAATTGAAGCTATAGAAGGGATTTTCCCTTAAAGTCCCAGAACACACCTTGAAAATAAAAATAAAAAGTTGCATACCACTAGTCAAAAAAATAGAAAATATAGAAGGGAGTTCTCCCTTTAAGTTACAGAACACACATTGAAAAGAAAAATTTGCATACCACTGGTAAAAAAAAAATGAAAATATAGAAGGTCTCAGAACAAACCTTAAAAAGAAAAATTTGCATACCACTGGTCAAAAAAAGAAAAAAAAAATCTGCAGACTGCTCCATTAACTTCAGGAGTTAACGGTAACATCATCGGGAAGAGAGAAATAGCCAACGAAGGAATTCTCCCGAAGGACACATGCAGAGACCTAAGTCTTTAGTCTCCATTCAAAGACGAAGGGAGGAACCTCCTTCCGCATTCGTGAGCCTCCCCCCCCCCCACATCCCAAGTTCTCGCAACACCTCGCCGGCAAAGGGCAAGAGTAGATTTACTGGAATAGTTCTTGCGGTTACGCAACGGCGCTTGCCAACTGCAAAGACACATCTACCTGCTTAAGCCGCAAAAACGAAAACAAAAGTATCTCTCTCTCTCTCTCTCTCTCTCATTCTCTTTCTAATCAATATCACCTCATTCGCCCTAATTCTCACCCCAGTCCCTTGTCACCTGCAAAGACACATCTACCTGCATCAGCCGGAAAAACGAAAACAAAAAGTATCCACTGTCTCTCCCCTTTTT
Source organism: Oratosquilla oratoria (assembly GCF_046742065.1). NCBI lineage: Eukaryota > Metazoa > Arthropoda > Malacostraca > Stomatopoda > Squillidae > Oratosquilla > Oratosquilla oratoria. The sequence goes on from NC_134801.1 coordinate 51,031,148, forward strand.
TTCATCTTCTCTCCCTCAATCTATTCCTCTCAATCAATATCGTCCCATTCGCCCCAATTCTCACTCCAGTTCCCAGCCCTCTCCAAAGACAAATCTACCTACATCAGCCGGAAAAACGAAAACAAAAAGTATCCAATATCTCTCCCTCTTATTTTTTTTTATCTTCTCTCCCTCATTCTCTTCCTCTCAATCAATACCATCCCCATTCGCCCCAATTCTCACTCTAGTTCCCTGTATCTATGTTGGACAACATGCCAGGAAGGCTAAAGGGTCTAGTGAAAGTTAGATGTATCGTGCTTGTCTATCATCCATCTGTACTAGGAAGACTGAGGTTCAGGCATGGCGGACAGGCACGTTTGAATCCACCAACAGATTTCGACGATTACTTTATATAGATGCCAGCGCCCATCTCGACTAAAATTCGACTCTCAGCACTGTATCAGCCTAAGATTACCAAACACTTTGTCGGATGACGACAATCCAGTGAGGCTCTTTCGACACTGAGTTGTCCTGTCTGGATGAGAGGAGACAGTCATGGGTCTAATGACGTGAATGGAATGAAGAATATCACGACACATCCCAGTTCCCCCCCTCAGGCCCTTGCCACAGGCTTACTAACCTCTTCCACGACTAAAAACCCGTTTACGTTCAACCCAAGATGTGATGAATAGAATCAACTGGGGACAAAACAGTATCAATGGAATGTGTCATCTAGTAGGAGAGGGAGGAGGAGAGGGGGAGGTAAAGAAGGGGCAGAAGGGGTAAGGGGGAGAAGGGGTAAGGGGGAGAAGGGGGAAGGGAGGGATGGGAGAGAGGGGGAGAGAAGAGGAGATAGAGAGAAGGAGAGAGACAATGAGGAGAGAAAAAGACAAAGAGAAGAAGAGAAAAAAGATAAAGAGAAGGAAAAAAGACAGAGACAGAGGGGAGAGAGGGTGGGGGGGAAGAATGAAAAGAGGAGAGAGAGAGAGGAGAGAGAGAGAGAGAGAGAGAGAGAGTGAGAGAGGAGAGAGAGAGAGAGAGAGAGAGAGAGGAGAGAGAGAGAGAGGAGAGAGAGGAGAGAGAGAGAGAGAGGATTAGAGAGAGAAGAGAGGAGGAGAGAGAGAGAGGAGAAAGAGAGAGAGAAAGAGAAAGAGGGAAAGAGGGAAAGAGAGAGGAGCGACGAGAGAAGAGAGAGAGAGAAGAGAAAGAGAAAGAAGAGAAAGAGAAAAGAGGAGAAGAAAGTAAAGAGAGGAGAAAGAGAAAGAGAAAGAGGAAGAGAAATGAGAGAAAGAGAGAAAAGGGGAGATGAGAGGAAGAGAGAGAATTTTTGCTTCAGGCATCAGCGGCCAGACCTCTCAATCAAAAGACTCCCAGATATTGTTGAGGCCAAAGCCAAACGATTTCATTCATATTAAGAGAGACTGAGCCTTCTCCGCCCCTCCCCCTTCGTTACGCAGTCCGCTGAGACACCAAAGAAAGCCTCGTGACTACGGCCGGAGTGGAGAAAAAATGAATTCAGTACACGTCGGCGAGCTGTGAGAGTGAATATTGACCTGGGTGTTCCCACGATGTCTAGACGAACACCTGGTCTCTCTCTCTCTTTGGCTCTCTCTCTCTCTCTCTCTCTCTCTCTCTCTCTCTCTCTCTCTCTCTCTCTCTCTCTCTCTCTCTCTCTCTCTCTCTCTCTCTCTCTCTCTCTCTCTCTCTCTCTCTCCCCTTTGCTCTCTCTCTCTCTCCTTTGCTCTCTCTCTCTCTCTCCCCTTTGCTCTCTCCCTCTCTCTTTCTCCCTCTCTCTCCCCTCTCTCTCTTTGCTCTCCCTCTCTTTCCCTCTCTCTCTTTCTCTCTCCCTCTCCTTTGCTCTCTCTCCCTCTTTCCCTCTCCCTCTCATTTGCTCTTTCTCTCCCTCTCTTTTGCTTTCTCCCTCCCTCTTTCTCCTTTGCTCTCTTTTCTTTCTCTTTCGCTCTCTCTCACTCTCTTCTCTTCTTTTGCTCTCTTCCTCTTTCTCTCTTCCTCTCTCTCCGTCTCACTCTTTCCCTCTAATTATTTTGTTCTCTCTCTTGTCCTCTCTCTCTTTTGCTCTCTTCCTCTCTTTTCCTCTCTCTCCGTCTCACTATTTTGCTCTTTCCCCTAGCATTCTTTTGTTCTCTTTCTCTCTCTCTCTCTCCCTCTTACTCTCTCTCTCTCTCTCTCTCTCTCTCTCTCTCTCTCTCTCTCTCTCTCTCTCTCTCTCTCTCCCTCTTACTCTCTCACCATGACTCGATACCAACTCCCCTGCGGTGCTGAAAAGGTTAGAGAGTGACTCTGTCAAAAGAATTAAAAGAAAAAAAAAAAACACAAGTTAATCAATGGACTGCAAGGTACCAGAGCCCCTCAATGACACAGCACGGACGCCTGTTCAGCGCTAATTGGGAGTGTGGGAGAGAAGACGAGGGGAGATGGAGAGAGTAGGGGGAGGAATTTAGAGGTATATTCACACGCACATGTGTACATACAAACACATGCACCACGTACACGCGCACTCACACGCACACACACGACGTGCAATGTACTCGCGCATACAGACATACATACTGTATACAAAAGAGAGAGAGAGAGAGGGGGGGGGGCAGGGAGGAAGAGGGAGGGAGGAGAGAGCGAAGCCTATATTGATTGAATAAGAAAGAATAAGTACAATATCTAGTAATGAGTGACAGTAAAAAATTGAATTTCATAGTTGTATCAACAACATTAAGATATATAAGATATAAGTGAATACATGTGAATCATTTATCCATCAGGTAATATATTTAGTGAATAGGTGTTTCATCTAATAAAGTGAATAAACTTTGAGGTAATTCTTCGAGTAAACGACCGACATACAGTTGGTGTAGAAAGTACTGTCTGAGCGAGTGCGTTAAGGAGGAGAAGTATGTTTGTATGTGTACAGAATAAACTGACTTGATGAAAGGGTCTGGATTCTTTCCAGCCAGAGGGAGGGTGGGGGGAAGGGGGGAAGGAAGGGGGGAAGGAAGGGGGGAAGGAAGAGGGGAAGGAAGGGGGGGAAGGAGGGGAGGGGTGGTGGTAGCTTGGAATGGCAAAAACCCCATTACGATTACCAAGGCCGACAGATGACGAAACTCTGTTGATCGTACATTGCGCAGCAATAAAAAACATTATCTATCTAGTGCATAATATATGTTCCTGTTTAGATTTGCTCACACAAAGGGAAAGCGTGTATGCTAAGACTCGAAGCTAGGGAAAGGGAGAAGGGTTGGGGGGGAGGTGAAATGGGGGAGAAAAAGAGGGAAATGCTTGTTTTGCTTCCTTGCGGGGGAGGTGGGGGGATTGTGGAATGTGATGAAAGTAGTTTCAAAAGGAATCTCTCAACAGCAAAACATAAGATGAAGTCTTCCGCGTGACTGAGAATTCCTGAAAACTTGAATACACTTAGACAAAGGAAAAAGTGTTGGGTAATAGAGTGATAGAGAGGGAGTAAGGAGGATAAAAAAGGAAGATGGACTTGGTGTCCGTTTCTTCTCTAGCTCTTTATTCTTTAGAGAGATTTTCATCAATGGGGGGAGAACCAACAGCAAGGCATAATACAGAATCGACTGCTTGGAGGACTCTCGCAAAAAGGAAGGCACAGTTATAGTAAAAAGTCTTAACGAGGTCACATACAGTTCAATGAAATGGCCTGACAGCTTAGGAAGACCTTTTTTGGCGCAAGCCTCATATGGTGGACGTCATGCGACTTTTCTGAGCTTAGTATCTCTGGTGGAAAGAAAAAGGCCAACTTAACGAGCTGTTGAATTTGTTTATTCACGCACGGATTTTTAGTCTTATTACAAACGCCGAGTTCTGTCCTGGCTCTTCCAACAAAATAATAATAACAATTCCTCTCGAGTGACTAACTCTCTCATTGTCTCAAGTTTGTAGCTCCTTCTTGCGGTTCTTATTCCAACCCACGCGTAATGACGTCATTCCCACGCCTCCGAGTAGCTTTCGTACGCGTGGCGACAGCTCCTGTGGTGACAGGGCGCGTCTCCCGAGTCAAACGACGCTCATCTCGTACCTCCTGATTAACGGTACTCGACGTACTTGCGCTTTCCACTCCACCAGGCAGTTCCTCGTGAGTTGTTCTTAGCTTTTGGTCCCTTGGATGAAGTGATGTTCCCTTGGATATGTAATCTTTGACAACAGACAGGATAAAGCTTCTAAGGTACGTCGCCCTTAATTAAGGTGTCATTAGAGCCGAGGTTCTCAACTTATTTTCTCGTGTACCTCCTCCTTTATGAATTGCTGTTCTTTAACCTCCTTGAGATGACTTCAATACTGAATATAATCGTTTGGCATCCACTAAATTAAGGTGCCATTAGAGCCGAGGTTCTCAACTTATTTTCTCGTGCACCACTACTTATGAATCGCTGTTCTTTAACATCCTGGTGATGACTTCAACTCTAAATCTAATCGTTTTGCATCCAGTAACTGCGGCATCTTTTATTGACCACCGTGGCCCAGTAGGGTTCAAGGGACCACAGATGGAGTACCACAGCATTAGAGTCTGCCTCTTGGCAGAAAAGTCGACGACTTCTAACCTGGATAAAACTGCCTGGCACCAGATAAACTAAAATATGCATGTCATGGCGCCGAAGAGGTGGAGTCAGAGGCGGGACGTTGAGGAAAAGATGTGGATAACGGAAGTTAAACGTGATCAGCTTTCTTCTTTGAGTGGACATTCGTCCACGATCACAAGGAAAAAAATGCTACGTAAATATGGTGCGTAGATGCGTCACACTAAAGACCTTAAAGACTTTGAAGACCTTAAAAGACTTTAAAGACTTTTAAGGACCTTAAAGACCTTAAAAACCTTAGAAACCTTAAAGACCTGAAAGACCTGAAAGACCTTAAAGACTTTGGATAAACGTTACGCAGTCAGAACCTCATAAGGGAATTAACCTTTCCAATATTATTGGCTGTTTCAGGTAAAGGCCTTTTCATGGGTTGAATGGAGGAATGGGTGGGAAGGAGACGGGGGAGGGGGAGGGGAGAGGGGGAGAGAGCTATAGTAATTATACATTATTCCATTAACCCCTACAACGAGGTGGCTTGCCTTCTAATGATCACAAAAGTTTGTGTGTGTTTGATTACTCATTGGTTCTATCAATTACTCTCTTTATAAAAGCTCCTATGGAACAATTTAAAACTTCCACTTTGGGGATGGGAGGGTGGGGGTGAGTGGGTGGGGGATCAGAGGATGGGGGTGAGAGGGTGTGGGCGAGAGGGTGCGGGGTGAGAGTGCAACCCAGGCAGAGGCTTCGTAAAACCACTGAGATCCTTTACGAAACCAACTAAAGATAGATTAGAAAACAAACATGATGAAATAAAACAAAAAACCTATTGTATTCAACTACCGTCGCAGGAAGTCTTTTTATGGACAACTATACAACTATGCGATTTTTTTTTTTTTTTTTTTTTTTTGTATTAAGACTTTATGTACCTGGTGGCGTGTTCGCTATCACTCTCCCTCATGAGTAAGGTCCAAAGCCCTGAAACAAGACCCAACAGCTACCGAGGAGGACCAAATGTCCTCGTTTACTAAGTTGAGAAAGTGTACGTTTTCGGACATAGTTACACATTTCCTGGGTAGTGTACTCTCTCTCTCTCTTCTCTCTCTCTCTCTCTCTCTCTCTCTCTCTCTCTCTCTCTCTCTCTCTCTCATCCTCTACTCTCTTCCTTCTTCTCTCTCTCTCTCTCTCTTCTCTCACCTCTCTCACATTTCAAACGCCTCCTGTAATTTGTGGGATCAAGAGTGCACAAGGAGTGCCCATTCCATCAAGGACAGGAGAATGACAGAAGTATAATTTTTCAATTCCATTTTTCACAAAATACACCCACGCATCGCATGCATTCATGCACACTCACGCGTGCACGTAC
>NC_134801.1:51037539-51045039 GCF_046742065.1 Oratosquilla oratoria
ATCAAACGCTTTAAGAAACTATAATTCTCGTACTGAGGAGGTGGTGGCCATTTACCCCCTTTCTATTCTAAACACCTCATTTCCAATTTATTACAGTTCCCAGGGACCCTAGGTGGCCCAATTAGCTCTAGTAAGATGTTTCCATTTCTATTCCAGAATCGACAGTGTAGAAACGACTCTTTTCGGAACCAAGATGGCAATAGAAGTTATTCTAATCTTCGCAAGTTGCAGGAAATGTCCTACAATGCACTCAAAAAACTAACTCCATCTAATCCGTAGCCTCAGTCCGATATGCAGGTTGTCGAAAGTGAAATAATGAACCCAAGAAGATTATCCATCTATCACTTATCATTTGTGATTTATCACTTATCGGTCCCCATATACGCTATCCATTATGTCATTACTGTTAGTAGTATAATCATGATAGACCTTCCTGTTTCTTCTGGTCTTCTCTTCTCGACAGTGGTCAGTTGAGATTTTACAAACATGTTACTTCCATTTTTCAGAGATATATACATATCATACATACATACATACCATTACATACATACATACATACAATATAGAACACAAGGAACGTTGCGTGTTTTACAAATGCAAAGGTTAACCACTTTAAGAAATAAACAAACGGCTCAGGAGCGCTTTCGTAGTATTACAATCTCTGATCCGTTTGTTTATTTTTCTTAAGTGTAGTTAACCCTGTTGCACATACATACATACATACATACATACATACATACACAATTGTGAAATTCTGTAGACTCTGCACACTCTGCTCAATCTGGTTTGGGGACCTGTCCCAAGGAACACTGGTATACAATTTAATTGATTCTTTTTTGTTGACTTTTGTATTACCCTGAAGACGAACCCCGGAACAGGGTTCAAAACGTTCGGTAGTAAATTTAATGTTACATCCGAGTAATTCCAGTGTTCGAAATGTTTCCCGTTGCACACATGCATACACCTATATACATTCATGACATACACGGCACTAAGCATACATACATACATGCATACATATATGGGACATATTCTAAAACTTTCCAACCGAAGCTCCCAATAAGATTCAATTTAGGTAAACATCCTCTGGAATCTTAAACTACTGTGTGGCGTATGTTATGCGAGGTGTGTGAGTGTGTGTTGATTTCAACCTTTGGTGAAGTCTTATGGATCACGTGGATTGAAACTTCGTTGAATCCGACAAGCTATTTTCCTCCCGGAAGAGAGCCTCAGATCTCGTATGTCCGATGTATGGGTAATGTTTATGACCCTTACACGCACACATCACACACCCATACTCCCGCCCACCATAGTTAGGAGTTAACGTGACTCGAAGGCGCAACGATAATGAAATAATTTCAGCCCCTGGGCAGGATTTTGAACCAGAGTACAAACCCCGCCGATCACCTCCGTACTGACAGTCTGAGACTCTACCCAACCGCGCCATCTGAGAGAGTGAGTGTGTGTGTGTGTGTGTGTGTGTGTGTGTGTGTGGTGTGTTGTGTGTGTGTGTGTGGTGTGTGTGTAGTGTGTGTGTGTGTGATGTGTGTGTGTGTGTGTGTGTGTGTGCGTGCGCGCGCGTGTGGTCAGGGGGGGCAACGACATAGGAAAAAAAAAAAATGTGCCGAGAAATCAATGGATAAGATTTCCCTTAAAATGGTTTAAACTCCCAATCGTGCGAGAACCAAGAACGTGTTTTAAAAACCTCAAACAATTGGAAACTTGTGTTAGTTTGTGAAGAAGAACCTTTTAACCGAACGAATAATAGATCGTCCGTGAATATTTCAATAAGAATTTTCGTAAAAATATATTTTAAAGAAGACACTAAGTTCCATATGTTGTGGACCATTTGGGGCATAAAATCCCGTTGTTGATCAACATCCAATATGTACTTTGTTCGGATGAAATAAGATTATATATTGCATTTTACAGACAACCTATTGGTGGAAGAAAAGGCGAGCACGGAAAATATTAATTCGAAGTCGAAATCCTCAGAAAATGGCATTACATCTGTGAACCAAAGGTCAGACACACTCCAAGGTAAATCTTGTATGCTCGAACGCAAGTAAGCTCTTCGTGCAAAATATGGGTGTGTGTGTGTGTGTGTGTGTTAGTGTGTGTGTGTGTTAGTTAGTGTGTGTGTGTGTGGTTAGTTAGTGGTGGGTGTGTGGTGTAGGTGGTTGTGTGTGTCATGGCGTGTGTCTAGTGTTAAGTGGTGTGTTGTGGTGGTTGTTGTGTGTGTGTGTGGTAGTTGGTGTTGTTAGTGTGTGTGTGTGGTTGTGATGTGGGAGATTGTTGTGTTTGGTTGTGGTGTTAGTGTTTAGTTGGTGGAGTGTGTGTGTGTGTGTGTGTGTGTGTGTGTGGTTGTGATGTGTGTGTGTGGTTGTGTGTGTGTTTGTGTGTGCATGTATATGTGTTATGTCTTGCATGTGTATGTTTCTGATATATATGTGTATGTACGTATATGTAAGCGTTAATGTACATGTATATATGCTGTATGTATATCTGTATATGTTACGTGTAAATACATGTGTATATATTGTGTATGTACATGTGGGTGTGTTGTATCACCTGTGCTACTATGTGCCTGTAATATATGTATGTCTGTGTGTGCGTGTGGTGGCGCGCGTGTTGTACGTGTGGTACGTGTCACGTGTTGTGGTATCTATCTGCCTTTCTACTCTGCACTTCATTTACAGTCTTCTATCCATCTTGCTTTGTTTTTTTGCTAATTTTTTTCTTCCTTCGCTAAGATGTAACACATTTTTTTAGAATTTCTCAATTTATTTCTCTTGGCAATGACCCCCATTTTTGATATTTTTTTTCACATACTATTTTTCAACGCTCGGTTTTTCTTATTTGCAACCCCCATTCTCCTTTTACCAAATCCATTCAAGAAATTATATTCCAACCAACGTTTCTGCTTTCTTTCATTCCGATATCCTTAAAAACGTCAATAAATAATTCCCTTACATCTAGTATTGATTAACTATATACTCTTCTCTCGCCGTTGATATACGTTTCATTTATTCGTTTCCTCTTCTTCCTTTATTTTTCAGATTCCTTCTTATTCTATTCGTTTCTATATAATCTGACTAACCTCCCTTATAAGGGGGGGAAAGGGCTTTTGGTATATGTATTTCCTATATATTCTATGTATAACATGTTTAATGGAGACTTCATAACTATCATGAAAATACGCGTTCTTCGGCCTTCCGCCCTTTTCAGGACATACCTGGGCATCAAGTCAGTAGTCACTAGGAAGTGCCCATACGGTTGCCAAAGAATGATAAAAAAACGCATCGACTTAAAGGGCAACAAGGAGTGTTCTGATCACATACGTTTCATACGACCCCAAAAAACGAAAAGGGGTTTTGATTTATTGGTTTCTTATGCCAAGGCGGGATGCAACCTCGTCCAACCCTCACCATGTCCACCTGGTGACCAAAGCTAAACACCTCAAACAGGAGGTGCAGAGGTTGAGTGCAATGTAGTTCAGTTCGAAGGTTTAAGATTTGTTTGGATAAACACCTAAGCAAGATGCAGTAATGCCTGCTATTTATTTTATGTTATGCTTATTTTTTTGTTATTATTTGTCTGTTTACTATTCGCTTGATTATCATTTACTATTATTTATCTGTCCATTTATTATTATTTACTATTTACCTGTTTGTTTATTACTTAACTTTACCTATTTATTTGTCTATTCATTTCATTTATTATTATTTATATTATTACATTTTATCTATCATTATTTTATCTATTTATTCATCATTATTATACATATATTTTTTGCATCCGACCTAGCTATGGACCAAAAGGTCTCCTGTCGGTATGCTCCGCCTTTGTAAACCTTTGACGTCGTTGCAAAGAGGCTTCTGGACTTGGACGTCTCTGCAAGGCCGCAGAAGTCTCGCTTCGTGGAACAAAACCTAAATGTTGGTATTCCTATGACGTAGAGCCGGGACGAGGGTCTGGAACAAGTCCAGGCCGATGTCTGGAATGCTGATCACGGCGTCTCAAAGGTTGGGCTAAAATTATCATAATGCGAAGGTCCAGAACCATAATGAAAAAGTTAGTTGATAAAAGATATGAATCTAGAAAAAAGTTATATTGAAAAATTAAGATATTATCATCATCTTCACAATTAACATCATTACCATCGTTATTATCGTTATCACTATCACCATTATAATCAATATCGTCCTCATTGTCAAGAAGAGAGGAAGAGAGCTAAAGAGGAGAGGGTAAAAGGAGAGATTGCTAAGTGATTTGGTCATTAAAATGACTAAAACATTAGTTACATAAAACTTATCCTGCCAATAAGGAAAGATGAAGGAAGGGAAAGGAATCAAGACGACAGAAAACGAAGTCAGAAAAGAAAACGGAAGCCAGGGAGGAGAATGAGGACAAAGAGGAGGATGAAGAAGAAGAAAAGGAGAAGAACGGGAAGAAAAAGGAACAGAACGAGAAGGATGGAAGGGCAGAGAAGAACGAAGGAAGACAAAAAGGAGGAATATCAGACATAGAGGTGTTTGAGGAAGAACAGAGGAGGTAGAGGAGGAGGAGAGAGGTGGAGAGAGGAGAAGGGAGGAGGAAGGAGGGAGGAGGAGGTGGAGAGAGGAGGAGAGAGGAGAGAGAAGGAAGGAGGAGAGAAAAGGAGGGAGGAGAGATAAGGAGGGAGGAGAGAATTCTGATAAGGAGGGAGGAGAGAGAAGGAGGAGAGGAGGAGATGAGGGAATAGAATTGTGATTTCCGAGTGCTCTGAACCTCTTTTTTTTTTTTTTTTTTTTTGAGTCACTGTTTAGCTACTCTTCTGTTTTGGAAATATTTTGTTAGGGCCTATGTTCCACTGTTGGTTGGAGAAGGACTTATCAAAACAGAATGTCATGCATCCGACCTTTTTCGCATCCGACCTAGTTATGGACCAAAAGGTCTCCTGTCGGCATGCTCGCCTTTGTAATCCTTTGTAAAAGATGGGGAGCCTACACCAGGTGGCTCTTAGCTGCGACCTTTGCCTGGTGTGCTTGGAATTCCAGAGTATGTGAAAGTCACAGGGAGAGGTTTTAATCAAGGATGGGTCAGGGTGTTGAGGTACAGACGAACCCAACTTGCCACTCAGAACATAGGCTGATGATTTTTTTTTTTTTTTTTTTTTTTTTTTTTTATAGTATAGAGTTCAGAGCAATTTTGCCACTGTGATCTATGGCCCAGTTCCCACAAACGAGTGAGATTTTTTCCATAAAATTCCACAAGGAAACCTGGATTTCCACATTTTTTCCCACAAAAAGAAGGAAATTATTATATACACGTATAAGTTCATTGGAACATATAATTTGCTCACAAAGCATCTCATGTGAGCAAATTTCTCAGACACAAATTTGTGGAAATTTCCCACAAAATGGCATTGGTGGCTCGGATGAATCAAGTTATGTAATATTCGTCAAAATATGATCTTTAAGACATTTTCTCTCCTTTTGAAGATAGAAGATACTTTATATTATTCTGTGATTTGTGAATGGCAGACTACTTCATTCAGCTGAAGAATTTTAAGCTTTAAGAGCTCTGGTGACACCCCTATGGACCAGAACCACGCAGCATTATTTTGGGGATTAGACTTGCTTCCCCAGAAAGAAGAATGGTGACCACTTTTAAATCTGACTATCCCTCTTTTCTACTATCCTCCACAAAGACACCTCCTTCAAACAGCTCTGACTATTTATTTAGCTCAATAATCTTGTCCTTTAAGACAGAATTCTGCACGGCGCATCGCCAAAAAAGATAAATAAATTGATTAATTAAGATAAATTAAGATAAATTAAAATAAATTAAATTAATTGAAATAAAATAAAATACAAATAAATGAATAAATAGATAAATATATATATAAGATAAAATAAAATAAATAAATCAATAAAATTGCGGTCACCAATTCTGACTCTACTTCTTTAGCTCAATCTTGTTCCCATAGACAGATCCACCGAGTATCGGCAACGAAAGAATCACAACAACCGAAGGACATAGTTTCGTAGAGGCCAGAATTGAAAAAATATGTAAGGCCGAAGTGTTTGGCAAAGGTTAAAATCGAGCTGGTTTTAGCCTTTTTACTACGACGGACGATGTCTCAGCTGAATGAAGTTATGCCCTTTGTCCAAGAATAGCCTTAAAGAAATTAATCAAGCTAATTCCTTTCAACCTGTGAGCTTGCTCTCAGTGGAATAATATAGTCTATCTATAACCAGAAAAAAATTGAAGCTATAGAAGGGATTTTCCCTTAAAGTCCCAGAACACACCTTGAAAATAAAAATAAAAAGTTGCATACCACTAGTCAAAAAAATAGAAAATATAGAAGGGAGTTCTCCCTTTAAGTTACAGAACACACATTGAAAAGAAAAATTTGCATACCACAGGTAAAAAAAAAAAATTGAAAATATAGAAGGTCTCAGAACAAACCTTAAAAAGAAAAATTTGCATACCACTGGTCAAAAAAAGAAAAAAAAAATCTGCAGACTGCTCCATTAACTTCAGGAGTTAACGGTAACATCATCGGGAAGAGAGAAATAGCCAACGAAGGAATTCTCCCGAAGGACACATGTAGAGACCTAAGTCTTTAGTCTTCATTCAGAGACGAAGGGAGGAACCTCCTTCCGCATTCGTGAGCCTCCCCCCCCCCCACATCCCAAGTTCTCGCAACACCTCGCCGGCAAAGGGCACGAGTAGATTTACTGGAATAGTTCTTGCGGTTACGCAACGGTGCTTGCCAACTGCAAAGACACATCTACCTGCATCAGCCGCAAAAACGAAAACAAAAATCTCTCTCTCTCTCTCTCTCTCTCTCATTCTCTTTCTAATCAATATCATGTCATTCGCCCTAATTCTCACCCCAGTCCCCTGTCACCTGCAAAGACACATCTACCTGCATCAGCCGGAAAAACGAAAACAAAAAGTATCCACTGTCTCTCCCCTTTTTTTCATCTTCTCCCCCTCATTCTGTTCCTCTCAATCAATATCGTCCCATTCGCCCCAATTCTCACTCCAGTTCCCAGCCATCTGCAAAGACAAATCTACCTGCATCAGTCGGAAAAGCGAAAAGAAAAAGTATCTACTATCTCTCCCTTTTTTTTTTAACTTCTCTCCCTCATTCTCTTCCTCTCAATCAATACCATCCCCATTCGCCCCAATTCTCACTCTAGTTCCCTGTATCTATGTTAGACAACATGCTAGGAAGGCTAAAGGGCCTAGTGAAAGTTAGATGTATCGTGCTTGTCTATCATCCATCTGTACTAGGAAGACTGTGAGGTTCAGGCATGGCGGACAGACACGTTTTAATCCACCAAAAGATTTCGACGATTACTTTAAATAGATGCCAGCGCCATCTCGACTAAAATTCGACTCTCAGCACTGTATCAGCCTAAGATTACCAAACACTTTGTCGGATGACGACAATGCAGTGAGGCTCTTTCGACACTGAGTTGTCCTGTCTGGATGAGAAGACATTCA
>NC_134801.1:51047539-51060039 GCF_046742065.1 Oratosquilla oratoria
AGAGTAAGAAATTGAATTTCATAGTTGTATCAACAACATTAAGATATATAAAATATAAGTGAATACGTGTGAATCATTTATCCATCGGGTAATATATTCAGTGAATAGGTGTTTCATCTAATAAAGTGAATAAACTTTGAGGTAATTCATTAAGTAGACGACCGACATACAGTTGGTGTAGAAAGTACTGTCTACGTGAATGCGTTAGGGAGGAGAAGTACGTTTGTATGTGTACAGAATAAACTGACTTGATGAAAGGGTCTGGTTTCTCTCCAGCCAGAGGGAGGGTGGGGGGGGAAGGGGGGAAGGAAGGGGGGGAAGGAGGGGAGGGGTGGTGGGAGCTTGGAATGGCAAAAAACCCATTACGATTACCAAGGCCGATAGATGATGAAACTCTGTTGATCGTACATTGCGCAGCAATAAAAACATTTTCTATCCAGTACATAATATTTGCTCCTGTTTAGATTTGCTCACACAAAGGGAAAGCGTGTATGCTAAGACTCGAAGCTAGGGAAAGGGGGAAGGGTTGGGGGGGAGGTGAAATGGGGGGGAGGTGAAATGGGGGAGAAAAAGAGGGAAATGTTTGTTTTGCTTCCTTGCGGGGGAGGTGGGGGGATTGTGGAATGTGATGAAAGTAGTTTCAACAGTAATTTCTCAACAGCAAAACATAAGATGAAGTCTTCCGCGTGACTGAGAATTCCTGGAAACTTGAATACACTTAGACAAAGGAAAAAGTGTTGGGTAATAGAGTGATAAAGAGGGAGTAAGGAGGATATGAGGAAGATGGAGTTGGTGTCCGTTTCTTCTTTAGCTCTCTATTCTTCAGAAAGGTTTTGATAAATGGAGGAAGAACCAACAGCAAGGCATAATACAGAATCGACTGCTTGGAGGACTCTCGCAAAAAGGGAGAGACAGTTATAGTCAAATGTCTTCAACAAGATCAAATACAGCTCAATGAAATGACCTGACAGCTTAGGAAGACCTTTTTTGGCACAAGCCTCATAGGGTGGACGTCATACGACTTTTCTGAGCTTAGTATCTCTGATAAAAAAGAAAAAGCTCAGCTTAACGAGCTGTTGGATCTATTTATTCACGCACGGATTTTTAGTCTTATTACAAACGCCGAGTTCTGTACTAGCTCTTCCAAACAAAAATAATAATAATTCCTCTCGAGTGACTAACTCTCTCATTGTCTCAAGTTTGTAACTCCTTCTTGCGGTTCTTATTCCAACCCACGCGTAATGACGTCATTCCCACGTCTCCGTGTAGCTTTCGTACGCGTGGCGACAGCTCCAGTGGTGACAGGGCGCGTCTCAAACGACGCTCATCTCGTACCTCCTGATTAACGGTACTCGACGTACTTGCGCTTTCCACTCCACCAGGCAGTTCCTCGTGAGTTGTTCTCAGCTTTTGGTCCCTTGGATGAAGTGATGTTCCCTTGGATATGTAATCTTTGACGACAGACAGGATAAAGCTTCTAAGGTACGTCGCATTAATTAAGGTGCCATTAGAGCCGAGGTTCTCAACTTATTTTCTCGTGTACCTCCTCCTTTATGAATCGCTGTTCTTTAACCTCCTGGAGATCACTTCAATACTAAACTTAATCGTTTGGCATCCACTAAATTGAGGTGCCATTAGAGCAGAGGTTCTCAACTTATTTTCTCGTGTACCCCTACTTATGAATCGCTGTTCTTTAACCTCCTGGTGATGACTTTAACTCTAAATCTAATCGTTTTGCATCCACTAACTGCGGCACCTTTTATTGACCCTCGTGGCCCAATAGGGTTCAAGGGACCACAGGTTGAGAACCATAGCATTAGAGTCTGACTCTTGGCAGGAAAGGAGACGACTTCTAACCTGGATAAAACTGCCTGGCACCAGATAAACTAAAAGATGCATGTCATGGCGTCGAAGAGGTGGAGTCAGAGGCGGGACGTGGAGGAAAAGAAGTGGATAACGGAAGTTAAACGTGATCAGCTTTCTTCTTTAAGTGGACATTCGTCCACGATCACAAGGAAAAAAATGCTACGTAAATATGGTGCGTAGATGCGTCACACTAAAGACCTTAAAGACTTAAAACACCTTAAAATATTTTAAAGATTTTTAAGGACCCTAAAGACCTTAAAGACCTTAAAGACCTTGAAGACCTGAAAGAAAGACCTGAAAGACCTTAATGACTTTGGATAAAAGTTACGCAGTCAGAACCTCATAAGGGAATTAACCTTTCCAATATTGTTGGCTGTATCAGGTAAATTCATTTTTTATGGGTTGGGTGGAGGAATGGATGGGAAGGAGACGGGGAAGGAGACTGGGGAGGGGGGAGGGGAGAGGGGGAGAGAGCTATAGTAATTATACATTATTCCATTAACCCCTTTAACGAGGTGGCTTGCCTTCTAATGATCACAAAAGTTTCTGTGTGTTTGATTACTCATTGGTTATATCAATTACTCTCTATAAATGTTCCTATGGAACAATTTTAAACTTCCACTTTGGGGATGGGAGGGTGGGGGTGAGTGGGTGGGGGATCAGAGGATGGGGGTGAGAGGGTGTGGGCGAGAGGGTGCGGGGTGAGAGTGCAACCCAGGCAGAGGCTTCGTAAAACCACCGAGATCCTTCACGAAACCAACTAAAGATAGATTAGAAAATAAACATGATGAAATAAAACAAAAAACCTATTGTATTCAACTACCGTCTGTTTTTGGACAGCTATACAACTATGCGATTTTTTTTTTTTTTTTTTTTTATCACTCTCCCTCATGAGTAAGGTCCAAAGCCCTGAAACAAGACCCAACAGCTACCGAGGAGGACCAAATGTCCTCGTTTACTAAGTTGAGAAAGTGTACGTTTTCGGACATAGTTACACATTTCCTGGTGTACGCTCCTCTCTCTCTCCCTCTCCCTCCCTCCCTCCCTCCCTCACTCCCTCTCTCTCTCTCTCTCTCTCTCTCTCTCTCTCTCTCTCTCTCTCTCTCTCTCTCTCTCTCTCTCTCTCTCTCTCTCTCTCTCTCTCTCTCTCTCTCTCTCTCAAACGCCTCCTGTAATTTGTGGGATCAAGGTGACAAGAGTGCCCATTCCATCAAGGACAGGACATGACAGAAGTATAATTTTTCAATCCATTTTTCACAAATTACACCCACGCATGCATGCATACATGCACACTCACGCGTGCACGTACGCACACGGACACAGACACAGACACAGACACAGACACAGACACAGACACACACACACACACACACACACACACATACACACGCACACTTGCACACAGATGCACAAATAACCACACACACAAACATACACACACACTGGCACACAGAAGCACACACACACACACACACACACACACACACACACACACAGATACATACACACACACTGGCACACAGAAACACACACACACACACACACACACACACACACCTTAAGTAGAGCCGTGTAAAAACTCTTAAGTTCGCATCTTCTCCATGACGAGCGTGTGAAAGGGTACCACAAGCGCGTTCACGGTCTTGTGCAAGGCACATACTCGAGACTTTACAATGGTGTGTGTGTACAAGGCTGAAGAAAAAATACGGGACACACTAGCCTTGAAGTAACGTGGTTTCTATTCAGTTTTGTACCTGTTTCTTTTTAAATTTGATAAAATATGGTAATAGGCGTGTGCTGGAATATGTCTCCCTGTTTATGGACAGGCTAGAGCCCCCGTCATACTATCACGATTCTCGTCAAATGTTGTGAATTTGAAAAGATGGAAGACGACTTCGGTTACAGTATTCTAGACTTCCCTAAGGACAGTTCAACAATGTGTCTAACATTCGTATTCTAGGTTTAACCTCTCTTAGTTCGTCGTTCAGCTTCTCAATATATATGACGCAAAGGTGATTTGACATTTGGAGATTCGAAAAAAAATAATATTTTAACCTAAGTCGTTTATACTCAAACGAACTCACTTGAATCGATTATGTGTGGCAATGGCTTAATGGGACTTTTCGAGAAAGTATTTTGGTTTTCCTTAAAGCTTTGACATCTTCCAAATACAGATATGTTCAGGTAATCTTAAAATTTAATATTCAGTCCATTAGTAATCTCATTTTGCATTTACTTTCATTTGCGACATTTGAAAATTCTTACACATAAATTAGGTTATGCTGCAATAATGAAAGGTTATTGTTTAAACGCAAGTAGTCAGTAAAAGTTTACGTATAATTTTTCTTTAAGTAATATTTCAATGACATATTTGGAGTTACAGTAATAAACAGCGAACGAAATAAAAATAAATTTCCTTGTATCGTTCCTCAAGACTGAAGTTGCATCTGCAGAAGCAAGTAATCCTAGCGGGTCTGAAGATCATGAAATGCAAACCTATTCTATATTATTTCTATATGACCATTAGTTCTAAGCCTTTCCCTCTGGATTGTTAGGACTATAATCAAGAACAACAAGGGCATAAGGGGAAGGACGGAACTATTACCTTCGTCACAATGAGGATATTGTCCATGAACACAACCTTGTTGCTTTTATGTCGACGTGAAGATTATTCTCGTTCGCCATTTGTAACGCAGGTTCCCGCCATGGGGAGGACTCGAACCCTTGTCCCTGCTGGGACAGGTCAATTTATCGCAAATATCACAACTCATTACATATACATATACATATACATACGATTCATGTCTTCAGAACAGTAGCTAATTTGAATTCTCAATTTGGAGAATGAACACGTGATGAGTAATCCTTTCCTCTCTCCATTTCTTTAAATAGGTTAGAATTTATATATTTCTCCTATTTTCAAGCTACAAGTATTTCTTTACAATAGACGACCTTCTTTCAGATACTTCTGACAATAAATATCCTCTCATACGAACAACAATAAATAAATAAATCAGAATATGAACTGTCACTTTTTTCTTTTTCAGTTCGGTCATGCGCCGACATTTCCTCGTGTGTGACTATGACTGCAAGTGTAACCATAGTTATACAAAGCATTCACGTCGCGTTCCACAAAAAACGATCTCTGTTACGTCATGTCGACCACTGCGGGACCTACACATGGCGACATGACGTCACAGCAAACTAATGTATGCACAATTTCACGAAGCTGATGCAAGTTCTGCTAACCTCATCCAGGTCTACCGTTGTTTCTCGTTTTATTCTTTCTTTCGTTTTCTTCTAATGGTCGTCATCCAGGCGATTTCATTCAGGTGGGAAAGGTTCACAGGCGTGGAAACACTAATAGCCCTCCCAACGAAAACTTTTGTTGAAGGAAGCATCATCCTTCCACTTTCGACTCTGAGAGCCACCAAGTGATGTTCCTCAATGGAAGAAAATAACCACACCAATCAGAAAGGTAATAATTAGTTTTAACCTTTCGAGCACTTCCCAGCAAAGGAAGGCAATTAGAGCAAAGTCGATTAAATTAAAACGGTTGAACGGTTTTTCTTGAGGCACCACGGAAGCCGAGAGGAAACAGAAACGGGCTCTGAACTGCAAACGGACCCTTAAGTCTTCCGTTATGATGAGGAAAGCAAAATATCTTCTGGAGAGCTTTAGGGCTCTTTAATTTAATTGAATACATGACTCCCCTTCATGGGGAACGTGGAAGGGGAGGGGCGTCGGTGTTTGGTTTGCTGCAAAATGTACTGACTTAAGCTATCACACTGTTTGCAAAATATCGTAGTTTTGCATTTCATTACAGAACATTGCGGGTGTGTTTTTCGATGGAGGATATACTTTTATAGATTGTTTGAAGTTCACAAACATACTGTATAGTCAAAATTCGCGTCCGCGGATTTTCACATGACCTAACAAGGATGTATTTTTTTTTTTCAGGGTGAGATCAAATGAGCCGTAGCCTTGGTGAAGACTCAGAGTGAGTTGCAACAGTAACGTCACAACGTCTTCCTGCACTGACGTCATAATTATCGTTATGGTAAAATGCCATCAGGGACGACAATCGCAAATTGATGTTATCTTGGTAGTGTCCTTGTGCCAGGAAGCTAATGCCATTGTGTACCCATATGCGAACGAAACTGTCACCTTTGCCCTATTGTCTTGGATTGCCAGAGCAAGTAGCAGGTAGCAATTACTAGTAGCAGATGCTGAGAGAATTCTACACGAATGTAACTTAGTCTGCTTGCTTTTCTTTGGCTTTTCTTTCATTGGAGCAAATACGCGATGACGTCATGTCGCTTGTAGTTTCTGTCGCGTTTGTTAAAGAATAGAAACTAGAATTAGAACGACGATTTCCTCTACGTTTCAAGATTATTATGAACTAAAAACAAACTAGAATATTCCCATGGAATACTCCTAAACTACGGTGACAGAAGAGGAATATGAAAAAGTAGTAGTTTGTTGTTTGAAATTTTTCAAAATACGTCATCATGATTGGTCGAGAGATAATGTCACTTCTGAACACAGGTCTCCCAGCTAAATGGAATAATGAATACAATAAGGATCGAAAATACAATGACAAAAATAGAAAAATGGCACACATAACAGCCACGTACCGGGTATATAATTTCAGTTTCTTCTACTGCCTTAGTCTTAGACAAGGACAAGAGCGTTGGCTTAGACAATAACACAAGTAAGATCCACAAATACTAACATTCACTGGTAAGTTAGATTTATAAATTCAGTTCTGGTTTTCACCAGCCGATGTTATTTGCCTGAAGAAATCTTCTTGCAGTCAAAGGAAATAATAATTAGAAAAATAACAATGTCATTATTTTTTTCTAAGCAACAATGCGAGCACAAGAAATTCTTGCATTGATTTCAACCCAAGGACATCTTTCCAACAAAAAGTTTTTATCACAACCCAACCAACCCCTTTCTATTTGTTTTTTTGGAGTTACACACACATACACATACCAAGGCTTTTTCCCCTTCCAAGGGAGGTAGCCACAAAGGGAAAGGCTCATAAAAAACACTCCCACCCATTTCATCCCTAAATACACTCCACACCCCTCCCACCCTTCCTCTCATCTGAGCACCTCCTGGATGACGGGTCATCCCTGAACCCTGCCCACCGCCCTGGGTCAGAAGCAGTGTCGCAAGACACAGTACATCCACAGCAAGGCCGCTTCATTTAATCGGCGACCCCCCCTCTCCGTCCCCCTTTGCATATAAGGAGAGGACGGGGAGAAATCCCTTCGGGCTGCGTCAAAATTTACTCACACATACTACCCCACCCCCCACCCCCCCCGCCCATTCCTCCTCATGCAGTCACAACATTATCCATATACAACCATTCTCCACTCACCTCTGTCTTCCGTCCTCTCCTTTCCTTCCTCAACAGACATTCCCCTCTTCCCCAAAGCCCCCTTCACCCCATCCATCCACCTCATCCAAGGACGTCCCCGCATGTTCACTCCCACCACATCTGCCGTCCATTCCTCCTTTACTAGTCTTTCTTCACTCATTCTTTCCATGTGTCCAAACCATCCTAATATTCTTTCATCAACCCTCTCTCCCAAATCCTCTTTCACCCCTGTTCTCCTCCTCACCTCCTCATTTCTCACTCTATCTAGCCTAGTAACCCCCACCATACTTCTCAGACACCTCATCTCAAACACATTCAAACTCCTTCTCTCTTCTTCTCTTATGTTCCACATTTCTGCCCCATACAGTGCTGTTGGCACAATCACTCCTTCATACAGTCTCCTCTTCGCATCCATTCCCAAAATGTCTATTTCTCATTACACTCTTTAAACCACCAAGGCATTTACTCGCTTCTCTCAATCTACATTCTACCTCCACCTTCACTCCACCTTTTCCTGCTACACTTGCACCCAAGTATCTAAAACTATCCACTTCCTCCAGTCGCTCTCCCTTAATGTTCACTTCCAGTCTATCTGCCACTTTCACCCCTTTGTACATCTCATCACCTTACTTTTACCCACATTTATCTTTAGCTTTCTTCTATCACATACTCTCCCAAACTCTGCCACCAACTTCCTCAATCCCTCCTCTGACCCTGCCACAAGCGCAGTGTCGTCCGCAAACAACAGCTGGCTCACCTCCCACTTTTCTCCATTTTCTTTAAACCATCTCCAATCCCTGACTCACTACCCTAGCATTCACCTCTCGCACACACCCCATCCATGTATAAGTTGAACAGCCAGGGCGACATAACGCATCCTTGACGAAGTCCCACCTTTACTTCAAACCACTCACTCACTCTCTCCATTTCCAATCCTAACACATGCTCTACTACTCACATAAAAACTCTTGACAGCTCCCAAAAGCTTTCCTCCTATCCCATAAATCTGCATAACCTCCACAGTGCCTTTCTGTCTACCCTATCATAAGCCTTTTCCAGATCCATAAAAGCCAAAAAAAACATCCTTTCCCCTTTCCTATAGCTTTCTCACATATCTGTCTTACCACAAAGATCTGATCTACACAACCTCTACCCGTCCTAAATCCACACTGTTCCTCACCAATTACTCCCTTCTGTTCCTCTCCTAATCCTCTCAATTAAGATTCTCCCATAAGCCTTCCCTACTACACTCAACAGGCTAATCCCTCTGAAATTACTACTACATTCACACTTGTCCCCTTTTCCCTTGTAAAGAGGAACTATACAGGCACTACTCCAGTCCTCCGGTACTCTTACCCTCTCTCCAGCAAACATTAAATAATCTCACCAACCAGTCCACCATCACTGAACCTCCCTTTTTCAGACATTCTGCATGACATCCATCCAGACCAGGTGCCTTACCTGCTTTCATCATCTTTACAACTGCCCTTCACCTCATCCTTCCTTATTTCTCCTCCATTCTCCTCACTCATCACTCTCATTTTCTTCGTATTTCCCACTGCAGCTATCTTTCCTTCCCTATCCTCCTTCACATTCAGCAACTCCCTAAAATATTCTGCCCATCTTCCCCTCACTGCCATCTCTTCCATTTTCAACTCTCCATCTGTACCTTTTACCTTTTCTTCCCTACTTGATTCGCTTCCTCTTCCTCTCTTAATTTCTTTCCAAAACATCTTTTTATTACTTTCAAAATTTTCTGTCATACTCCTACCCCATTTCACACATCTGCTCTCCTCTTTGCCTCCTTTACCTTTTGCTTTACTTCTTTTTTCTTTTCTTTGTACGTCTCATATGACTCCCCTGTCCTCTTTTGTAACCAATCTGTGAATGCTCGCTTCTTCTCTTCTACAACCTTCTTTGTTTCCTCATCCCACCATTCACTACCCTTTCTTCTATTTCCCCCTGTCCTTCTTGTTCCACACACCATCCTTGCACACTTTAAGACTCCCTCCTTGAACCATCCCCATTCCTCCTCCACACCCATCTCTGCTCTATCCTTTACTCCCTCCCACTCCTCCTTCAGCTTCTTTTCGTACTCCTTCTCCTTTTCCTTTTCATTCAAGGAGTTCACTCTAAGAACCTCCCTACCTTTTAATCCCTTTCCTCCTTCTCCATCTATCCTCCACTCTCAACTTACCTTCCACCAAAAAATGATCTGATATTCCCCCACCCTCTCCCCTTAGCAACATGTACATCCTTAACTCTTCCTATCATAATCCTATTTACCACTACATAATCCATTAGCGCTCTATCTACCACCCTTCCCTCCACCACCCTCTCCCATGTGTACTTATGCTTGACTTTCTTGATAACAGATTATTTTATTCAACTTTCAAACCTCAAGAAGACGAAAACGGTTTTCCAGACAAAATTCTAATTCATTCTGTTTGTCACCGAGCAATTTTGTTTCAACGAAGGAAAACTTACACACAAATCTAACTACAGACGCAGTTATTTCCATGGGAAAAAAGAGAAGAGCAGCTCATCTGCTATAGTTATTACACGTCATCTTATTGCCAACAGGTTGTTAATAACAGGTCAACAAAATCCCATTTGAAACGACAACTGAAACAATGTCCGCGTTGATGACGTCAAGTCGGTGTTGATGACGCCATGTCGAAGGTCATGACGACATATCTGCTTTAATAAAGTTCTGTCTCTATAGAAATTATAGTAATACTAAACTGAACAATACTATGTATCTCAGAAGTATCAAGTGCTACTAATACCATTTAATTTAGTAACATTTTAAACTGATAAGCAAAACAAAATCTGAAGTGATAAGAAAATAAATTCACTATTACAGAACATGCACCTGCATAGCCTAATGTCAAATAAAAAAGATAAAAAACAAACAAAGGCAGAGAGATCAACTACAGGAAGTCTAATACTGTTACAAGGACAGATGTAAATATATATACATGTCGAGAACCGTAGTATGAACAGGAATTACATTGACATTGAGAACAATAAAATTTACAACAGTGTAATGAAAAACAATGAAATAAAAAAATAAAGGATACTAGTATGAAGCATTTAGACTTGTAAAAACAGTAGGTTAATGAAAATGTATATATGAATGAATTAATCAGTTTGAATTTATAAAAATAATTGAGAACATGATATGTAAGAGAACTTTAGACAAAGAAGAAACTTGAAGTAATAACTAAGTTATATAGATACATTACAGTAATTTCAGAACCAATATCTTGTGAAAAAAATTATAGGAAATGCAACATGACAAATAACAATCTCTAGAAGAAAAAATACTAATAAGTAATTAAGTCATGATTCAGAGGAAAAACAGTTATAGGTCTTTAAATAATGTTAGCAAGTATTTCTGTTATAATATGAATGCAAGCCTGTATATATGTAGATACCATACATGTACATTTGAGTATGAATATACATGTATACATATACATATAAACATATGTACATACATTCATGCATGAATACACGCATACATACATCTATTTACTAACACTTGTACATAGAAATACACATACCTACCTACATACATATATATATGCACACAGATACACATACACGATACGTGTACGTGAATTCATATACATACACATGTATATGTATAAACATATGTTCACATTTATATGTATAAACTTATATATTCATATGCATATGTATTCATATATGTTCTGTTTATTTGCACATGTTTGTATATATGTAATGCATCTATAGATAAATCAATAATCAATGTTTCATATGTACCATAATTAAATTCATCAGACAGCTGTAAAGTTATCAATATTTATAGAAAAACGCAAATAGCATCGCATAAGTAGAGACCATTCGCGGGGTCAATTGATGACAATTTATGCGACTCGGTGAGGTAATGAAAAGAAAGAATGCGTACAAGTAATAACTAAATACAGAAAAAAAAAACGTGTAGACACGATATTTGAGTGAGGGAGGACGTGGAGGAAAAAATGAACAGGTAGTCAACCACCTGTGGCAAAAACGGCCCTGGAATGAACGCTGGTTAGAAAGAGAAAGAAAAAAAGAGAGAGAGAGAGAGAGAGAGAGAGAGAGAGAGAGAGAGAGAGAGAGAGAGAGAGAGAGAGAGAGAGAGAGAGAGGTAGAGAGAGTTAGAGAGAGTTAGAGAGAGGGAAAGAGAGGTAAAGAGAAAGAGAGGTAAGGAGAAAGAGAGAAAGAGAGAGAGAGAGAGAGAGAGAGAGAGAGAGAGAGAGAGAGAGAGAGAGAGAGAGAGAGAGAGAGAGAGAGAGAGAGAGAGAGAGAGAGAGAGAGAGAGGTGGGTAGAGAGAGAGAGGTAGAAAGAATTAGAGAGGTAGAGAGAGTTAGAGAGAGGGAAAGAGGGGTAGAGAGAGAGAGAGAGAGAGAGAGAGAGAGAGAGAGAGAGAGAGAGAGAGAGAGAGAAGGAGAAAGAGAGAGAGAGAGAGGTAGGGGATGTAGAGAGAGAGAGAGAGAGAGAGAGAGAGAGAGAGAGAGAGAGAGAGAGAGAGAGAGAGAGAGAGAGAGAGAGAGGTAGAAAGAATTAGAGAGAGGTAGAGAGAGGTAGAGAGAGTTAGAGAGAGTTAGAAAGGTAGAGGGGTAGACAGGTAGAGGAGTAGAGAGGGGTAGAGATTGATTTATACCTCCGCAATCTAGAGCCCATCCTTTACCTGAACAAAATCGTTTGAAAATGCCAAACTAGATCACTAGATTTAAAACCAGTAATGACTTTCATCACATTCTTGTATATGACAGTCTGTCGTTATGGCTTGGCTAACTTTAATCCTTTTTCCAAAATACAAAAGACTAGCGTTGCGTCTCCTTCCAACAGATGCCCTGGAGGATGTGATCTTACAATGACAAATATATACAGAAATAATTATAATAATCATAGAAAAACAAATCAATAAAAAAGTAATAATAAATAATAATAAACAATAAACAAACAATAAAATAATAGTAGAAATAAAAATAATAGAAAATAATAATAAAGATAATAATAAAAGTAATGATAAAAATAATAATAATAATGATAGAAATAATAATAATGATAACAATGATAATGATAATGATAATAACAATAACAACAATAACAACAAC
The DNA here is from genome assembly GCF_046742065.1 of Oratosquilla oratoria. Lineage (NCBI taxonomy): Eukaryota > Metazoa > Arthropoda > Malacostraca > Stomatopoda > Squillidae > Oratosquilla > Oratosquilla oratoria. The sequence goes on from NC_134801.1 coordinate 51,059,928, forward strand.
AATAGCAATGATAATGATAATAACAATAACAACAATAACAATAACAACAACAATAACAATGATAATGATAATTATAAAAAAAATGAAAAACAAATAAGAAAGAGGCGAGAGC
>NC_134801.1:51065039-51090039 GCF_046742065.1 Oratosquilla oratoria
CGAGTCACTACGAGCATAGCTCCCCTTCCCGTATAATACAACCAGGTAAATACACACACGCACACACACATACACATACACACACACACACACACACACACACGTGTGATATACATGTGTGTATAAATACACACACGAATACCCTGGGGTTCACAAGTCAATGCCCTTTTTGCCGGTTCAACTCCGCCACAGAATATTTGTTTCCAAGTTTCTCATTAACTGGATTACTGTTTTAGTTTCTTGGAATTCCTTCCCCCTCAGGCTTTTTAATCAAGAACGTAATCACTGTTCGTGTCCTTATAAGCGATTTGATTTCAACTTGGAAGTTTATTGGGAAATGGAATGTATACACACCGTTAGAATAACTATACTGATGACATGCAACAGACGAGGTTAGGAAATGTCGAAAAAGAAAGGGAAAAGTGTAGTTTTGTGATATTTGAGAAAAGGAGAAGAACAGGAGTTCTGTTCAACCTGAGGAACATTAATCAACTGTTCATCAACCTCAACGAAGAGAATCTGTGCAAAAAAAAAAAAAAAAAAAAAAAAAAAAAGTTTAGGTGTATTACTGATACCTTGGTACGTTTTCCTCGCTACGATTATCGCTCAACGATGATCGTTCATGGCTCAACGATGATCGTCCAACGATTTTCTAGAGCACTAATTCTCTGTTCTTGAATGGGGCTGTTTTGCCTTCAGCTGCAAATTACGAGGCTGGTTAATCTAACCGAACCTACAAACAACGCGCTTACCTAAATATGATGCCAGGTAGTAGGATGCCCGTCACCCACTATTGACTGCGGTAGTAGTCTAACAATAATCACACCGACCAAAAAGTACCTTTACTCTTGTCCAAGTTTCGTTGTCCCTGTAATCAAAGTATTACTTTCCAGGTACAAATGCCTTTTTTTGGTTTTCCTCGGCTGAAGAAAGTTACAAAAATAGTTTCCCAGATAGTCTCTTGTATCCTAATTTTGTTCGATGATTAGACAAACTAAATCTGTTTGACTTATCTTTGTGAAAATGAAATGACATACAAGGCCGTGAATAACTACATCCCCTACTAACCCCAAGAGACTCAGAAGTTGTTTGAAGTTGAAGTTCAGATTGATTTCGACTCCTATGGCGCGCTTTAGAGGCTTTATTCTGCCAGAAGGAAAATCCAAGACCAAAGAGATTAAGCTTCTTGACCCGGTTGCAGACTTTCCAGGCTTTTTTTTTTTTTTCTTTTTTTTTTAATGATGGATCGTTTCATTCACGTAAAGCTGCAGAAACTGTATTGGACAAAGGAGCAAGACGATTGCGCAAGAGGTCAAGACCTCCAAGTTGTCATGACAGATGCTAGGGAGAATGCCCGCCGGCCAACAGTGGGTCAAAGTGAAAGCAACTCCCTAATTAGGGGGTGAGGGAGGGGGATGATGTCGCGAGGGGGTCACGGAACGCGGATCGGATACCCCGAGGGGACGGGACCCAACGTCGGCCAAAGGAGGCTGGAATAGCAAGAGACTTTCTTACTGTCATTCTTTCGTTTGCTTGTTTTTTTTTTCACTTCTTACATCTCTCTCTCTCTCTCTCTCTCTCTCTCTCCCTCTCTCTCTCCCCCTCTCCCTCTCTCTCTCGCCGCCATTCCAGTGCCACAGCCTTTCTTGTGAGGATGACAATTATGTGATTATATTTATGTAGTGTCACTGCTACTCCCTCTACAGGTTTTCCAGTCCATTGCTGAAACTGTTTACCTCTGCCGCCGTCGTTCTGGAAGTGGGAAGACTATCTTATCAATCTCCTGTGGTAATCCAACCCAACCTAATCCAACCCAACCCCAACCAAATCCAACCCAACACTCCCACATGGGTTCCAGACCATCTCGACTAACCCCATTGTCTTTATACTGGCTTTTACAACTCACTCGCTCCACCCGCTCCACCACTCTACCCGCTCCACCACTCTACCCGCTCCACCACTCCACCCGCTCCACCACTCTACCCGCTCCACCACTCTACCCGCTCCACCACTCCACCCTCTCCACCACTCCACCCGCTCCACTACTCCACCACTCCACTCCACTCTTTTTTACTTATGTGGTACTCTCCTGTTAGTCAAGATGTTGAAGAACCCACTGGTGAAGAGCTTGGCCTACGGTCATGCGAACACGACCCGAGGGGACTAGCCCACCACACCTTCCACCGGCTGAGGTGGCTCTCTTTGCTCATTTTATTCTGGCGAACGAAAAGTGACTTTGTTGGGTGAAGGGCTCAGGGGCCGAATTTATACGAGATCCTAACCCTTAAGTCAAGGCATAAATGCCTATGTCTAGACCTAAATGCTTATATGTCTAGACCTAAATGCTTATGTCTAGACCTAAATGCTTACATGTCTAGACCTAAATGCTTATATGTCTAGAATATCTAGACATAAGCATTTAGGTCACCGACATAGGTGATTTAGGTCAAAATCTCCTCTATTTTGAAGATCTATGTCTAGACTTAGGGGATAGGATCTTTGATGAATTCGGACCCTTGGTTGTATCGACTACGCCCGTCACCCCCGCCCCCCCTTGACACTGTGACTTCACCCTAACCTCATTCTTAGCTGAACTTTGTCCTCGTGAACATCAGTTGATCTTTTGATCAACTGACGGCGATGAAGAGGTCGAGGTAGTCGGCCTCGAGCGAAGTGCCCCGAGGTCGACGCGCCGCGCCGCGACGCCTGAAGGAGATTTATGCGACGCTGATGATCCTCCTCCTCCCGACGGGCGTTAGGAGGGGTCTTGGGTGGTGGAAGAGGTGGAAGAGGAGGAAGAGGAGGTGGAGTTGCAAATGAAAGTGGAGGTGGAGATGGAGGTGCGATGGAGGTGGAGATGGAAGTGGAGATGAGGATGGAGTTGGGGGTGAAGTTGGGAGTGGGGATGGAGGTGGAGATAGAGATGGAGTTGGAAGTGGGGATGGAGATGTTATAGAGGGGAAGTGGAGAAGGTGGAGATGGAGATGGGGGTGGAAGTGGGGATGATGGTGTACGTTCAGGTGGAGGTGAATGTGAATGTGGAAGTGAATGTGGAGGTGGAGTTGGAGATGGAGTGGAACAAAGACGGTCACGGGGAAGTAGCCAAGGGTGAGGGAAAGGTGGTGGTCGTTACATCAGTCGCCGCCCGCCGAAGGGTTTATGTCACACACACACACTCACAAGGTAACGTGTCAAAGAGATTTCTCCCGCCTCCACCTCCACCTACGCCTCCACCTCCACCTACGCCTCCACCTAGGCCTACGCCTCCACCTAGGCCTACGCCTCCACCTCCATCAACGTCCCTACCTCCACCTACGCCTCCACCTCCACCTAACGCCTCCACCTCCACCTAACACCTCCACCTACACCTAACGCCTCCGCCTCCACCTAACGCCTCCACTTCCACCTAACGCCTCCACTTCCACCTAACGCCTCCACCTCCACCTAACGCCTCCACCTCCACCTCCACCCAACGCCTCCACCTCCAACAGAATAGATAAATAAAAATATAAATCAATATATAAATTGATAGATAAATAAGTATATAAATATATAAATAAAGAGATATATAAATAAATAGATAAACAAGTAAATGAATAAATGAATAAATATTTTTTTCTAAATGCCCAACCCTATCATCAAATTATCATACAATGTCTTCTTGAGAGCCCAGTGGCGCCTTCCTCGACTTTGCAAATCCCTCTTCAAGACGTCCTTGGCCTTACGACATGAGACGCCCCTTGATCCCCGCCCACAACAGCCCCCCCTCCCCTTCGCATGTCCTTTCGCCGCCCACAAACCGCCCAGAACACATTTTACCAATTTGTTATTCATTCTGTTTGGTAACAGGAACTTAGGGCCAAACCCAACCCCCCCACACACAAACCCTTATGTAATTTAACTTGAGCCCCAGCGAGACTCCTTGGGGGACACCACCCTTTCACTCCTAACGGTTGAATAGTAACGAGTTTCTGCCAGTAGACAAAATAGAAGTAGATTTGTTTACTCTACCTATTAGAGGGCCAGAGATATAGCCTTATCCCATTAAACCCTTCTGCTCTCGTGTATGGGCTTTAATGAACGGATAAAAGCCTTAACGAACCCATTATAAACCCATTAATCACCTTAATTATTCATATCTGGTTTACCGACATGCGACATTACTCAGCGAGCACCAGCCTAGCCATTAATCATCTTTTGATAACAAGAACATTAGTGAAGCAAGACTATTTAATAACATTGAAAAGGAATAGATTTAATTGTTTGTCTGGTATACAGTTTCATCGCATTTAATAAAGCTGTACAGTGACAGAAAAAAATATGTAAGGAAGTGACTGGATAGGGGCCTTTCCAATTTGATTTCATGTCAGTAGATTTTAAATAAAAGTAACAAAATTTGTAATAGAAGCAACAAGTTCAATTTATTTAATGTTAAACGAAATGTATCCATGAGGAATGCCCATTACCAGCAAACAAATGAGGTTACTGCGGACGATGAATTTCTATTCACAAGAGTCTTATATGTACTCTGTTTTGTTTGTTTTGGTTTCTTTGTCCTGACAACTCTCATCTATAACAATTGAACCGTTTACTATTATGGCATGGTTTGATATCCTATCTTAGATAACTTCAAGCAATTTCATTCAGCACAGGGAACATCATCAAAGCGATGGGGAATTCTTGAAGAAAAAAAATCCGTAATGGATGGCACAACCATCTACTTTCACAATCGTTGCTTACTACATAGATTCCACTGCGGCGAACAACAACCAACTTTATCAGGCACATGAAGGATGGACACCTACCCGAGTTGGCTCTCAGTTAGCCAAGAATCCTTCCCACTTCTTCCTTCAGACCTCTGAAAGTTTCCACACAGCTGCATAGCAAGGTCTTGTTCGTCACAGTAAGACGGATTCCGCGCGCTGCAGCGTCTTGGAACCTTCGTAGGCTTTCAGACGGTGGTATTCTTAAAAAAAATATTTCCTTAAATTCTTGGAAGGGAAAGATTTATATAACGAAAGATTTTTTTTAAGAATACCACCGTAAGAATCTTACGGTGGAATTCTTTAAAAACTATATTCCCTTATATAAATCTTTCCCTTCCAAGGATTAATACAAGATTTATATAAGGGAAGATTTTTTTTAAGAATACCACCGTCAGACTCTTGAGTTTCCAAAGAGGAAACTTCGACCAAATTCGAAGTCGACAAATCTCTCGTTGTAGATTCGGAGCGCCAGTGTCTTGGAACCTTCGGAGGTTTTCAAACTCTTGAGTTTCCAAAGAGGAGACTTCGACTAAACTCGAAGTCGAAAAATCTCTTGTTGCGGATTCGGTGCCCCAAAGTGTCTTGGAACCTTCGGAGGCTCTCAGACTCTTCTGTTTGCAAAAAGGAGACTTCGACTAAACTCGAAGTCGACAAGACTCTCATTGCGGGTTTGGTGCACCAGCGCCTTGGAACCTTCGGGGGCTTTTAGACTCTTCTGTTTCCAAAGAGGAGACTTCGACCAAGCTCGAAGTCGACAAGACTCTCGTTGCGGATTCTGAGCGCCAAAGTGTCTTGGAACCTTCGGAAGCTCTCAGACTCTTCTGTTTCCTAAGAGGAGACTTCGACTAAACTCGAAGTCGACAAGACTCTCGTTGCGCAGACCTTTCAGGGTTCAGGGAACTGCACAAAGAAATCTTTGAGGTTTCGAAAGGTGTTCCTTACGCATCAGTGAGATCGATTGGCATTTCGAGTGACAAGTACAACAATCAGGAGGGAAATGGCCGTTTCTTTTATACCATACTTCTCACTCGTTCAATTGAACAATACTCATGCACACACTTACACGCACGCATGCACGAACACACTAACACACGCACACAATAACTCACGCGCACACACACATACACACACCCACATACACACAGAAACTCACACACAACCATATATACACAGATACATGCACACACCCACACAAACACATACACAAACGCATACACAAACACATACACACATTAAGACCTTTGCCTAGGTCTTCCACCTACGTCATCCACCTGGGGTTTTGCCTAGGTATCCCGTCTAATTCTTTCGAGTAGGTATTTTACCTAGATCTTATGACTAAGTCTTCTCCCTAGATCTCTCGATAAACAAATGAAAGAATAATTAAATGAATGAATTAACCAACAGGTAGACAAGCAAATAAACAAGTAAATAGGTCACCAAATAAATACTTAAAGAAATAGATACATCCCGCCGAGTAAGATTAGTTTTCGAAAGTCTTGGAACTTCAATATATGTATTGTTTTCCTTTAGAGTATCTGGCCATTCTATGGGTTTCCTCGATTTTCCAATCCCAGCCTAATTCATCTGTTTGTAATTCTTTTAGAATTTCCTTAGCGATATCTTTCTCTTCCTTTTCTCTTTGATATTTGGGTACATCATGCTTCTCTTTAATGCCATAGATTACGATGCGTCTTTTTATATCCACTGTGTCCCTAACCAAGATATCAGGAAACGTAAGAAAGGATATAATAAGACATTGGGACAATTATGAGAAAGGTGGAAGGGAGAAACACGGGCCTTGATCCGATTATCGAGTTTATTCCTGACCGGTTTCGCTTTACAGTAGCTTCTTCAGAAGAAGCTACTGTAAAGCGAAACCGGTCAGGAATATATTTTACTAATTCGAAGAAACGGTCATAAACGTTGGTCAGACTGATGTATGGAGCACAATTTTTAAAAATTTGGAGCCTTGAATCATGAAAATCACATTTTTTCTCTCTTGACCTAGATCTAAGATAATTGATAAGTTTCATCTTTATCAGGTACTATAGTAGGGTTCTGATCAAAGCAAGTTAAGAGACCAAAACATGCGTGACAACGTTACTACAGAAAACAGACAGGCAGAAAGATAGACAGACAGACAGACAGACAGAAACAGACAGACAGACAGATAGACAGAAACAGACAGACAGATAGACAGAGACAGATAGAGACAAAGACAGACAGAGACAGAGACAGGAAGACAGGCAGAGACAGACAGATAAACGTCTACCGGAATAATGTAACACAATTGACTCAAGTATTTTGCTCAACTAACAGATACATCCGTAAGCAAAGAGTACCTCACCACGCCTCCACTTTGCAGACTGTGAACCCTTCAGGGCGTAACTCCTTGCTGTGGGCACGTGGACCTTATTTACATAGATGTAAGGGCTTGGAAAGGCGAGAAAAGGTTTGGCGAAGGAAAGGGAAGGGCCAGGAAGGCCCTTTCTAGGTGTCATAGGATACCACGGCTTCCCCTAACTCGTCGAGCTGAAGGACAAGAGATCACAGGTCAACAATGTTGAAAGTGATGAACCCACAATTGAGGAAATAACTCAGTTGGATACAATGGAAGAATATACCAGTGAGAGAGCCTGTACTTCATATAGAGTTTTGATGAAATGATGGGGAGTGGTATCAATTGCATATTTAGAGTTTAAGGTTTTGCATACAGATACTTTTTTATACAGTATTTGGAGTTTTCGAAATTCGAAAGCTTACAGTATATGGAACGAAAACTTCTCGAGAATTCACTAGAATCCCAAAATATTCTTCTAGTATTTGAGATATAGATCTTATACCCATATGTTAAGGTATGCAAAGAAATCACAAAACACACGTGATAAACTATTTTTGCAGAAACCACCGGGAAATAGAAAAAACGGATACCGAACGTTTTCGTCTGTTTAAGACATTTTCAAAGGTACCGAACGTTTTCGTCTATTCAAGACATTTTCAAAGATACCTTTGAAAATGTCTTAGATATACGAAAACGTTCGGTATCAGTTTTTTTTTCCGGGTGGTTTCTGCAAAAAAAATAAGGTATATGCAACAAAAAATGATGAATACAATGACGACAACACCAAAGACGACATCTGAAGACGTAATATGGGCTTGACAAGCATCTCCTTCACAAGCACATTTGTCCTCGTGAAGCCCCGTAAACAGACACTGAGGGATCAAGATGTCTAAGGTCACGGTGACATTGTGATACCAGAGGCCAATTAGAAAGCCCCTCTCTGGGCGTCTACCACCGCCCAACCATCTATCCATAACCCCCCACCCCCCCTTTCCATTTGGGTCTCTCCTTCAGTACATATGCAGTCACTTATACACGTGTATAAACGCACCAATACGCATATACATGGTACACGCACATGTCTTTTAAAAAACGTGTTTTAATGTGTATATATGTGAGCATGTGTGTGTGTGTGTGTGTGTGTGTGTGTGTGTGTGTGTGTGTGTGTGTGTGTGTGTGTGTGTGTGTGTGTGTGTGTGTGTGTGTGTGTGTGTGTGTGTGTGTGCGTGCACGCGTGTATGTGTGTTTCAGGAAAATGGGAAGCATGACTAGGCCTCAGAAGTATAATAGAATTAATACGACAAGTTTGATCAAAGAACCTAAAAACACGAACCAAAATGAAAAAAGATGAACAAGAACGGTAACAAATCTGAGTAACAAGTGATGGATATCCTCGTTCTGAACGATGATGAAAGGAAACGAAAAGAAGTGACACAGGGAACGAGAATGCGTCAAGGAAATAGGAGCGTGCGAATATGGCAATAACGAGGAAATGAACGAGTGATAATGAGAGAGCGATGAGGGAGTGACAACCAACCCGACGAGATTAATATGGGAAAATCTTGAAAAGTCGTGGTTCGAGAGTTATTAAGTTCCATTTTGGAAATAAATGACTTAGGGTCGAGGGGTTATGAGTATATATGTATTGGTAACCAATCAACCACGCCCATTTGCGAAAGATATCTTTTTTTAGCTCCACAACTGTACTTGTCTCCACAGTTCCTTAAACCCCGGTCACATTATCACGACTCGTTCGTTCGTTCAGGTATAGACGACTTCGTTTACGATTTTTTTTTCAAATCTCCAAACGTCAAATCATCTTTGCGTCATATACTGAGAAGCTGAATGACGAATTAAGATAAGTTAAACCTAGAATGCGAATATTAGACACGTTGTTGAATTGTAGACTTAGTAAATTCTAGAATACTGTAGTCGAAGTCGTCAGGCGACTTTTCGAATCCAAAACACTTGACGAGATTCGTGATAGTGTGACTGGGGCTTTAGAAAGAGACGATGAATAACCAGTCTCCTCACAACTTCAGTCGGCTTCTTTAAGAAAAAAACGCGTTTTTTTGATACACACTCGTTTCAGTCCCTCGTTTCATAAGTTGTAATTCGCACACGCGTGTTGATATGCCTGCGTGTAGAGTGCATGAGTGTGTGTACGTGTTTGTGTGTGCATGCATGTGTACATATATGAGTATGTATGTACGTATGTGTGTACGTATATGTGTGTGTATATTTGTAAGTGTGCACGTGCATGTGTGCATATATATTTCCATGTGCATGTGTGTGTGTGTGTGTGTGTGTGTGTGTGTGTGTGTGTGTGTGTGTGTGTGTGTGTGTGTGTGTGTGTGTGTGTGTGTTTCTGTGTGCGTGTGTGTGTGTGTGTGTGTGTGTATGTGTGTGTGTATGTATTCACCTCGGATCTGCTGCAGCCTCTTTGCGAGACAGCCAGACACCACCCTACCGCAGTGAGCTCAGAGCTCATTATTAGCAGATCTCTGGGTAGGTCTGAGACCACTGACACTCCACACACCGGGAATGCAAGGTCACAACTCCTTGACTAACGTCCCGTACCTACTCGCTGCTAGGTGAACAGGGGCTACACGTGAAAGGAGACAAACCCAACTTGTCTCCGCCCGGCCGGGGGAATCGAACCCCGGTTCTCCGGCTTGTGAGGCCAGTGCTTTACCAATCCGCCATCGGGCCGGTGTGTGTGTGTGTGTGTGTGTGTGTGTGTGTGTGTGTGTGTGTGTGTGTGTGTGTGTATGCTTGCATGTGCACGTGTTTGCATATGTGTGTGTGTGCGCGTGTGTGTGCTCGAGTGTGTGTATGAATATGCATGTGCGTGCGTGCGTGTCATGCCCATTAAGCCAAACACCTTCAGCAAGGAGGAGGAAGAGAGAGGAGGAGGTTGAGGAGGAGGAGGAGAGGAGGAGAGAAGAGGAGGAGGAGAGAGGAGGAGGAGGAGGAGAAGAGAGGAGGAGGAGGAGGAGGAGGAGGAGGAGGAGGAGGAGAGAGAGGAGGAGGAGGAGGAGGAGGAGGAGGAGGAGAGGAGGAGGAGGAGGAGGAGAGAGAGAGGAGGAGGAGGAGGAGGAGGAGAGAGAGGAGGAGGAGGAGGAGGAGGAGGAGAGGAGGAGGAGGAGGAGGAGAGAGAGGAGGAGGAGGAGGAGGAGAGAGAGGAGGAGGAGGAGAGAGAGAAGGAGGAGGAGGAGAGAGAGAGGAGGAGGAGCGAGGAGGAGGAGCGAGGAGGAGAGAGAGGAGGAGGAGCGAGGAGGAGAGAGAGGAGGAGGAGCGAGGAGGAGAGAGAGGAGGAGGAGCGAGGAGGAGAGAGAGGAGGAGGAGCGAGGAGGAGAGAGAGGAGGAGGAGGAGGAGGAGAGAGAGGAGGAGGAGGAGGAGGAGGAGGAAGCCGCTGCTGCTGCTGCCGCTTCGCCCGAGGCAGCTCCAGTCAAACTGGAGGAAACCCCAGAATAACTGGACGTAGCCCCCCTTCCCCCTCTCCCCTTTTTCCTTTTCTTCCTCAGAATCCTTTCCCCCTTCCCATCTTCATAATCGTGGTATTAGTTCGCTCGGATTTCAATTCATTGTTATGGTTTTTCAAAAGTACACACATACAGTACATGCATACACGGGTACACATGTATACGAGTGTACGCAAATGCATACGAGCATACACACATGTGTACCCCCATGCACACATGGATACACACGTGCAAGAATACACACGAACACACACACACACACACACACACACACACACACGCATGCATGCATGCATACACACGTGTATATGGAGGGGCAAGCTGGTTCAATATCGTATAAAGTATTAAAGACAACATACATACATACATACATACACACACACACACATGCACACACACACACACACATGTGTAACTGGAGATAAATCATTAAAATCAAGTCAAATAACACGTATTCGTTCCCCTCTCCATTCCCCTTCCCTCCCTCTTTCCCCTCTCTCCTTCTCACACTTCCCACCCCCTTGCCTTCCGTACCCCTCCTCTCTTCCTCCCCTTCCTTACTCTCTTCCCTCAATTCCCCTTTCCTTCCTTGCTGCTTTACTCTCTCCCTTTCCCTCCTGTCACCCTTCCCTTTCCTTCCTCACCCACAGCTCCAGCCCCCCTCTCTCATCCCCTTCCCCTTCCTCCTCCTCCCCTTCTCCCTCCTCCTCCTACTCTCCCCTTTCCCTTCCCCCTCCTCCTCCTCCCCTTCCTCCCCCTTTCCTCCTCCCCCCCTTCCCCCTTCCTTCTCCTCCCCATTCCACTTCCCCTTCTTCCTCCTCCTCCCTTCTCTTCCCCCTTCCTCCTCCTCCTCCCCTGTGTTGTTAGGCTGCAACCTCTTGACCCTGCCGTTATTTGGGGGACTCAGGAACGGTCGGCCGGTGCGGCTCAATGCGCCCTCACTCCCTCCCTCGCTCTTCCTTGGTCTACGGGACACGGGAAAACTTGTCTCTCTTTCTTTCTTACTCTTTCCTTCTCTTTTTCTCTCTTTCTCTTTCCTTCTCTCTTTCTCTCTCCTCTCTCTCTTTCTCTTTCCTTCTCTCTTTCTCTCTCCTCTCTCTCTTTCTCTCTCCTCTCTCTCTTTCTCTCTCCTCTCCTCTTTTTCTCTTTCTTTCTCTCTCTCCTCTCTTTCTCCTTTCTTTTCTTTCTCACTTTCTCCCTCTTTCTTTTCTTTCTCCTTTCTCTTTCTCTCTTTAGTATCTTTCTTCTTTTGCCTCCTTTTTTGCCCCATTTCCTTACGACTTACCATAGATAAATAGAGAGAAAATTAAATACGACCATCTTTGTAAAGTGACAAATTACCTGAAAAAAAAAATCCATTTGTTAGATTTGGGACATTAAGAAGAATTGATGATCTCAAGGTATGTGTGCGCGTGCGCGCGTCTCACCCATACACCATTACCCCCTCCATTACTCCAATCATTCTTACCATTCAACATAGCCATTACCCTTTATCTTACCCCTTACCATAGCCATTACCCTTTATCTTACCCCTATACCATAGAATTACCCTTATCTTACCCTTACCATAGTTATTACCCTTATCTTACCCCTTACCATAGCTATTACCCCTTACCATAGCATTACCCTTATCTTACCCCTTACCATAGCCATTACCCTTATCTTACTCCTTACCATAGAATTACCCTTTATCTTACCCCTTATCATAGCATTACCCTTATCTTACCCCTTATCATAGCATTACCCTTATCTTACCCCTTATCATAGCATTACCCTTATCTTACCCCTTACCATAGCCATTACCCTTATCTTACCCCTTACCATAGCCATTACCCTTATCTTACCCCTTACCATAGCCATTACCCTTATCCGGTTCGAACCTTGACCTTGATCCTAAATTCGGTATTCAAATCTCAGAATACATCCACCTCCACGACCATCCATCCATACACACGTATACATACACAAACAACACGTATGTAGGTGTATGTATATATACATCCACCCACTCCCACACCCACCCACGTACAATATATATATATATATATATATATATATATATATATATATATACATACATATTTATACTTGCACTGTATGTATGTATGTATGTATATATATATGTATGTATGTATTTATGTATTTATGTACGTATGTATTTATGTACGTATGTATGTATGTACGTATGTATGTATGTATGTGTGTACGTATGTATGTATGTATATATGTACGTATGTATGTACGTATGTATGTACGTACGTACGTATGTATGTATGTATGTATGTTCGTATGTACGTATGTATGTGCGTGTGTATTACTGAGTATAGGACGATGGGTCTCACGTGACTTTCCATTTGCACGGAACCAGGGAACCCTCATCCTCGGTCCACGTGACGTCACAGGCTCTCCAAAGGGCCACGAAGTCGGAGTGAGAGGGAGAGGAGGAGGAGGAGGAGGAGGAGAGAGGAGAAGGAGGAGTAGGAGAGAGGAGGAGGAGGAGGAGAGAGTAGTAGTAGTAGTAGTAGTAGTAGTAGTAGTAGTAGTAGTAGTAGGAGTAGTAGTAGAAGGAGTAGTAGTAGTAGTAGCAGCAGCAGCAGCAGCAGTAGGAGGAGGAGGAGGAGGAGAGGAGAGAGGAGAAGGAGGAGGAGGAGAGAGGAGGAGGAGGAGGAGGAGAGAGTAGTAGTAGTAGTAGTAGTAGTAGTAGTAGTAGTAGTAGTAGTAGTAGTAGTAGTAGTAGCAGCAGCAGCAGCGAGGAGGAGGAGGAGGAAGAGGAGAAGGAGGAGGAACAGGAGGAGGAGAAGGAGGAGAAGAAGAAGGAGGAGGAAGAGGAGTAGGAGGAGGAGGAGGAACAGGAGGAGGTGGAAGAGGAGGAGGAGAAGAAGGAGGAGAAGGAGGAAGAGGAGGAGGAGCGGAGAGGAGGAGGAAGAGAAGGAACAGAGAGAGAGGAGGAGGAGGAGGAGGAGGATCTGTGAGGTCAAGGCGTTTCGTGCAAGTCTTCCAACTTCCGCCGTGTCGTACTTGAACCGCTCGTTGTATGGACGAGGTCAAAGTTCTTCTTCGTCCTCCTCCTCCTCCTCCCCTTCTGTGGTCGGCTGACGCCGTATTATGTGATGGCATTTGGATGTCCCTCTCTCCCTTTACGTTACGAAAAAAAAATCTCATCAGGTTCTTTGTTCCTACTCCACATCGGGTGACGTCATCACTTATCGTGTGTGTGCGTGTGTGTGTGTGTGTGTGTGTGTGTGTGTGTGTGTGTGTGTGTGTGTGTGTGTGTGTGTGTGTGTGTGTGTGTGTGTGTGTGCTCATGCATTTCAAGTGGCATGGTGATTTTTAACAGTATGTCACAGAAAGGCAAGCTGGATTAGGGTGAGGTAGGGTTAGGTACGTAGGGTAGAGTAGGGTAAGACAGGGTAGAATAGGGTAAGGCTGGTAGATAGGTTAAGGTAGGGTAAAGTAGGTTGGGGTAGGGTAAGGTACGACTAGGTAGAGTAAGGTAGAATAGGGTAAGATATGGTTAGGTAGGGCAGAGTAAAGTAGAGCAAGGAAAAGTAGGGCAGAGTAGGGTAGGGCAGAGTGAGGTAAGGCAGGGTAATGTAGAGCAGGGTAGAGTAGGGTAGAGCAGGGGAAGGTAGGGGCAGAGAAGGTTAGAGCAGGACAGGGTAGGGTAGAGTAGGGCACGTTAAGCTAAGGTAGGTTTGATTAGGTTCGGGTAGATTTGGGTAGGGTAGACTAAGTTATGCTAGGTCAGATTACGTTTGGACATTGAAATGGTTCAGATATCGGGGAAGGATATTATTTTTGTTCTCCTCCGGTCTCTTCAAGGATTTTGTTTTGCGAAGGAACACGGGCGAGATCGCTCAACTGAAGAGAAGCGATCCGTAGCATGAAAGAGGTCGAGCCTGATCGAGACCCCTTTGCGTCCGGAGATCGTCATTTCAGTCTTAAAATCGCCGGAAAGAGATGATAGAAAGATAAATCTGTCACTTGATGTCGATGTCCTGTATAGAAAGCTTCCGGTAACCTCCGGAAGGGTGTCCGGCCAGGAACCGGACGTTGAGGGAAATAGACGTCATCTTCCCGGACAAGGTCGAATACTTGATGGTACAAAGGTCACCACATTCCTGATGTCATAAGAACATAAGAATGAAGGAGACTGCAAGAGACCATGAGGCCTACACTAGCCAGCTCCATATCCATCACCACCTGTCATCCCCGTCCATAAAGTTGTCTAACCGTTTCTTAAAACAACTGATAGTTTCAGCGCTCACTACACGGTTACTAAGTCTATTCAGTTCGCTGACCACGCTATTAGTAAACCAATTCTTGACTATTTCCTCTTTCCTATTTCCTTTGACGATTCGTCAGCTTCGATTCTGTCGCTGCGTTTTGAGACTTTCGTGATTGTTTTCGGTGCCACAGAGGTGATTTTGTCAAGGAGAAGGAAGACTATACTCTCCCGTTGAAGAAGGATCGAGGACGGATCGAGGACGGATCGAGGACTGGAGTCTCGTCTAAGACGAATAGAATCGATTGACGTCAGTTCAAATCAAAATAATTAAAAACCAGAAGCTTCTGACTTCATCAACAACACAAAGTCCCCTGGGCCCGAATTTATAAGATATCCTGACCCCTAAGTCTAGATATAAATCTTCAAAATGGCGGAGATTTTTACCTAAATCCCCATGTCGGAGACCTAAATGTTTATGAATAGACAAACATTTAGGTCTAGACATAAGCATATAGGTCGCCGACATAAGGATTTAGGTAAAATCTCCGCCATTTTTAAGATTTATATCTAGACTTAAGGGTTAGGATATCTTATAAACTCGGCCCCTGGAGTCAACCAGAATAAAATCAAGTGGCCAATGAGTTTTCATAGATTATGAGCAAGACACACTATATTGAGAACCTTACACCAGGAGGTACTTAACTGTGGTAGTCACCTATAATCGTTGGGGATTGAACCCGGCTCACCGCAATTAAGAAAAGTAGGAATGTGCCGATTAACCGGCATCGGTACTTTTTTTGGTGAATCGACATGGGCAATATTTTTTTCCCCTTAAAAAAAAAAGAAAAAAAAAATCTTGCTAATACCGATTCACCAAAGAAGTACCGATTGATATTCGGCAGACACCTAAAGAAGACTTCGTAGCTCGTCGTGCCACGAAGAGCCGTTCGATGAGCGGAAGCTTGACACAAGTGTCGACGTAGTTCTTCACTCCGGAAGCCCAAAAGCGGACCCACCCAGACACCTCCTCCTCACACTTACCGAACTGCGGACACGTGATCTATCACCACAGTCTTGGATCACGTGTCGGACTCGTGATCGGCAGCTATCACCCTCCAGGAAGAGAGCTCAGAGCTCATGTTTATGACCGATCCATGGGTAGTGATGTGACCATACACGCGCACACACACACCCAACTTCAGCCCACGAGAGTTGGAGTAACGACTCACAGCGCAGCGGATTTTTATTTCGGTATGAACCTGTCTCTTAAGCTTTAATGGTTTGGGAGCGCTAACCGCGGCCAAACTAAAGCGGAACGCACCGAGGAACGCACCGAGGAACGCGCCCAGTTTTGCTTTTTCAAACCATACGACTCGGAAATTCCAGCGACTCAACAAAGTTCAGAGATACTGCAATCCGGTTCCAAACCAAAAGAAGTAAAGTTGGCGTCTTCATCCACAGCTAAACATTTCCTTCCGCAAATCTATGGTCTACGTTTTGTCCTTTGGTATAAAATCACGTGATGTTTCTCGTTGGCGACACGTTTCTTGTCGTTTGTCACTTGTTGACATCTTGGCGACAAACGTAGACGCGTCTTCGCCTTTGGGTAAATTGGACACTGGGATCTAGAAGCAGACAGACGACTCCATTCAGCTGAGGGGGAAACTCCTCAGCGGTTAAGACGAGGAAATTCGAGTCTGGGAAATTACCCGCGGAACCAGACAAGCGAGCGGGCAACTCCTGGGCGACTGCATTGCAACTTGATGTGATGCAAAGACCCTCTTGCAAGGGCAGTATGGTCTGCGGTTTCATGCACGCAGCCATGCATGTACACTTGCAAGCAGCCATGCATGTACACACGCACGCACACGAATGGTAACACTACCACGCGCATGCATACATATGCACACACGTGAACAGATACGTGTACATGCATATACCGACATGCGCATACTGTACACATGTACACATCCGCATACGTACATGCGTATGCACATGTGCACACGTACACGTAATCACATGCACAGCGTGGTGGTCGTTAGCCCGGAGTGCATGGCGTGGTTGTGGTGGTGGTTGTGGTAGAGGCTGTGGTGGTGGTGATTGTGGTAGAGGTTGTGGTGGTTGTGGTAGAGGCTGTGGTGGTGGTGGTTGTGGTGGTTATGGTAGGGGTTGTGGTGGTGGTTGTGGTAGAGGTTATGGTTATGGTGGTCGTGGTTTGTGGTGGTGGTAGAGGTTGTGACAGGGGTTAGAGTAGAGGGTGTGGTGGATGTGGTGGAGGATGTGGTAGAGGTTGTGGTTGTGGTAGAGGTTGTGGTGGTGGTGGTTGTGGTTTGTGGTGGTGGTGGTAGAGGTTGTGACAGGGGTTATGATAAAGGGTGTGGTGGTGGATATGGTAGAGGTTGTGGTAGAGGTTATGGTAAAAGTTGTGTTAGTGGTTGTGGTAGTGGTTGTAGGCGGTGGCAGTTGTGGGTTACTGCACTGAAAGAGTCAGCATATTAATCAAAGAAAATTAAAAATCTATATTGACTCCGTAACCACGTAGCGAGCGCTGAAACTACCGGTTGTTTTAATAAGAGAAAGTTAGATAGCTTCAAGAATGGGGGCGCGATGATAGGTGGCAATGGACATGGAACTGCCTAGCATAGGCCTTAGGGTCTCTTGCTGTCTCCTTCCTTCTTACGTTCTTAATGTTCAAAGAATAACTAAGGTTATGAAGAAACAAAGCCAAACGAACTATTAAGGAATGGCAAAGGTCTGTGTATTAGAGAGAAGCTTCCGCCAAAAATTCCTTTGCTACGGCCGAAGCCGTCATGTTCATGAGTTTGTACAGACAGGACAAAAGGTAGTCACCCGTATCAAATTGATGGTCAGTGGTTAAGGGTCGGGTTCCATACCCAACGCGACAATGGCATACCTGGAGAGAAAGAAAAGAAAAAAAAAAAAGAAAAAAAAAACGAGATGCAGAAAGGGAGAACCTTGGGTAGAGAAGAAAAAAAAGGAGGGAGAGAGACAGACAGACAGACAGACAGACAGACAGACAGACAGAGAGAGATAGACAGGCAGACAGAGAGGGAGATAGACAGGCAGACAGGCAGATGGAGACAGAGATAGACAGACAGAGAGAGAGATAGACAGGCAGGCAGACAGATGGAGACAGAGATAGACAGACACACAGGCAGAGATAGAGAGGGAGGGATGTGGAGAGAGGGGAGAGGGAGAAGTGTAGAGACGGTAGAGAGAGAGGGAGGGAGAGAGAGAGAGAGAGAGAGAGAGAGAGAGAGAGAGAGAGAGAGAGAGAGAGAGAGAGAGAGAGAGAGAATAAGAGAGAGAGAGAGAGAGAATAAGAGAGAGAGAGAGAGAGAATAAGAGAGAGAGAGAGAGAGAGAATAAGAGAGAGAGAGAGAGAATAAGAGAGAGAGAGAGAGAGAGAGAGAATAAGAGAGAGAGAGAGAGAATAAGAGAGAGAGAGAGAGAGAGAGAGAGAGAGAGAGAGAGAGAGAGAGAGAGAGAGAGAGAGAGAGAGAGAGAGAGAGAGAGAGAGAGAGAGAATGGGAGAGATAGAAAGAGATAGAGGGAGAGAATAAGAGAGTGAGAGAGAGAGATAGTGTGAGAATAAGAGAGAGAGAGAGATAGTGTGAGAATAAGAGAGAGAGAGAGAGAATAAGAGAGAGAGAGAGAGAGAGAGAGAGAGAGAGAGAGAGAGAGAGAGAGAGAGAGAGAGAGAGAGAGAGAGAGAGAGAGAGAGAGAGAGAGAGGAGGAGGCAAAAAACCAGGCAGACGAGGACGGGTGGGGGGGTGCCATCTTCGTTGGTTCCCGTGAGAAGCCGAAGACGCTTTGTCCTTCAGTCTTAGAAGCGGCACCTTCCCCCCCATCCTCTTCCGAATGGCACTCGTAGTGCCAATGCCAACAAAGACCGCAGCGCCTTCCTAAGTGTCGGACAGCCAAATAGGATGAGGTGTCAGTATCGCATACCTAAAAAAAAAAAAAAAAAAAAAAAAATCTTTGTTTCCCAAGGCCCAAAACATACAGCCACCTTCTACCCATACCACGCTTATCCAAAAACACATTAGTCGTCTTTCCTGTCTTAGCCTTCGTGAATGAATGAACATCATTGGAACACGTCCCATTGCCGAGGATGCAAGCACGGCAGGAAGACACAGCACTTCCGAAACAGGGTCCGACGACTGGAGATGGATTAACCCAACCGCTTTATTATATAGTGGTCAACCACACACACACACGCGCGCACACACACACACACACACACACACACACATACAGCGGTTAGAGTTCCCGTCTGTCACTACGACGGTCCGTGTTTGCATCCCGCCCAGGGCTGAAATCATTTCAGTATCGCTGGACTGAGGGTTGTTACTCCAACTCTCGTGGACGGGAGTTAGATGTGTGTGTGTGTGTGTGTGTGTGTGTGTGTGTGTGTGTGTGTGTGTGTGTGTGTGTGTGTGTGTGTGTGTGTAAGGTCACAGCATTACTCATAGATCGGTCATATACGAGCTATGAGCTCTCTTCCGGGAGGGAAATAGCTGTCGATCACGAGTCCAACACGTGATCCAAGACCATGGTGAATCACACACACACACACACACGCACACACACACTCCCTCATCCTCTCGAGAAACATGCAGAGAAGACAAGAAGAATATGCCCTCAGGCACCGTCATTTCCTCGTCAATTCAGAATTACTCTTCCTTTACCCCCACCCTTTGCACTCTTCCCCTTATTCGAAACATTCCTCTTGCGTCCGTTACCCCCGTTGCATTGCCCATCCACCTTATTCTCGGTCTTCCCTTCAAGTTCCTCCCATCCACTTTTGCTTTCTATATTGTTTTGGTAGGCTTTCTTTACTCGTTCTTTTCGTGTGCCCAAACCATCTCAGCCTTCTTTGGTTAACCCTATCTGCCAACTCCCAACTCCGTTCCCCGCTTCGCCTTCACATTCCTCAGTGGTAATCCTCATAACCAACTTCCACAAAAAAAACGTTTGGGTACTTCCTTTCCGCCTCTTTCAAATTCCAGGTCTCTGTTCCATACAGCGCCGTGGGCACAACCACTCTCTCATGCAGTCCTCTCTTTGCCTTCCTCCCCAGATATTCATTTCTTTATTCCACTTTCTATTCCTCAAAGACATTTGTTTTCCGTACTCTATAATTCATACCCAACACCAATCTCCCATTTCCTGTTACATGCAATCTCAATTACTTAAAGTTTTCCTCTTCCTTTCAGATCATCCCCCAGCAGACTTCTTCCAGCATCACCTCGCGTGCATCTCGCCACCTTCAAACCCAACCCACATCCACCCTCATCTCTCCCTCCCCTCCCTCCCACACACACACACACCCAGACCCACCCTCCAACTATCCCAACTTATCATCCTCAAATTCACACAAACGCAGTTGTCATCCGTAAACAACAATTTGTAGTTTCAATTGTACAAAATGTACATGCTAATCTGACCCACTATGCCAGCAATTTTTATGTACTTTTTATCTACCTTCTGTCTTTATCACGTTAACCTTGTTTAGTAGGTCCTGCAATTTTCCCCCACTGTCTCCTATTAATAGGAGGGTATTATCTGATGATAGACAGAAGGGTTGACTCCTGTATACTCGTTCAGAGGTCAAACGGTTGTACTCGCTGAAGGAGTGGTACTACGAAGCTGGCTCGTTGCCATGAACCAGGTGGCCATAGACAATTCAGGTGCGACCAGCTGCCAGAGGCAAAACAAAACTCTTTCCTGCAATGCTGCATTCCAGAGACTTTACTCCAACATTGAACGATTATTTTTAACCAGGAGATTTATGCCTTTGTTACGATAACGTGTCCCATAGATCCTGTCTAACATCAGAGGATTAATTTCAGCAAAAGGACATAACTGAACCGTATATAAGGATTGAAAAGAAAATGTGCATCATTACAAAGTACATGAACTATACATTGTGACAGTACGACACACTGAACGAAAAGTTCGGGAGATTGATATCCCTGCATGTCAAAGGTGTTGCCATGATTATACCGTCTGAGGAAAACGAGACTTACTTTCTTGGTTCAGCATCTTGAGGGGAGTCGAGTGTCACGGAGGGGGAAAGGTAACTGTTGTGAAAAGAGTGAACATTACGAGGGGAAAGGGGAGAACGTGACGAGGGGAAAGGGGAGAACGTGACGAGGGGAAAGGGGAGAACGTGACGAGGAGGGAAAATGAGTGACAGAGAGAAAGGCAATCGTTAGAAAAAAGGTCGAATGGCACAAGGAAGTTGGAGGGAGGTTTGGTGTCATAATGGGGAGTTCATGACACGAATGGGCGTGTCACGAGGAGAAAGATCGAGTGGCGAAGGGGAATTATAGTGTCATGAAGGAATGGGTTGAGTTTCGTAAAGAGGAATATGGGTTTCTAGAGAGAAAAATTCAAGTCTCTCGAGTGGAAAGATGGAGTGAGATTTGAAACAAGGTTGAATGCTATGATGAGAAAGGATGGAGTGGGCTATTGCGAAGAGGAAGGTAGAGTACACGAAAGGAAACCAAAGTGTTGTGTAGAAAAAAGGAGTATAGTGTGGGAAATATAGAACATCATGAAGAGAACAGTTAGGTGTCAAAAGAACAAACGTTAATTACTGTAAGGGAAGTTTAATTGTTATGAGTCAGAAATGTTAAGTATCCCGAGGAAGGAAATAGAGTGTCACATGAGAAATGGTTTAGTGTCACGAGGTCACATGAAGGTCAATATTGAGTAGCATGAGATGGAAGGACTGAGGTATGATAGAAAAGGTTGAAAATCATGAAAGAAAAATTGAGAGGTCTCGTGAGAAAGGCTATATGGGAAAAGCTTCAGTGTCATCTAGGAAATTTTGAGGGTTGAGGAGTCGGGGAAAGGAAGGATCTTTTATACACTTCTAATGAATTTGGGATATGTAATTGGGAAAATTTGAGAAATGTGACACAAAAGCTTTGGAAGTTTTATAAGAAGAGGAAGGTCACGATGGAAAAGATGGAGAACCAGGAGAGAACAATTAAGTGTCAAACTGGAAGAGGCTGATTAACGGGAGAGGACTGGCGGACTCTCAAAAGGAGAGGAGACAAGAATTGTGGGTAAGCGCATTGGCAGCAACGACATTCAATATTCTTCCCTCATGAAACTTGATCACTATAATCAATCTCTTAATTAACTCTCTCGAGACAGCTCAACATATTCTAACATCGACAAAGTCACGCACATTATTGAAAATAGAAATATGTTTTATCTAATTCCAGACGAGCCTGTTCAGCTCAGAGGCGGGCGGGCAATGGGAAACAGAGTTTTGATTGACTTTGGTTCAGCTTTGACCCTCGACCACCCACAAGACGAAATAAATAATCACTTGGCTGTATGAAGGTATGCTTTGTTCGGTACGATTATCGCTCAACGATGATCGTCAAACGATTGTCTAGAGCACTAATTCTCTGTTCTTGAATGGGGCCGTTTTGCTTTGAGCTGCAAAGCACGAGGCTGATGATTTTAACCAAACCTACAACCAACGCGTTTACCCAAATAGGATGCCAGGTAGTAGGATGCGCGTCACATCCCCTTGGCTGTGGTAGATGAATAATTATTCACAGTAAAATGTATCTTTAGCTGGGCTAACAACCTGCAAACACTGCTACTGTTGTGAAAAAGATCAATGCAACGCTACACTACTGTATCTAAACCTAGAAGTACTAGGAGCATCACAGGTGAAATGTGATGAGATTACTGGTCTAAGAATCCAAAGAATACAGGTTACTCTATGAGAATACAATAAAAGGAGTTAGAACACAGATCAATACTCTCACGTTCAGGGGAGACTTTAAAATATTTTATTTTGGGTCACGCTAAATGGTTTTGTTTTTCTTTAGATAAACATTCATCCTGAGTGGAATAAGAATTCTCTTGACTTACACTCGCGTTACGTGATTACTTCATTGACTTTTTTATGACTAATCCAGACAATTTTAATCAGGTTTAACCCTTTTGGATCTAAAAGTTGAAAAATTGAATTGCACGAGACAGCAGCTTGAGGTGTGAAAATACAGAATGTCATGAAAGTAGTTGATTACTTTAAGAATTGAGGTTGATGGTCAAGATTGAGTACCATGGACTCTCTACCTAGATGTGGTTTGTAATTTTATTCTGGCTAACGTCTGGCGATTTTATTCAGTTGAGGTCAGATTCCTAGCGAAAGGAGCAAAATCTGCACCACATCCTTTGGTTATTTTTCATTATCATTTATCTGTCCATTTATTATTTACTATTTACCTGTTTGCTTATTATTTAAATCTACCAACTTATTTATTCTATTTATTATCATATATATTACCTTTTTTATTTATCTGTTTATCTATCATTATTATCGTTGTTTTCGCATCAGACCTAGTTATGGACCAAAAGGTCTCCTGTGGGCATGCTCCTCCTTCGTAATCCTTTGTAAGATGTACCTTATTGATTATATTCTGTCCAATGCTAGTGGAATAGACATAGTTACCATGTAGTGAACACTGAAACGATTGGTTGTTTTGAGAGATGATTAAATAACTTTATGGATAGAAATGAAAGGTGGTAAAGGACATGGAACTACTTAGTGTAGGCCTTAAGGCCTCTTGCAGTCTCTTCAATTCTTATGGCACAAGATAAGCGTCACAGGGGACACAGGCTGTCACAAGGAGATGAAGGGTGTGTCAGAACAGTAAAAGTTGAGTTTTTTAATTACAGGTATCGGGTGTCATATGGATATACGTTCAGTATGACACTGACATAGGTTGGTGTCATTAGGATAAAAACTGTGTGTCATGTGGCACCGTGGCTAGTGCCATGAAGATTGATTGGTGCCAAAAGAAAGCGTGTCGAGTGTCATAAGGATAGGTTAATTGTTATATGGGTATGGATTAGATGTAATGTTGACAGAACTGAAGCAAACTGAAGGTAAAATTGCGGCCAAATGTGTTCAATAGTCAATAGCTTTTGTTACATATGAATATCTATATGTTAAGCACTTGACATTTTTCCTGTACAAAAATAAATATTCACGTCAAGTAAAGAAAGTATATTCAGTAATGAAAGACAAAATTTATATCTATGTCATAATAAATTAAGTATGTTTCAAGACTTGTGGACATTGGAAAGGTCAGTAATAATAGAGTACCCACGTAAAGATAAACTACCCCACAGATTACCTTGTAAATAGTAGCAACTCCAGAAAGAAGTTTGTAACTACAGATAACGTAAACTAACCTAACATTTTCAGAACGAGCTTGTTAAGATCAGCCACACCAAATATTATCTTGCAAACATAAACAACCCTATGATAGGAGTACTCTGGAATTTTGAACCTTTTTCCACGACTTTGCCTAGTAAATGTCCTGAATGATCGTCTCGTATGCCACACTGGTACGGAATAAGAACATAATAATGAAGGAGACTGCAAAGGATCATAAGGCCTACACTAGGCAGTTCCATGTCCATGACCACCTGTCATCCCCAACCATAAATTTGTCTAACCTCTTCTCAAAACAACCGATAGTTTCAGCGCTCACTACATGGTTACCAAGTCTATTCCATTCGTTGAACGAGTGTGATACGGATAAGCGTCGTGTCACATGCACACAGGCGTGTCATGATGACCTGTTTTGTCAGAGGAAACATCATTTGATGACTAAGCTTTTTAATTACTAAACAACGTTTCACTTGCGTGTTCTAAAACTATCGGTCGTTGCTACCTTCAAACAGGATTTAAGCGGAGTGGCATGCAAATATAGATTCACTGGTTTGAGGATACAGAATGTCATAGTTAGGATTCCTTGGAACATTGGCTCGTACTTAAGTTTCGAGGATGCGAGTGTGTTGAGGATGTAGTCTAGTAATCACGATGACAACCATTGCAAGGGACGATTAAGACGGTCGTTAACTTTTTTTTTTATATATAATTATTAGAGTGGTTGGGACTGAGGTGGTTGAATTGTCTGTGTGGAGTCCGGGAGGTAGGCAAGTAGGCAAGGAGGTGGGCAGGCAGGTAGGTGGGTAGGCAGGTAGGCAAGTAGGTAGGTAGGCAAGTGGGCAGGTAGACAGGTAGACAGGTAGGCAGGTAGACAAGTAGGCAGGTAGGCAAGTAAGCAGATAGGCAAGTAAGCAAGTAAGCAAGTAGGCAGGTAGGTATG
>NC_134801.1:51095039-51100039 GCF_046742065.1 Oratosquilla oratoria
CTTGTTCGACACGACGGGAGCCGTGCCTGGCATTCCGTGCGTGCAAGTAGACAGAACAACGGTCATAGAGTAGGTCAGTAGAATGTAGTGGTTAACAAATTCATTTGATGCTTTTAATTTTATTTCATTATTTTCTAACACCCCCCTCCTTCATATACTCAAACACCCACTCACACCTTAACTGACGAACAGAGAGAGTTAGGCATCCAATGAATGGGTTTGGTGATCCGTACATGGGCGTGTTGCCAAACATCCCAATGACGAGCTCCGCGCCGACCTCTGTAACAGGATACAGCAGCGGAAGTTTGGCAACAGCGCGGATGGCCCCGTCAGACTCGACTTCCTCCTTTGCTTTTGTTTTCTTGCTTTTCGATTTTATCCGATTCCAGGGACACATACCTTGACTCAGGGTTGGCGTTAGTCAGAATAAAATATCTAAAAAGCACTACGACTATGAAATAAATCGTGACAGCCTCCTCTAATGTGATTTAAATCGTTTAGAAATATACAGACAAAATATGTAAAGAATGTCAACGTAGCTATGAAGCTGAAATCAATGCAATATATGCAATGGTATTTTGTATAGTGATTCGTCTATTACCAAATCATTCCAGTTGATGATAGTAATGATTCATTAGTACCACTCTACTAAAGTAATTGCATTAAGTATAATAATTACTGTAATACGATAAGTCGTTTATTATTTTGTTGAACGAGAAGCATCTCTCTAGGTGAGTGATTGTGATGATGTTCTCAAGTCTGCCTGGTCGAGCATTCCCGTCTCCCTGTGGAACTCCATAGTTAAAACGGGGGTTTTCCCGTAAATCTCTTATAGAATATATGTTGCTTTGTGTGCGCAGTTGTGTACATTACAGTCTTCCATAATGTGTCGTATAGTACGGGGATAAGTGTTACATCCTGGAAAGATATCCGCAATGAGTTCATCCAGTCTCTTCTGGAAACTTAGAAGGGTTGGATGATGTGGATTCTGTTCTCTCGGGGGTGAGAGGATTCAGGGGGATGGATGTCAGGAGGTCAGGCATTTTTGTCCCCAATGATAGACTAATTGGTTATTACGAACTACATAAACTCAAAGCCCATGACATAGGAGGAAAAGTGTTTGAATGGATTAGAGCATGGATAAGTGACAGAAAACAGCGGGTCGCCATAAACGGTGTAAAATCCAAATGGAGTGTTACTAGTGGAGTTCCCCAGGGCTCGGTTTTGGATCCCTTATTGTTCATTATGTACAGTATATAAATGACTTGGAGAATTGGATTAGTAGTGATGTTAGTAAGTTTGCGGATGACACTAAAATAAGACACCAATTTAGGTAAGGAGAAGATACTGCAGGAAGATCTTAATAAATTGTTTACATGGTCGGTGAAATGACAAATGGACTTCAATATTCACACACACACACACACACACACATATATATATATAATATATATATATATATATATATATATACACACACACACACTCTTTAAGTTTTCATTACGCCAAGTGTACAAGAAACGCTAAGTGATTGCCCCCCCCCCCACCACTTGCCCCTTTCTACCGTTTGTCTCTCAGGTCTGATTCTGTAGTATTGTTTGCTTTTCTCACAGTAGTTTCGTGAAGTACCGTTACGTTTGCTGTGTTTACGTGGTGCGTGTGACACAAGATCTTGTCGACATTATATGTTAAGGTATAGATATCATGAAAATGATTACAAAGGAGGAGCATGCCGACAGTACACCTTTTGGTCCATAATTAGGTCGAATACGAAGAAAATTATAATGATAAATGAATAAATAGATAAATAAAAATTACAATAATATAAATAATAATAGAATAGATAAATAAGTAAAGTTAAATAATAAACAAATAGCCAAATAATAACAGATAAATAATATAAAATAAATGGCAAGCATTATAGCATCTTGCTTAGGTGTTTATCTTAATGAACCTTAAAACTTTGAACTGAACTACATTGCATTGACTCTGCAGGAATTTTATTCCATTCATTAACTACAAGGTTGGTAGAGTTCTTTCTACACGCTTCCAAATTAAATTTATTTCCTGACAGTTTGAGACCATTATTTCTTGTCGGATTCTCATTCAGTGTGAAAGTTTTGTCACTTTTGATGTCAATTCCCTTTAGAATCTTAAAGACCTGTATCAAGTCACCACAGATTTATATGTTTTAGTAGATTTTTGTATGATTTATTTTGAATATTTTGAATCGGTTTTGAAATCACTGGAGTCTGTAAGAAAAAAAATCGTATAGCCTCACAGAAACCTTGAAATATGTAGCCATACAGTGAAGAAGTTTACAAAATTTCATCAAATACTATTCGTTTTTCTTCGTAAATATGGTCTATTTAGGCCCGCTATTTGTTTTTGTTTTTTTTCAAGAAATCTATTTCTTAGCATATTTAATAACAAATCGTAAGCATATATTAATAACGTTGTCTGATTTCTAAGTTATTAGAATAAATACTTCACGACCAAGAGTTAGAATCGGTGATTAACCCAACCTAACCTAACCCAACCTAGCTTAAAGAAACTATCCTATCCTAATCTAGGACATGTCTAATTGTAAACAAAATTGATAGACATATGTTATCGATGTATCAATTTTATAATTCTAGAAATTGAATAATGTTATTTCCAACAATTTTATTGGAAATATATTTTATTCGAAATAGACCTCCTAAGGGGCAAACTTAAAGAAACGAAACTGCCATTAGATAATGAGCGGCGTGGAATAGGCTTTATTAATTCAAACATTCAATAATGATGTCAATATTTATTTTTGACGACTCCTTGCTGAAAATTCTTTCCTTCTAAGATTTCTTCAATACAATGCATGAAAAAGTGAAACTAAGTTCTTTTTGAAACCTCATTTTTTTTCTTTTTGAGGATTAAAAGAATTTAGTGAGCGGCAAGTGGTTAATTAAGGAGTACCAGAGGAACATAATCAAAGAATGATTTTGTAATTGGTCAGTCATAATCATAAGCTAATTTGTGGATTGTTGCAAGGTATTATATCATTTATTTGTTCACACACACACACACACACACACACACACATATATATATATATATATATATATATATATATTGTAACGTAATATTAGATATTACGTCATATGTGTAATTATGTTATAGAATTGTGTTCCTTTGTATTACATAACTATGTTCATATTTCTTGTCTATGTATGTATTGTAACAATGTTAAGCAGTAACGCCCGTCCACTATATGTAATCTTGCCTACGTGCGGAGAAAGGTGCGCACTCTTGTAGAACAAACAGACAAGCGAAATCCTGAATAGTTCGGAGCGCACAGATTTGACAGTTACTAGATAAGTAGATTGTTCAAGCGAGTCGAGGGTCTTAAAACTACCCATGTTGACGTGTGTTAACTTACCCTCTTTCGCTCACCCGGAAGTATCCCGCTTCCGGTCCAATGGTATATAAGCGGTGGAAATCGCTTACTCCTTGTCATTTCCCGCATATCGATCTCTTGATAAAAACAGCAAGTATATACTCATGAGACGATTGGTGTGACGTGATCACCCTTTTTGCCTACATTACGTGTCTGATATACATTGCATTACTTTATACTTATATTTGTACTTATTACTTATTTTGATGCATGTTCCTGATCTCTTTGTACTTAGATAGTACCATATTGTATACGTACCTTGTGTTTCTTATTTGAACGATAATTTCCATATTCTTATAATCATGTAACGGTCCCATTGACCCTACTGCCCATTCTCTTTTGTGTTGATTGCCTGTAAATATTTTCCATATTAATAATTTCGTTTACTAGTTTTATCGCTAGTTTAATATTCCTTTCCTGGAATCTTCTTTGTTACCTTTACTTCTAGTCTTACGAATTATCTAGGCCCTGACCAGATAGTTCAGTCCTACAGTGGCTTCTAGAAGTGAGCTGGTTCTTAAGCACTTATCCGTTATACATAACGTCTCTTCACTAACCAGCTCGCCCGTAACAATATATATATATATATATATATATATATATATATATATATATATATATATATTGTGTGTGTGTGTGTAGATTGCATGCATATTTCAGATGCAAACATACATGCATACCTACATACATACATACATACATACATACATCTATGCACATCTATAATTGACCATCTACGTACTCGCTCGCTTATTTATTAATTTATCTATATGTGTACCCTCTGAATTTCTCTGCAAAATCTATCCATTTATTCTTATTCCATCAGCGTCTGGCCCACGATGATGCGAGAGTTAAGTGGAACAATTTCCGTTGATTTTTGTTTACAAGTTTGATCAGCTGTCAGTACTGAACCTTGTGATCTCTCAACAACACCGTAAGGAATCCACCCGATGAGTAGGGTACCGTTGACGCCACTTATAACTGGTACAGCATTATATTAGCTGTAATTTGTTTATATATATATATATATATATATATATATATATATATATATATATATATATATATATATATATATATATATATATATATATATGCTGGTACATTGTGACAAGTTGATGAAGGTGGAAAAAGAAGTCACGGGTCTAGTTCCGAGTTCCTGAGTTTATTCCTGACCGGTTTAAGTCTACGCTTCTTCCTCTGAAGAAGCATCGAGCGAAACCGGTCAGGAATAAACTCAGGAACTCGGAACTAGACCCGTGACTTCTTTTTTCCACCTTTATCATATATATATATGTATATATATATATATATATATATATATATATATATATATATATATATATATATATATATATATATATATATATATCTTGTGCTATAACATTGCTTTAATTGTACTGCGAATCATTAGCTTCTTTCCTATCAAAAGATGTCAGAAGAAACTGATAATTATATTAGCTGTAATTTGTTTTATATATATCGTGGTATAACGTTTCATAACTGTATTGCAAATCATTAGCTTCTTTGCTTTCAAAGGAAGATGTTAGAAGAAATTGAGAAT
>NC_134801.1:51107539-51175039 GCF_046742065.1 Oratosquilla oratoria
TTCCAAAACGAAGAGACACAGGACTTTAGAAAAATTACGATTATCAAAATCCAAAATTTGAAGTTGATAAAGTGTACGAACTGTGACCTTCAGATTCGTTCATTTTTAATTTAGAAGTTGAAAATGTGTACACATAGAACAACTCTATGTTAGCTATAGTTCTAGCCATAGGTCCTTCCCCTAACCACCCACTCCCCGTTCTCACTTTTCCACCTCGAACTGCAGATCGGGAGTTCGATTAGAGAGAGCCGCGTGAAGCAGGTCTTGGCCGACTTGGCCCTCACGCAGGTGGCCAACCGGCCCGTGGAGCAACTGACGCTCTCCGAGTACCGGCGGCTCGTCATCGGAGTCCAACTCATCAAAGACCCAAGTGAGTGGGAATTTCAGATGTGCATGGGGGTGTGTGTGTAGTGACGATGATGATGATAATAGTAATAATGATAATACTAATAATGACAATAATACTAATGATAATATTAATGATAATGATAGTAATAATGATGATAGTAATGATAATAATGAAGTTGGTGATAATGATGACGATAATGATAGATGATAATAGTGATAATAATAATAATAATAATTAATGATAATAATGATAATAATGATTGATAATAATGATAATGATAATAATGATGATAATTGATAATTATAATGATAATATTTAATATTGATAACGATAATAATGATAATCATGATAATGATAATCAATAAAGATAATAATGATGATAATGATAATAATAATGATGATTGATAATAATAGTAGTAATGTTAGTAATGATAGTAATAATGATGATAACGATAGTAATGATCATGATAATAATAGTGATGATAGTGAGGATGGTAATGATTATAACATATAACAGGTTTATCGAGCTTACAGCAAAAGAGAAATACATTGTCAATGTGCAATTTGTCAATTTCAAAACTAGCCTAATTTGAGTGCATAAGGTGCTAGTCGTTGTTGTTACCATATGATGGTGTATTTGTTTGCTGCGGTCGAGAGGTTGGGGCCGTAGCTGTGAAGATAAGGTCAAGTGTGTGTGTGTGTGTGTGTGTGTGTGTGTGTGTGTGTGTGTGTGTGTGTGTGTGTGTGTGTGTGTGTGTGTGTGTGTGTGTGTGTGTGTGTGTGTGTGTGTAACGTCACTCCCTGATACATACATAACACATGGTCTACAACACCCCAGCTGCAGAAGCAAATACTTCATACCCTCTTCCAAGAGGTCGGAGGCCCCGTTAACCTTTGGTTCTGTAAAGAGCTGATGTGGCTGCTCCGAGCAGTGTTTACATAAAGCCCCAGTCACACCAAGCTTACGACCTGTCTCCGACCATCTTCGACTGAAAATCAAGCGATCGGTCGGCGACACAAAACCATATGCAAGGAATTGAAATGGAAAAAGTTAATGCGGTTGAAATCTATGTACTGGGGACTATTCAGTGTGTGTTGCAATATACCTATCTATCGCTCTGTCTATTTATCTATCTTATTACCGACTACCAGCGAGTTCCAAAGACTACATGCAACTGGTCGGCGACGACCTGGTCGCCGGTGGTCGAAAGTTTGGTGTGACTTGGGCCTTATAGACGCTCCTTTCAGATCCCCGTTTCAATGATCTTCCATTTAACGGGAACAGAGTTCAGAGATTCATGTTTCTCAAGTTAATCAACGACAAAAACAACACCAACGACAATATGGTGACATATCTGTTCAGGCAAATAACGGACGATATTTTGGCTGAGAAATTAATTAGAATAAGACTGAATTTCGATCAACCTGAGCTGAGAAACTCTAACAAGAATCTTCTAAGTACATTTCCTTGTGAAATTGATTAACATATTGGTGCATTCGGATTGTTATACAAACATTCGTTGTAACAGTTTGAACCGAGTGCATGTATTCATTGGGACGACACAAAGAATGTTTCTGATTGGCTCTTGTTTGTTGCAGTCGTGCTGTTATTGGACGAGCCGGCCTGGGGGCTGGACCCACTCAATACCTACTTCGTCATCTCTATTCTGAGCAATCATGCCAAGAAGTACAACCGTATCGTCCTT
The DNA here is from genome assembly GCF_046742065.1 of Oratosquilla oratoria. NCBI lineage: Eukaryota > Metazoa > Arthropoda > Malacostraca > Stomatopoda > Squillidae > Oratosquilla > Oratosquilla oratoria. Next base: position 51,109,595 of record NC_134801.1, read on the forward strand.
GTCACCATGGAGAAGCCAAGGTATACACATACATACCCATATACATGCATACATACATACAGTGTACAGATATTCATCTTTTCAACCACATTAATTTTCACTTTAATCCCATGTCATCACGGTACATCGCTCTTCATAGGGCAATGGTCTAAGTTACTGTTCACTTGTTACGTCTGAGCTTGGTTCGAGTCCTTAGACTGACCACGTATTAGTTTCCGTATATACTTCCATCGAGCTCCTCGCCAGTCTCGACCGTGATGGCAAGGAATAAAATTAGAAATAATGTGGTTGACTTTTTCAGTGTTGAGATTTGACAAAGATTTATTCTATCTTCTGTCAGAGGGTTTTGTTCAATTGGAGGTAAATTCCACCCCACCCCCCCTCCCCATGGGTGATATAAAAACCTCTCTCCCACAGTCGACACTCACTGACTAACGACAATACCAGCACCAACCAAAACTCCTCTAAACATTTTTCCTAGAACCCGTTATCAACGTGACAATTTTTATCTTTGATGACTCTACATCAGTGTTGTCAACAAATAATTTAGGGTCCAATGGAGCCCCCTCGACACTTTCTAGAAACTCCCAACGCTTAGGGCCCAACGGAGCCCCCCTCAACACTTTCTAAAAACTCCCAACTCTTAGGGCCCAATGGAGCCCCCTCAACACTTTCTAAAAACTCCCAACTCTTAGGGCCCAATGGAGCCCCCTCAACACTTTCTAGAAACTCCCAACTCTTAGGGCCCAATGGAGCCTCCTCAACACTTTCTAGAAACTCCCAACTCTCAGGGTCCAATGGTGCCCATCAACATTTTCTAGAAACTCCCAACGCTTAGGGCCCAGTGGAGCCCCCTCGACACTTACTAAAAACTCCCAACTCATAGGGCCCAATGGAGCCCCCTCAACACTTTCTAGAAACTCCCAACTCTTAGGGCCCAATGGAGCCCCCTCAACACTTTCTAGAAACTCCCAACTCTTAGGGTCCAATGGAGCCCCCTCGACACTTTCTAGAAACTCCCAACGCTTAGGGCCCAACGGAGCCCCCCTCAACACTTTCTAAAAACTCCCAACTCTTAGGGCCCAATGGAGCCCCCTCAACACTTTCTAGAAACTCCCAACTCTTAGGGCCCAATGGTGCCCATCAACATTTTCTAGAAACTCCCAACGCTTAGGGCCCAGTGGAGCCCCCTCGACACTTTCCAGAAACTCCCAACGCTTAGGGCCCAGTGGAGCCCCCTCGACACTTTCCAGAAACTCCCAACTCTTAGGGCCCAAAAGAGCCTCGTCAACACTTTCTAGAAACTCCCCAACTCCCAGGGCCCAATGGAGGAGCCCCCTCAACACTTTCTAGAAACTCCCAACTCTTAGGGCCCAATGGAGCCTCCTCAACACTTTCTAGAAACTCCCAACTCTCAGGGTCCAATGGTGCCCATCAACATTTTCTAGAAACTCCCAACGCTTAGGGCCCAGTGGAGCCCCCTCGACACTTTCCAGAAACTCCCAACTCTTAGGGCCCAAAAGAGCCTCGTCAACACTTTCTAGAAACTCCCCAACTCCCAGGGCCCAATGGAGGAGCCCCCTCAACACTTTCTAGAAACTCCCAACTCTTAGGGCCCAAAAGAGCCTCATCAACACTTTCTAGAAACTCCCCAACTCCCAGGGCCCAATGGAGGAGCCCCCTCAACACTTTCTAGAAACTCCCAAATTTTAGTTTCTCAACTTCCTCACCTGTTTCAGGTCCGACATTTTCCCGTTCTTGGACCGGGCGGCATACCTGTGTCTGGGAGACATCGTCTACACCGGATCGACCCGGATGATGCTAGACTACTTCCGCAACATCGGGTTTCCCTGCCCGGAACTCGAAAATCCGCTCATGTATTACCGTAAGTTATTATTGTTGTTGATAGTATTTTTTCCCTCATCTTTCTGTTCCCCTCTCTCAGCCTTCTGTTCCTCTCTCTCATCCTTCTGTTCCTCTCTCTCATCCTTCTCTTCCTCTCTCTCATCCTTCTGTTCCTCTCTCTCATCCTTCTCTTCCTCTCTCTCATCCTTCTCTTCCTCTCTCTCATCCTTCTCTTCCTCTCTCTCATCCTTCTCTTCCTCTCTCTCATCCTTCTCTTCCTCTCTCTCATCCTTCTCTTCCTCTCTCTCATCCTTCTCTTCCTCTCTCTCATCCTTCTCTTCCTCTCTCTCATCCTTCTGTTCCTCTCTCTCACCCTTCTTTTCCTCTATCCCTCTCTCTCTCTACCTATCTATCTATCTATCTATTTATCTATCTCTATCTCTCTCTCACTTTTTCACTCTCACTTCCCTCTCACTTCCACTCTCCTCCCCACTTCCTTTCCCTCCCTCACCCTCACCTCCTCCCCCCTTGTAAGGAGGTATATGTACGTATATGTTTTACCTCATACACGTCCCCCTCCGCCAGTGTGTCTCTCGACGGTGGACCGCCGATCCCGCGAACGATTCATCGACTCGAACAACCAGATCGCTGCGCTGGTCGAGCGCTTTAAGCTGGAGGGAGCGCCCTACCGAAAGTACGCCGGGCCTCCGCCAGAGATCGACAACAGCGAGTACAAGGTTCCCCTCTCGGCGTATGGCAGGCCGGGCGTGTTCTCTACCATGGCGTCGCTCTTCATGTACGTTAAGTTGTCTGTCGCATTCTTAGGCTGCGTTTCCACCGAGCGAGTCAGGGCTGATTCTCGTCAAATGCTGTGAATTCGAATAGCTGGAAGAAGACTTTGTTTGCAACGTTCTAGATTTCCCTAAGAACATTCCAACAATCTGTCTAATATTTGTGAACGTTTAGCTCCTTTCATTTCGCCATTCGGTTTCTCAATACGTGACGCAAAGCCAATTTGACATTTGAAGATTGAAAAAATGAAAGATTGTAACCGAAGTCGTTTCTACCCAAACGAACTCACAACGGTTGATGAGGATCTGACGAGACTCGCTCGGTGGAAACGCAGCCTTTGGCTATAGAGTAGTTGTAGTTGATGATGGTCGTAGGTTGGGAACTGGCAGGTGTGTTTTTACTGTCATAATGCCATACCAAGAGGATTCTTCCCCCTAATAAGGGATGTAGCTTAGCAATAAACAAGACAAGATTATAAATAGAATGTCGATTATGTTCACTCTTGGTATTACGTCTTAGTATTAGAGGTCATTAATCCAGGTGAGGTACAGAAGCTGTATTGTCTCCAGGGGGCCGATGGTCTTGCAGTGCACACTCACGGATGAACATTTTTAGTTTTAGAGTTTCGAGTTCCATTGACAAGAACCCTGTAGCATCTTGATAACCAGCAGCAACCACTGGCCATACTCAAAGGTCTCTTGATAGAGCTTGCCCCGAGTCATCTAGGGGTCGAATGCCCCTCAGTCAGGATGAAGAAAGCTGGAGTCTTTGTATCCAGGAGACAGAAGTCTCTATAACTCAAAGACCATGGTATTGTGTACGGGCGTCCCCACCTCCAACACGTACTGGTCCACTACACAGGTAATGAAATGGTATAGCATGAGAATAACAGAAGTTCTTTCTTCAGGAGATCCTGGGCAATGATGATATCGTGCGGCCGTGTAGGGATGCTGCACGTCTTCCTACGGCTTATGCTTCTTCCCTGCTTCTTCTTCCTCCTCTGGAATTTCTACTGGCCTCTTCAGGTGAGTCTCAACCACCCAACCTTTTCTGTTACACTCAGCAGGAGTCTTGATTGTCCCATCCTATGTTCCTTTATCACTCGTTTCTGCCTCTTTTTTTTGTCGTTTTCACTTGTTGTTTTGATCAATTTTGGAATATAGTTATATCTGCTGATACCGACACTGAACCCAGAGGAACCCCACTAGTCACTTACCGCCAATCTAACACCATATCCTTCACAACCGTACTCATCAATCTGTTCTTCATCAAGTCATTTATCCATTCCAGCAGACTTCTTTTGTGTTTTATTCTACATTCTAATGCACACACTAATCTTTTGTGAGATATTTTATCAAGAGATTTATCCAAATCCAGGAATACAGTACACTCGCCCAATTCTCTTGTGCGCCTATCACTCTTGAGTAAACGCTAAGAAATACGACCCTTTTCTTATTCCAAATTGGCTATGTACCTTGATTTTCCTCTCCCAGTTCTTCTCTTTTCTTCATTTGTGTTTCATAGTTCTCCCTCTCAAGAACACAGGTTTATAGTTTCGGGATTAAGCCAAGTTTGTTCTCTAATAGTGTTCTCGGAAACGTGAAGAATTCGTATCCTTCCAATCGTGGGTTCGAGTCCCACACTTCTCCGGTTTCTATCAGTGACTGATGCATGCCCCAACAGTCCAAGCACGCAGGACAAAAGTAACGATTTTCCAGTGCATTGCTCCTCACCTTCATATTGTTTACCCCTTTATGGACTGGGACTACATTTGCCTTGTTCTGATCTATCAGCACTTTTCTCTCTCTCTCTCTCTTTTTTTTTTTCTAATGAACATACAATCAACTTGTGAATCTTATCCACCACTTGTTCTTTATATTCTTTGGGTATCCAATTTGAGATTCCAGCAGCCCTCGAAGCTATACATATGTTTTTCACCTACAGCATCTCCATCATTTTACTTTTATTTTTCGTAATTCCACCTTTATGATGTATCTAAAGATGCAATAAAATCTTATGATTATTTGGTTGTTTTTTCCTCGGAAGATTCATAACTTATATTTGTTAACCCGTGTTCTGGTCCCAAGACAAAGTCCAGGAGTGAATGAAAATATTTATTTTTCTAATTGGTTATTCTAGATCAGTGGTTCTCAAACTATGGGTCGCGAGATCAATTTTGATGGGTCGCAGGGCCCCGCGATTTAAAATACTGGTAAATAAGAATCAGCATCACGGATCCCACTAATTTAGTTTTCTGAAGGAAATGCAGTGACATGGATTCTGCTAATTTAGTTTTGTTAAAGAAAAGCCATACACACTATTTCTTTTTCCAGAGTAAAGGGTATATATCACTGTCCATTTTCTTTCTCTTTACTTTATTCTGGGTCGCGAAGGACTGAAATATTCCAAATAGGGTCACTCACGAAAAAAGTTCGAGAACCGCTGCTCCGTGACCAAACTAATCAATGCATAAGACCAATTTCTTTATTCCTCCTTAATCAAGAGTATGTCAGTCTATGAATTTGCTATTAGAATAACCATAAGTACAAATCTCCAAATATTAGGAAAACAGTAGCTTTCGCACTTTACGCTTTCGTCAGGGTTTCAAAGATCATTTCACCAAATTTGTCTTTTAACCACATATTCGTATGTAAGGAAGTGCATAGATCATAAAATGGATAATCTTATTCTGTTAGTGTTATGATTATGATTTCTATTCGTCTTCTTACCACCTCTGAGCTCTGCAGCACCTACTGAACATACATTGACCAACTACCCTATGTCATCCCTGACAGGACTTCCAGAGGTCCTTCCAGACTCGCGGAGGTCTTCTCTTCAACTGCATCGCTGGAACCTCCTTCCTTGCTGCAGCAGCCACTTCCAAGGCCTGTGAGTTGTCCTCTTAACGTCTTAACGACGTCTAGTATTCTCTGGATCCATATAGTCTTCCCTCACTAGTCTCTGCAACAGACAAAGGTTACCTGGAATTAAAAAAGTGTATTATAATGTGGAGTAATTTTCTTAGTAATGTATGTGTAATCATATGTCAATTTAGGGGTTTCAGTCTAGGGGGATCTCCGGGAACAAATGGACTAAACTTACCTTGACTGGTTCATTTGCGTCCAGTTTGCAACTGATGGTCCAGTATTCGGTCCAGAATCTCTCCATATCACTTCCGACTGAATTTTCTTATCTTTTTACACAGGAAGAGCTAACAGTCATCGACTGCTCTCCTTCTAGTACCACGATCCGGTGGTATAGAAAGAAACCCTTAAAAATATAACATAGACAACACCTCATGTTTCTTCCCTCTTTGGAAGGATACATGGAATGTTGCCGACACTTGTGGGGCTACGGGTTTCTAGTCAATGGAACTCGAGGCAAAAATTAGTGTTTCGGCTATTGGTAAATAATCTTGTTCAGCAGAATGAGAACTCCAGTATCGTTAGATAATTGTGAGACCGGGTCTGAAGTTATACGAGTCAGGGTGTCGAACAAGTGGAAACGTGCGTGAGTGGCACGGTGTCCCTAGGAGAGGGGCACCGATAATGAGCTAGTAGCATTGCTGGAAAAAAAATATGGTATAATCTTCTTCCTCGCGTAGTTTAACCCATTAAACTCCGATGACAAGATGTCTTGTCATTTGGTCAAATAAAACAAAAAATCATAAAACACCAAAATGTTTGATCAAACACCAGAAAAATATGACGTCAGTCCTCGCTTCGCTCGCGAGCGAAACGAGGACTGACGTCATATTTTTCTGGTGTTTGATAAAACATTTTGGTGTTTTATGATTTTTTGTTTTATTTGACCAAATGACAAGACATCTTGTCATCGGAGTTGAATGGGTTAAGCAAGAGGAAGTTACAGATTTGCGAGTAATGATGGGAGTGAAACAAGGAATGAATATGTTTCTCTCCCACACTTCGAGAGTTAAGTCTGATTTTCGCCAACCGTTGTGACTTCGTTTGAGTAAAAACGACTTCGGTTACAATCTTCTGCTTTTCGAATATCCAAATGTCAAATTACCTTCGCGTCATATACTGAGAAACAGAATGGCAAAACAAGAAAGGGTAAGCCTTTACAAAAGCTAGACACAATATTGAAATGTTCTTAGGGAAGTCTATAATATTGTATCCAGAGTTTTCTTCTAGATATTCAAATTCACAACGGTTGGTGAGAATCGGCCTTAGCGGGTAAATGGATGAGGAAAGACAAAGGCAAAGGTCCACTCACGAAGCCCATGATCACATCTCATCTCAAGGTCTGAGACGTCATATCTTTACTGGCATTGAAGCTGGTTTAGGCCCAGTGTGAATCGGCCTTAGCGGGTAGATGGATAAGGACAGACAAAGGGAAAGGCCCACTTACAAAGCCCATGATTACATCTCATCCTAAGGTCTGAGACGTCATATCTTTACTGGCATTGAAGCTGATTTAGGCCCATCGCTCTCTTTGCAGTCGCTCCTCACCGGACTCGGTATTACCACGAGGCACGTGAGGGGCTTTACAGAGGTCCTCTCTTCATCCTCACCTACGTCCTCTTCGCTTGGCCTGTCTCGTACCTAGCCTCACTCGCAGCCTCCGCCATCATCTTCTTGTAAGTAACACCAAACCTTTTGTCCTTGTACTCGAAAGTAACACTAAACGTATGCTGTTGCCAGTGATGGATTCACGATCAAAATTTAGGGGTGTTAACCTGAATTTTGTAGATATAGATGAGGCTTTGGGGGTGGAAACCTGAATTTTGTCAATATAGATGAGGCTTTAGGGGGGCTAACCTGAATTTTGTAGATATAGATGAGGCTTTAGAGGGGGCTAACCTGAATTTTGTAAATGTCGATGAGGCTTTGGGGAGCTAACCTGAATTCTATAAATGTAGATGAGGCTTTTAAACAGATGTACTCCAACAACACTACAATGATTTTGAATATAAATTGAAGTATATGTTCTCATTTGATTCAGTTTCTTTCAAAATATTGGGCCAAAGTAATACTTATTCTTACATTTTTAAATATTTATCCTCAATAATGTGTTGAATATCCTTCCAATTATTCTCACTTAAATTTTTTATTAATTGCTGGTCTAAAAAATCTGCCATTGTATCACTGCTTTCTACCACGTACCGGTGTATAATAATCTATATAAATCGTTAGTTCATTCACATTTGGAATATGCTGTTTTTGTATGGTCACCGAATCTCATTAAAGACATTGACAGATTGAAAAAAGTACAACGGCGAGCCACAAAACTGATTCCAAATATAAAAAATAAATCATACGAAAATCGAATAAAACATATGAATCTTTTTTCCTTTAAAAGGTGTAGATTCAGAGGTAACTTGATACAGGTCTTTAAGATTCTAAAGGGGATTGACAACATCAAAAGTGACAAAACTTTTACACCTAATAAGAATCTGACAAGAAATAATGGTCTCAAAGTGTCAGGAAATAGATTTGATTTGAAAGTGGGTAGAAACAACTTCGCCAACCATGTAGTTAATGAATGGAAAAAACTTCCTGTAGATGTAGTGCAACGTAGTTTAGTTCGAAGCTTTAAGATTCATTTAGCTAAACACCTAAGCAGGATGATGTAATGACTGCCATTTATTCTATATTATTTGCTTATTTGTTTTATTATTTGTGGATGTGCTGTGACTTGTGACACTGCCTCTGACCCAGGGCAGTGGACAAGATGCAGGGATTACCCGTCATCCAGGAGGTGCTAAGACAACGGCGAGCCACAAAACTGATTCCAAATATCAAAAATAAATCATACGAAAATCAACTTAAGCACATGAATCTGTTTTCCCTAAAAAAGCGTAGACTCAGAGGTGACTTGATACAGGTCTTTAAGATTTTAAAGGGAATTGACAACATCAAAAGTGACCAAATTTTCACATTGAATAAGAATCAGACAAGAAACAATGGTCTCAAACTGTCCGGAAATAGATTCAATTTGGAAGTAGGTAGAAACAACTTTGCCAACCGTGTAGTTAATGAATGGAATAAACTTCCTGCACAGGTAGTGCAATGTAGTTCAGTTCGAAGCTTTAAGAATCATTTAGATAAATACCTAAGTAAGATGCTGTAATTATTATAATTTATGTTATATTATTTGCTTTTGTTTTGTTATAATTTGTCTGTCTGATTTTCATTTATTATTAGTTATATGTCAATTTATTATCATTTACTATTTACCTGTTTGTTTGTTATTCAACTATACCAATGCATTTATTTATGTATTTTAATTGTTATTTACATTTTTATAGTTTTAATTTATTATAATTTTTTTTTTTTTTTTTTTTTTTTTTTTTTTTTTTTTTGCATCCGACCTAGATATGGATCAAAAGGTCTCCTGTCGGCATGCTTTGCCTTTGTAATCCTTTGTAAGAGGGAGGGGAGGGGAGTGCATTTAGGGATGGAATAGGTGTGAATGATTTTATGCCTTTTTCTTTTTGGCTACCTCCCTTGAAAGGGGGAAAAAGCCTTGGTATATGTATGTATTATTTGTCTGTTTGTTTGTTATTATTTGATTGATTTTCATTTATTACTCACTCACTCACTCACAGCGGACTGAACCTAGGGGTCCCGAGCGACTCGGGCCTGGTCGGAATTGACTGGCTAGGTTGGATCTACTTCTCTTCAATCCTCTGGTGCTGCTGGACTTTCGTCGAGCAACAGACGATCGCGTTGATGATGCTCATGAGGTCTTCGTACCACGCTGCAGCCACATCCATCGCCCTCACCATCTTCTACATCGTTGCAGCCTCAGCGTCCTTGAGGTAACTTCCGTTTTCCTTTTCTAGTCTTTTAAGTCTATTTGTGTTCGTGTTGGTGTGAGTGGGAGGAAGAAACGCAGAAGTCTTAGTCTGATTTTATTCCTGACTAGTTTCTCGGTGGCGATGAGGTTTCTCGAAGGGAATGGAGTTAGAAGATTAATGGGAGATTTTTGTATTTAAACCTTCCAGTGGACGATGTCGTCTTTTTGTTTTTATATTTATTTTATTTTTCTTCTTCTTGTTTTTCTTCTTGTTTTTCTTCTTCTACCTCGTCTTCTTCCTCTTCTACTTCGTTTTCTTCTTCCTCGTCTTCTTCCTCGTCTTCCTCTTCTACCTCTTCTTTTTATTCTATTTAGCTTAGGGAGACCTCTAACCAGCGAGGAGTTAAAAAAAAAACTCCTCTTTTTTCTCTCTTTGTAGATCCTAGACTGTTGCACACAGCTTAGAAAATCCTCTCTTTGATCTAGGATTTTTCTTGCTAAAGCTAAACTATTCTACTCAGCTTAGTAGAATTCTCTAACCGGCAGAGAGTTCAAGAAATTCCTCTTTTTCTCTCTCCGTAGGTCCCTCGTGGGAATGCCCGACTGGCTCTACTACCTAGGCCACATCATCGTCTACCGTTACGCCTCGGCCTTCCTCCACCAGCAAATGTTCATGGACCGTTTGCCCAACCTCCCCGTCAACGCGTCATCCAACCCGACCTGCCCGGACAACAACGCCGAGTACGGCTGTCGCTACCGGAACGGGTCCTATTACCTGCTCGAGAGGTACCACTTCCCCGACAACGCCTTCGACCATAACCGGGAAGACCTTCTCCTTTGGATCAACTTCGGGCTCTCCTTCGCCTTCGTTGGGGGAATGATGGTCGTCAACCTGGTGCTCTACCTTGTGCCCTTACCTGCCTTCATCAAGGCCAAATTCAGAGACTGAAAATCTGATGCGAAAAAAAAGAAGGGGGCTGTTGTTAAATGAGCAGTTTAAAGACTTATTATTAAGCTTCGCTTAACCTTATCGTCAAGATTAAGAGTTTCACGAATGATGCCACAGGACTTCGTTTAGCTGGCGGCGTCCTACCAAAAGCCATGTTACTCAAAAAGTCTGTTTTTGAGACCGCCAAGCTATTTCACTCGGGTTAAAGGGGAATCTCCATTGTGGAGAATCAGGTACTGAATTCTTCTTCCCTTCCTTTCCATGCGCTCAATTGTGATGTCGACAAGTGAATATATAAACAGCACTGCATAACGTATGTGCCTTTTTACAATTAAGCTAAGGGTTCTATGATAAAGTGGCGATAAATTTTGGATTAATCTTTATTTTCTTTATCAATAATTCCATCACGTTGTAGACCCCTGTAAAACGAGAATAATTGATCCCTGTCTAATGGCTCATGTATAAAAACAAATGTCAAGTTACACTATATCAAAAGAACTAATGTGTTACTTGCACATGTGACTCTCAAGCATTAAAACACTTCTGTAGTGTCACCCAATTAGGCCACTGAGAAGACAAACACTGACCAGGAAGTTACCAAGTTCTACGTCCGCCCAATACAATTTTGCCTATTGCTGACCAGCTTCATCCCATACAGGAGAATGAGCGAAGCCGTTGATAAATAATCAGCACATATATTATTTTGTTTGTGATATTTATTGTTTTCCAATATTATCTAGGGTTAAGATCTTCGGGTAATACAGTTGCTCTTTTGTTAACAAAGTTTTATTTAACCTGCTCTGAGAAAAGAAGAGAAACATACGAATGGTTGAATTTATAAGGAGCACATGCACATATGTTTGGTCTGCCACGTGATTGAGTGGGATTTATATATCAACTCACCGATACAAATCAAATATAAGCCTTCCACCGTCTAGCAGGTACGTGTGTCCAAAAGGTGACGTTTTCCTAAATATATATAGTGACAGTTTGAGAAGGTGTGCGAATGAAGGAAGTTGAAGATAAATGTGGGTAAAAGTAAGGTAATAAGATGTACAAGGGAAGAAAGTAGCAGCAGACTGGAAGTGAGTATTAAGGGAGAGAAACTGGAGGAAATGGACAGTTTTAAATACTTGGGTGCGAATGTAGCGGGAAAGGAGTGGAGGTAGAATGTATATTGAGAGAAGCAAGTAAATGCCTGGGTGGATTAAAAAGTGTAATGAGAAATAGACATTTGGGAATGGATGCTAAGAGGAGATTGTATGAAGGAGTGATTGTGCCAACAGCACTGTACGGGGCAGAAACATGGAACATAAGAGAGGAGGAGTTTGAATGTGTTTGAGATGAGGTGCCTGAGAAGTATGATAGGGGTTACTAAGCTGGATAGAGTGAGAAACGAGAGGTGAAGAGGAGAACGGGGGTGGGAAGGGAGTTGGGAGATGGGGATGATGAAAGAGTGTTGTGATGGTTTGGACATATGGAAAGAATGAGTGAAGAAAGATTAGTAAAAGAGGTGTGGAAGGCAAAGATAGGAGTGAACATAAGGGGGCGACCAAGGATGAGATGGATGGATGGGGTAAATGGGGCATTAGAAAAGACGGGAATGTCTGTTGAGGAAGGACGGGAGAAGACAGAAGATAGGGGTGAATGGAGAAAGGTTGTGTATGGATGATGCTGTGACGCATGAGGGGGAGTGGGTGGGAGATGAAAGCTGAGGGAGTATGGATGAAAAAATAATTTAACGCAGCCTGAAGGGATTTCTCTCCGTCTTCTCTTTTTTCTGCATGAGGGGACGGAAAAGGGGATCGCCGATTAAATGAAGCGGCCTTGCTGTGGATGTGTTATGTCTTTGCTTTTGACCCAGAGTAGTGGGCGAGATGCAGGGATGACCCGTCATCCAGGAGGAGCCAAGGTATGAGGGAGGAAGGAGGTAAATAGAAGTTGAGTACGTGGAGATGGAATGGGTGGGAGTCCATTTTTTTGTTTCCTTTTTTTTTTTTTTTTTGCAACCTCCCTTGATAGGAGGAAGACCCTTTGTTATATGTAATTATTGTATGTACTTTTTTTTTATCTTAAGGCTATCGACCCATAATGGGCTCATTAAGCCTGGATATACAGACGGTGGTGAGAGTCAAGACTTCCTTACGGGAAAGGTGAAATGCCTCCGCATTACACTAACATTACAACTATCATATCGCTGGATATACATTAGTAATGGGTTTGATCATTATTATAGCTGTAAATTATAGAAAAAATAAATATACAAATATATGCATTTTTTGTTGGATCTTAAGGATATCGACCCATAAGGGGGTCATTAAGCCTGGTCTTGTTTAATTAAATAAAACACTGCTTTGTCAATAAGGAAACATTCATTGGCCAAAAGATTTGTCACGTTTAACTGAATGTTGTTGAGTCTGCAGTGATGTATACACGCCTGGAGCTGTGTGTTATATTTAGTACAGTGTATGAATATGTGTCTTATAGATAGTATAGTGTTGCAGGTGTTGCACTGGGGAGGAAATACGCCAGTGACATAAGGATCTAGGTGGGTGATGTAGGTGGAATTCATCCTCAGCCTTGCTGTGGCGATTTCCTTCCATCTATTGCTTCTGTATGATGTTGACCAGTTTGTTGTGTGCTTCTTTTGTTTATGTGTAATGTTGAGATTGTCCCACTGGTGTTGCCAGTGTGCGTGTAATTGTTTTCTTAAGATTGAATTGAAAGTGCCTCTGTCTATGGTGTATATCTGTAATAAAGTCATTTTCTAACGCAGATTTGGCCAGCGTGTCCGCTTTTTCGTTCCCGGAGATCCCAATGTGGCTGGTAACCCAAGAGAGAGTAATGGACTTGTTGGTCGTTGAAAGTGCGCTAATGGTTTTGCCCAGGAGAGAATTCCCCATTTGGTTACCTAACTTAACTGACTGTAATGCACTCAAAGAATCTGAGAAAACAACAAAGTTACTATGTGTGTCAGATTGAGCCTTTTATCACTTTGTACATTCCAAAGAGTTCGGCAATATAAATGCTAGTATAGTCCGACAATCTGAACATCATCCGGGTTGTGGAGCTATATAACCCTGTCCCTGTCTTACGGCCACACTTGAAACCATCCGTATACAGTGTCCTGTGGCCAGTGTACCACAATGGAAATAAGCGTTCATGCTTTTTGTGTTATCCTTGGCAATTTACATTCATTATTTCGAACTATGTGTTCTTGTTATTATTTGCACTTCATGTACATTGATTTATTGCCAAATAAAGTCTATCTATCTATCTATCTATCTACCCGTTGATGACTTGTAGGGTCTTCTGTCTAAGTTCTTCCATCGAGTATGATTTCTTGTGGAGATTTTTTATTGATGTCGACGTTCAGTGTGATCTTTTCCCACGGTGGTATGTGGAACGTCTTCAATTTTTCAATAGACCACAATGGCACTGAATACTGCTTGCACAAGAATCGGATCCTGATGGAAAGGGGATTAAGGTTGGAGTTGGTAAAATGCTCGTATTGGGACGCCGCCCGCTTGCAGGGATGTCGTGGGATACGAAGCACTTTGGCGGCGTAGCGGAGTGTAAGGAGTTCACGCCTTTAGTGGAGGGGGGAACATTGGCTTCAACTTCCAGCCTCTCGATTCTTGTGCAGCGTAATGCTCCAAGTGCAAGTCGTAGTCCTTTATCTTGGATGATGTTCAGGGATTGTAACGTGGTTGATGTTGCCGAACCATAAATCTGACACCCATAGTCTAATTTAGATATAATTAGGTACTCATAAATTATTAGCAAAGATTTCCTATCTGCTCCCCAATTTCTGCCCGTTAGTTTGCGTAGCAAATTAAGTCTCTTGTTGCACGCATCAACTAGATACTTTACATGGGCCTTCCAGTTTAGCCTGGAGTCCAGTTTCAGGCTAAGGAAAAAGGTTGAATTTTGTACTGGAATGGGATTTCCATGTAATTGCAGATCGATTTCTGCCTGGGCTCTGCGTGGAAATACAGCCACTGTTGACTTTACTTCCGAAAACTTAAATCCCCATTCGTCAGACCATTCCTGGAGCGAGTCCAGGGCAAGTTGTACGCGAAAGCCGGAAAAACTAGCGTTCGATGAGGAATGCCAGATTCCAACGTCGTCAGTGTATAATGAGTATTTAAGGTTCCGAGGCTGAGCAGGTAGAATATTGTTGATAAGTAACATAAATAATGTGGGGCTCAACACACCTCCCTGTGGTACGCCGTTTTCTTGCATGCGCACTGATGAAAAACACCTTGAATTTTGACAGAGAATGTTCGTTCTAGTAGAAAACTTTGAATAAAAATAGGGAGATTCCCTCTAAGTCCAAGTGCATAGAGTTTTTCGAGGATACCACGTCGCCATGCCATGTCGTAGGCTTTTTCTAAATCTAAGAAGCAAGCTACAAGGAAATCTTTCCTTTCGAAACTTGAAAGGATTTCATGTCATAAGTTGACCAAATGGTCGAGACTACTTCGATTTTCTTGAAACCACATTGGGCAGGAACTTAAATCTTGAGATTCGAGAATGAATATTAATCTGTTATTGACCATACGTTCCAATACTTTGCATAAGCAGTTGGTAAGCGCTCTAGGACTCTTTGGGTCCTACCCCTATATGAGAATGGGTATTCCGTGGGCATGTCTCCATGGTTCTGGGAAGTCATGATAGTTAAGAGGGCAGGATAGATAAGATGGGGGTGAGGGAGGGAGGGGGATGTTGGGGTTTAGTGGTAGGAAAGAATGAAATGAAGCATAAGTTTTTAAAGGTATGGGGTAGACCCACTTGCTTGCTTAGAAGTCTTTTGGGCTAGTAGTACACGCACAAGGGCAGGACAGATCAGGTGGGGGAGAGGGTGGAAAGGGGGAGACAGTGGAATGGAAGGTTGAGGGGTCAACTGGAAAGGAAGAACATTTACAGAGAGTGTCGCAATGAGAATACATGTTGGACATACTTACTTAATCAGTTGGTGTTGAGTTTTTGAGATCTCATAACACACACGAATCGAATTTTCTTTTATTATTCCAGTTATAAAATTATTTTTGATAGAAAAAATAAGTATATAAAAATAATAAAATAATGGAAATAAAACCATTTTATAAATGTGTATTGAAATTGTATTAATATTTTTCATTTTTTTTTATAGATAATTAGAAATATTTGCGTGTAGCCAGAATATAATTTACATAATTGTCGTGGTTAAAGAGAGTAATATGGGAATAACTATAATTGTTTGCGAGACCTACATTGATACAATACTAAAGGGGCTGATAATTATTAAAGTTTACCCTTAGCCATATATTTCTATTGTTTAATAAAAGTAAACGAACATAATATATTTTAAACAAAATATATAGTTTAACGAATTGTTATTAACAAAAATGTACTGTATTATAAATTTTATTTTTTGTTAATATCTTCGTATATTAAATTTCATTTGCATTTTATATAATTTTCTAAAGCAAATTCACTTGTAATAAATATTATCATTCAATCCTTCATAATTATGCTCCTGCCCATTTTGAAGTCTCCGCAATAATAAATTATTATTTTTAACCTCTAATAAGGGATAGGAATATTTAGCTAACGAACTTGGAATAATCATAACATGACTCAGAATTTATCTGTAAGTCAAAATGACGATGGATATTAGATGCTTCCTATATCATTAAGAGACATGAAGGACTAAAAGCTACACTAAGTTTTGACGAAACAAGATTGCACTGGTAAACAGTAGTCTAATCCTACATGACCAAGACAGTCTACGTCATTATCTGTCTGAACAGATCATAAACACCAGTGGTGATAGCTTGTCGATGTCTATCCATCTAATTCTAGAGAGATTTATACATTACTATATTCATGTATCTTTATCAAACCGTATGTATTTTGGATAATGGTGAAACTGCATAATTCGTACACTTCTTTGCCTGAAAAAAGTCTGCAACAGTCTCATTCACAAAAGTAATAGTGCTACAAGATCAGAGGTTAAAAAAATTCCTCAGACCGACTTTTCGAATTGCATTCGACATAACTGCCACACGACAACAGATACCTAGACACTTTCAATGCGAAAAGAATTGTACCAAAAAGTTAATTGTAATGATGATGAATAGGAAAATAAATAATGATAATGGTGGTAACTAATAATATTAGTAATAATGATGAAGACAATAATGGTAATAATAACCATAATCATCATCATAATAATAATAATATAATTATTGTATATATTTATTGTATATGTATCTCCTTTATTGTACTGTATATGTAACACTTCTTTATTAAACATGAGTACGTAATATCAACATATATCTATTGTAAATGTTTTGTATAAGGAAGCCTATGTAGTCATTACATTATATAAGTGCCCTATACATAATTATATAACCGAATATATATATGTCATTAGGCGTACGCTAAACGCGTATGCGTCTATGCCAATTGCACACGTCATAGCATTAAGGTACTAAATATATGTTACCCTTAAACCATTTTGCATGCATATTCATCATTATATGTGATTGGTCTCTTGTTTCTGTACATTCTTATGTATATACCTAGATATGTTAGTATGTATTGTTTTGCCCAATCTTTTTCCCGCCTGGCAGCAATGTATCAGGAAGTAGGGCACGAGCGCGTCTTAATGCCCAAGCTAGGCCCCCAAGCATTCACTTGTGACAGATCACTTCCTGCCATACTTGTGTGTAGACCTCCGCAATAAACTCCTACCAAAGATACTGCGCGTTTGGCACTTACCACACGGGCCCTGTCCGGGACCCGTCCTTAAGGGTTACAATGGAATGCAGAAGTCACATGGTATAAATATACAAGCGACTACGTCCATAGGGTTACCACGTCCCTCTTCTGTGGACGTAGTAGCTCGTATATTTACATCATTTGACTTCTGTATTCCATTGTAGCCCCTGAGGACGGGTCTCGGACAGGGACTTCTGAATCTGGTGTTTCTACGTTTCCACCAATATATATATACATATATATATATATATATATATATATATATATACATATATATATATACATATATGTATATATATATACATATATATTTTTTTTTCTTTTTTCTTTTTTCTTTTTTTTTCAGATACCACCGGGAATTGAACAAACAGATACCGAACGTTTTTTTTTTTTTCAATTTCCCGGTGGCTTCTGCGAAAATAGTTTATCACGTGTGTTTTGTGATTTCTTTGCATATATATATATATATATATATATATATATATATATACATATATATATATACATATATATATACATATATATATATGACGTAAGCGGAGTAGGAAACACAGGAGTCTTAGTCTTGAGTTTATTCCTGACTAGTTTCGCAGGTATGCTTTAAAAAAGCATACCTGCGAAACTAATCAGGAATAAATTCAAGACTAAGACTCGTGTGTTTCCTACTCCGCTTACGTCAACCTTTCAGAATGTCTTATACATACATATATATATTCTGAATCCTCAACTATATATTTCCCAATAAAACATTTATTCTAGAACAGGAACTTAGCATGTTAGAAAATGTAATAGAAACAATCTTCTGGTTACCCATAGTCATATGGCAGGAATGCCATAGGCCTAACCATGCTAAGCTCCTTGCATGAACAGATGAACTGTCCATGCACTTGCGACGTGGTCATATTGATAGACGTGTGGATGTTTTTCCAACAAAATAAAATAAAAAACAACCCTGCTGGGGCCTGGTAGATAGGGCTAGGCCCATCAACGTCTGCTAGGTATTAGACCTACTATCCCATGCCTTCAAACCTTCATCCACACGTCTCATGACAAACCAACGAAATCATGTGTCTGGTCTGGTGTAGTTGGTGGTGTGCATTTATGCATGCAAAGCGTGCATGCAGTAATGCATTCCGACGAACTCTCCAGTCCTTATTTCCTGCTCGTTCTGGGCGTTCATCCTCTGAAGATTCCTCACTTTCGACATGTTCTCCGTCAGTTAAGTCTTGTTTGGATATCCGAATTGGTTCGTACATGTATCCATGCACACTACCCACACTGGAACACGAGAGAGCATCTAAATCCAATAAATATTCTTCACTCGATGTGAAATCCCTATCGTGTTGTTCGCTGGCAATACCGACGTCATCAGTTGCCCTGGCGATGGAAAATGTAACTACGACATTGAAAAGTTCGTCTACTACTAGACACTTTTAAGATCATGCTATTTGGGTAAAATCAAGACTATAAAATGCTAGAAATGTGCATTTTGGTGTTCTAACTTCTTCTAAGTTATATTTCCATGCATGAAATAAAAAATAAATCTAAAACCTTCTTATGAGTTGACCTTTCAACTGTGTTCATAATTCACTCATTCCATGACACGCTGAAGATAGTTATTTATCTTTTTAAATGTATTATCAATATCAGCTACAGAAAAATAGAACTAGAAGTCGTTGACAAAAACTTGAAATCTACCTTATGTCTATGTTACAGTTTATATCGACTAATCGTGCAAATACAGATTGGATCTCTCTGAGGGACACATATATACGATCTTCCATCTATTAAAAAAAATTGAATACTTTATCTATAATCACAAACGCTATCAAGTCATTCGGAAACAATTCATGATCAGCAGTAAATACTGTGATCTATCATGTCTGTTCATAGTTAAATGTATCTGAATTCTTTGTTTTATAGAGGGCCATAGTGGAAATAAGTGTCATGTGATTTTCTGTGCCATCCTCGCAATTCTATATAGTTTATGTTATGTCTGTATTCGATTGCAAAAACAAAAGTGTCAAATGGTTCACTTAGTCTTATACCAATAAGTCACTAAGTAACAACATAACTGTATATGTCTAAACAGAAATGTAGCACATTTGTAAATAGTATTTTCTCCGACTGTGGGTTTCTTGTGTGATAACTGTATATGGTTATATGTAAGCAGACTGATTATATTAGACAGGAGACGGACCTTCTTCATTGTGTACTGATTGATCAACGTATACATTTTCCTCTACTTAAGAAAGTAAAGGCAAAACAGAACCTGGTATAAAGGAGCTTATCTTTGGATAGCCTATTTTATTTAACACAAAAATGGATCGATACAATGCACATAGTTAGGTAAAAATATTACGCTGCTTTTAAAATATAATCCAATACAGAAAGAGAATAGCAAGATCAACATTATTAAGTTTAAAACTCACGAAAAACTTGATTGTAATGTTTGTAAACACATTCGTAGCTGCAGACGACACGTACAGATTTGACAATTCAAAAACATTCGTAGTATATACAAACTGCCACGATATTGATTACTCTTTATACACAGAAACAACTTTCCATCAGCTGAAATGAATTCCAAGTCAGTAAAGTTCAAAGAGGAAGAGCCAATAAAGAAGAAAATGCCTAACAAAACTCCAAGAGGACAGCGCAAAGCCCAACCCATTGAGGATCCCAAAGTCGAATCTCAAAGGTATGGCAGTTGACTTTTGCAAATTGCTTTTATATATGAGGAGAGGAAGCACATTGTATATGATGATTTATGATGCTGTATAGGTAATTTTAATGTAATAAGGTGAATTGATGCACAATAAGACCAATGTGATTAAGCACAATATCATATAACAGAACCATTTATTTTAGTCATTAGTGCAGTTTTAAGTGTGTTTCCGTTGGATTGTAGAACCTGTAGTTTTAATAAGATAAAGTACAAGAGTATTAGCATTAGTATTTTGTTAGAAATAGCCAGTGGTTCTATCTTTGCAGGTAATATTACATCAAAGAAATTGATTCATAGAAGCGGTAAAGGCAGGAGAATAGATAGTAGAAGTTAAGGTACTGATGTTAATAGT
This sequence comes from Oratosquilla oratoria, assembly GCF_046742065.1. NCBI lineage: Eukaryota > Metazoa > Arthropoda > Malacostraca > Stomatopoda > Squillidae > Oratosquilla > Oratosquilla oratoria. The sequence continues at coordinate 51,129,791 of NC_134801.1, forward strand.
GTTTAGTGAATTAGTTATTTTAGTATTCTATTTTGATTGAAGACTAGTTTCCAATCATAAAAGAATGCTGAGTGACTCAGTCTGGAGAGATATCACTAAAGTCCTTAAGGTATTAACCAGAGCTGGGCGCATTACTGCTGGACAGGTAGGGTAGTGCATTACCAAAAATCTGGATGCATTTCCATTAAATTCAATGAATTACCAATATTAATTTTTTTAGAGTGGTCCGTGTTACTGCATATGTGTGTATATATATATATATACCTAGATATATGTATATATATATATGTATATCTATATATATATGTATGTATACATACATGTGTACATAAATGCAATAAAAACACAAGGAGCGTGTGTTCACAAATGCGTAAGTAACCACTAGGAAAAGTAAACTAACGAAGCAGAGCGCTTTCGTATAATTACATCTTCAGTGCACTGAGGATGTAATTATACGAAAGCGCTCTGCTTCGTTAGTTTACTTTTCCTAGTGGTTACTTACGCATATATATATATATATATATATATATATATATATATATATATATATATATATATATACACATATACTGTATATATATAAATATATATATATATATACATATATACATATAATTTGGTATAGATTGTCTCCAAGATTTCATTAGAGTCATCTCCCTCTATGATTTGACCCCAGTCAATACAACCTGAACTTAACTGTCCTGTTTACCAATCTATTTTGTTGCTGTAGAAGTTGTGTTCTGCACTTAGATGATTGCTTTCATGTGGGTGATGCTGTTTCACCTTGCCCGCTTTTTTATTCTATGTTGCTGTTACAGTAATCCAATTGTGATCTGAGATGGTTGTTTTTTCCATCTGATATATATTTATGGCATCCTGGTTGTTTGTGAAGAGGAGCTCCAGAATGTTGTGTTGTCAAGTGGGCTGATTTAGTTGTTGTATTAGAAAGAATTTGGCAACAAGTTCAAGTAAGAGTTTAACTTGTGCCTGGTTTTCCCATGTGCCTCCTGATATAGTTCCCTCTGTCCAGTCTGTAAATGGAAAATTGAAGTCTCCATATAGTGTTATCTCTGGCATGGGCTCAAATTGATCTTCTATTAGTTTGGTGATATTTAATATTATATCCTTGAAGTTTTGCATGGTGTAACTAGATGGCCGATAACATTTGATGATTATTAGTCCCAGGACACTCAGTTCAATGGCTAGATCATCTCTTATTAATACCCCACAATGGTTTCTTTGTTGTCTATCTGCCCTTATTGGGGTGTAGTTTCTCAAATGAATTTCCATGTTGTTTATATAACTTTTCAGATGTGTTTCTGTTAGGGCAATAAACATTGGGTTTAATTCTACAGCCAGTTCATTGAGAAAAAGAACCTTTGATTTGTTTTTGGGTAGAGGCCTTGGATATTGCCCATCTTTCATAATGAATGAATGGTTTTCTTAAAAAAAAATAAAAGGAAAAATACAAATTAATGTTATATGTAGAAGTGAAAATGTAAACTGGTTCTTCATTTAATGGAGATATTCAAGATCAAAACTGGTTTGGGTTGAACACAAGTCAGCAAAACAATGCTTTCTTCTCAATTCACTTCAAGGAGCGTGTATCACAGTAACCAGTCCTAATTTGATATTTCATAATTATCTGACTTATTTCAAACATGTGATGGTGATGTGTGAGTGTTGTTGTTGTTGTTCCCTAGACTGTCTGTCCGAGCAGTCCCATCTCCCCAAGGAATGCCATGGCCAAAACGGGTTTTCCCACAAATCCTTTATGGAGTGTATGTTGTGTTGTTTGCATGCATGATTGTGTATAATGCAGTCTTCCATGACATGTTGAATAGTATGGGGTGAAGTGTTACATCCTGGGCATTTGTCCACAATGCAGTCATCCAGTCTCTTCGGGTAGCTTAGAAGGGCTGGGTGGTGGCCGCATCGCAGTCTGGCCAGGAAAACCCTGTGTGAGTGTTACCTTATATGGTTACATATGTAGTCAGAAAATGGGTCACCTAGACTTAATTACAAACAAGTAGCAAAGGAGTACAACTGACCCTGAACATTCACGGGTTCCACATTCATGTTCTCTCTCTATTTCTCTCTCTCTCTCTCTCTCTCTCTCTCTCTCTCTCTCTCTCTCTCTCTCTCTCTCTCTTTCTCTCTCTCTCTCTCTCTCTCTCTCTCTCTCTAGGCTATTTTACATTGATTATGTTTTTCTTTATTCTTCTTCTATAATTTCATCTGGTTAAAGGTGTTGAAATTAATGTTGGTGCTTTCTGGTGGTTATTTCTTTGTGTATGGTGTGGGTTTCAGAGGTTTGGAAATTACTCTATCTCCTAACCACCACAAATGTTGGAGGTCAGGTGTATTCCATATATTCTGGATTTATTTGGCTGAAAATGCATCACCTGGTAAGGAAGTTGAAGCATCATTTCTACAGTGGTTTGGTAGCAGTTAGTATAATTTTATCATACCGTGTGATTGTTTTGTACTTAACTATTTGTGGATCTTTGCTAAGTTCTGTGGAAATGATAATGCAACTCTTGATTATTTTTGAGAGCACTGTGGGCTTCCTAAAGCAATTCTTTGCTAAAATTGTGATGGAGATGTTTTGTACTTCCAGTTTCCCCTCATAAATTTACTTGCAAGGCTAATTTATTTAGTTGTAGTACATAAAGCTAGTTCCCATATTAATGGGATCCCATCTCTATATCTCTATTTACCAAATTTTGCCTTAAATTCATCTATGTTAATTCTAATGTGTTCCACAAATATCTACCTTTTGATGTACCAATAGCTTTTCCCCCTTATAAGGGAGGTAGCCAAGTCTAAAAGGATATACCCACTCCCATCCATCACCCTTTCCTCCCTCTCATCTCAGCTCCTTGTGGATGATGGATCATCCCTATATCCCACACCACCTCAGGTTAGAAGCAATGCAGCAAGATACTGCACATCCATAGCCGCTTCACTTAATCGGTGACCCCCTCCCCCTACTACATCCACTCATGCAGAAAAAGAGAAGACGGGGAGGAATTCCTTCAGGCTGCATCAAAATATCATTTACACATAAGCACCCCTCCCCTACCCTCCCATCCTTGCATAACCGTATCATCTATACTCAGTCACTCTCCAGTCATCCCCATCTCCTGACTTCTCTCCTCCTTGCTCAACAGACATTCCCTTTTGCTCAATATCCACTTCACCCCATCCATCCAAATAGTGTAAATAGATTTATATCAAAGCCTATATTCATCTATGAATTTCCCCCACAGACAGCTCCCTTGCATGTTTGAACTATTCCTTCATCCATTTTTTTTTTTAATTAACCCTTGACATGTAGTTTTATATACCCATTTTTAAAGGTTTAGAAAGCTTTCCCATTTCTTCACTGTTTCTCTTGTTTTCATGGATTCCTTCCAATTTACTTCCTAGAAGAAAAAATAAATCCTCAAACATGTGGAACTTATTTTCCTAAAATTGTATTTGCCTTGTCTCTAAGATTAATTCATTGGCTCAGTATATACTTCTAACTGAAATTCAAGTGTTACATGATCAGTAACATTAGGTTCTATGGCAAAGAGCAATTCTTATCTCACAGATGTAGTGTCACCTCTTAATCTTGTCAAATCTTTGACTAATTGGGTCATTATATTGTCCATCACAACTTTTAACAGAGAATTATCCTCAAGAATCTTCATTCCCACTTGCTTTCCACTTCTCCTAATTACTTTCTATTGTTCCTGTAAGGAGTTGACAGAATAACAGGGAAGTTCTCTTGGTTTGGGATGGTAAAGTGTTATAGTGTCACAGGGAAAGGAGTCAAAAAGACTTAATGTCTGGCATATATCAAAAAATACATTTCTGTATACAGATGCATCAACTTGTGGAGCAACTTAAAAGAGGAAATATTCTTAGCCAAAACTAAATGAACTTCATTTGATGGGGGCAAAAAACATGAGATCACAATAGCATAGCTACTGTACCTGTCAAGAGTTTATAGCAAGGTGCCATTTTAAACAAAGAGAATCATAGAGCTGGGATAATATTAGGCATGTCTCTGGCCTATAGATTATTGGTTGATACTGATAGGTACAGTAAATGTCTAGTATTGTCACGCTCACTCACTTTAATTTTTCATAATCTTCCACATTTCTTCTATGAGTAATAATACCACCTCCACCCTGCTTCATTGTTCATATTCATCCTGAATATTTTTTGCTAGAGTACTTTTTTGTTTTAAAAGTATACAGAGTAGGAATTGTTACGCAGTTGTGTGGCTATCATGGTACATAGTTGAAATATATGCATGAAATTTTGTGCCTGATTTACCAGTGCTACTTTTTTAATTCTCTGTAAAAATAGTAGGCACTTGTATTTATAAAAATGTGACCAATTTTCTCATGATATTTTGCATTACTTTTTTTTTTTTAATCAACATCTCACTTTGTTTTTTGTAGGAGTGGTGTCTCTTATATGTGGTGCCTTTTGGCCTTTGTTCGACTTTATCTTGCCACAGTACAGACTGGTTACATTCATCCTGATGAATTCCATCAATCTCTTCAAGTTATGGCACGTAAGTGTTTGTTCACAACTTTTTAAAATACAATACACATCGTAGTGAAAACAATATCTGACAAGATGTATCTGGAGACTTCTGTAATGAAAAGAATCTCTTTGCTTATGATGTTTGGTTACTGGAGAGAGTTGTAATGGTGAAATGTGCAATTGAGAACTCATGATCAACTGTGTGTGTGGTGAAATGGAAGATGTCTTTAAGACTAATGTAGATGACAGTAAAAATGGGATGGGAACTGGGGTTTTTTGTAAGTGTATATGGATCTGGTAGCGATCAAAGTGAAGAGGAAAAGGAGGCTTTTTGGATAGATTTAGACTTTTGGGAGGAATATGAATGTTGTGGTGTTGAGAGATCTCAATGCTAGAGTAGGGGATGAGCCAATAGATGGAGAAGGCTTATCACAGTATCAATATGAAGGAATGATGAGAAGTATTGCAGATATATGGGATAGGTGGAAAGCTGTTAAGGACAGTTAAAAGTTTTCATATGAGTAGTAGAGCTTGTATTAGGGTTGGGAATAGTGAGAATGAGTGGTTTGAGGTGAAGGTGTATTGTGCCAGAGCTGTGTTATGTCACCGTGGCTGTTCAATATTTACATGGATGCGGATGGTATGGGAGGTAAATGCAGGGGTGATGGGCAGAGGGCTGGAAATGATTAGAGTGGATGGAAATGGGAGATAAATTAGTTGTTGCTGATGACACTGTGCTTGTGGTTAGGTCAGAGGAGGGTCTGAGGCAGTTAATGATGGAGTTTTGAAAGGTATGTTATGAGAGGAAGTAAATATGGGTTAAAATCAGGGTTATGAGATGTACAAGGTGGCAGTAAGTTGGTGGTAAGTCTTAAAGGAGAGTGGTTATTGGAAGTGGATTTCTTTAAGCAGTTAGGGTCACATGTAGCTGGGAATGTAAAAGTTGGGGGTGAAGGTAAACTATAGAGTGAGGGAAACAATTAAATGTCTCGAAATGGAAAGTGTCATGAGTAGTTTTCTGGGAATGGAAGCAAACAGTAAATGATATAAAGGGGTGATTTTGCCCATGACACTGCATAGGGGTGAGACTTCGAATTTAAGTAAAGCAGAAAGGAGAAATTTAAATGTGTTTGAAAAGTATGCTGGGGGTTATGAGGATGGATAGATTGAAAAATGAGGAGGTGAGGTGGAGAGCAGGGATACAAGGAAATGCAAATGACCTGTTAGTTCTTATGGAGCTGCTTGAGAGTTGGAAAGGGGAAATAAACAGTGGAAACAGTTAAGAAGCACTGACTTAATTAAATTGTATGAGCTCACAATGCAGAGAAATAAGTTAAATTAGGGTTGGATTCCATATAATTATCTAGGTGTTTTTTAAAAGTGTCAATATGGAAAGGGAGTTAGCAAATAGGGCTGATGAAAGAATATTGGGATGTTTTGGGCACATGGAAAGAATGAGTGAGGAAAGACTAGCAAAAATAGTGTGGAAGGTAGAGGTGGATGGAGTGAACTTGAGAGGAAGACCAAGAATGAGGTGGATGGGTGGAGTAGAAGGGGCCTTGAGTAAAAATGGAATGTCTATTGAGTTGATAGGTGTGAGTGGAGAATGGTTGTGAATGAATAATAAACTGACATGGCCCAAAGGTATTTCTCCTTATTTTCTCTATTTTTAAACGAGAGAACAAGGAGAGAGGTTGGCAGTGTAAATGAAGCAGCAGGCCCTGCTGTAGATGTACTGTGTCCTGCTGCATTGCTTCTGACCCAGGCAGTGGGCAGGATACAGGGATGACCCTTCATCCATAATAAGCCAAGATGAAAGGGTGAAAGGGAAACAAATGGGGGATGGCTGGGAGTGGGGGTGGGGGTGGGAGGAACCTTTGGCTGGCTACCTCCCATATAAGGAGGAAGAAGTCTTTGGTATATCAATAAAATATTGTTGGGATCAACAATAGGTAGCTGCTAATCAAGACCCTCATCTTTATCTCTAGGTGTAGCTCCAGTGGGCGGGTAATTGGTGTCTGGGTTGGTCCCACAATACTTCATATGACTTTGATTATTTTCCCCCTACTTATTCATATCTGAGAGAGCTGACAATTAGCAACTACTTCCCTTTTTCCTCCTCCTTAAGTTGGTGAGTTTGAAACAGCCCTTTACTCTTACATAACTTATAAAAAGTTAAAATTTTCTTGCCTGAGAGATCTATGGAAGAGCCTGAGGACTAGTGATGGCTACTGTGGAGCTAGTAATTATTCATGTTACTAATATTGATGTTTGCCTACATTAAAAAGGGTCCTATCTTTACAGATGACATTCTTGATATTGATGCCAAGAAGCCATGGGAATACACATCAACAGAACCAGTTCGGTCTGTCACCTTTTCCGCCCTTGTGTCATTCCCATACTTTCTCCTGAAGTTCCTGGCTCCTGGAATCAAGATTCAGTATGGAATGAACATATTAACACCACAAATGCTTCTGATTGCTCCTCGTATTTTCATGACATTTCTGTCATTCATTGCTGACTACAGCATCTACAGAATAGCAAGCATGTGTTATATTTACCCCTGGAAATGTGTGGAAATTTTTGCAAGTTCATATATTATGCTCGTGTATTCCACTCGTACATTTTCTAATACCATTGAACTCATACTGCAGTGTGTGTTGTTGTGGCGTGTATGTGAGTCAATGGTTGACAGTTCAAAAGTTATCAGAAAACAAAATATTTTGCAGGACTTGTATGATAGTGCCTATACCATTCAGGACAAAGTAAAACTTGTAAGGATGAAAACTAAACTTGCACCATATAATTTCACTGACAGTTTTCTCATATCTTTCATTGTAACATATGGAACTTTTGTAAGGCCAACTTTTATTGCTTTCTCTTTTATCCCGATATCATATTGGCTGCAACGTGGAATTGTTACAAAAGAAGTTGACTTCTCATATTTTCACCTACGTTGTCTGAGCTTATTGCCAGGTATAATCATTACATCATTAACTTGTATTTTTGCTGACTCACTTTATTATGGAAGTGTTGAGTTTATGGACCTTGTTAAATGGAATGTAACATCTCTTTCTTTTGTAGTTACTCCTATAAACTTTCTTATGTATAATAGTGACACATCACACCTGTCAGAGCATGGACTGCATCCTAATTACCTTCATTTGATTGTCAACATTCCACTACTTCATGGGGTTCTTGGGTTTATAGGTTTATGGTCTGTGTCCAAATATGTCACAAGGCTTATTATTTATAGTATTGCAAAGAAGCCCAATGTATTTAGCATGGCAACAATGCTACTGGGAACATTTATTTTCCCAGTCCTTATTCTGTCCTTAGTTCCTCATCAAGAACCTAGATTTCTGTTACCTACTCTTCCTCCACTTGTGCTCCTTTATTCTGATAAAATAGTTCTTCTTTCTTTGCCCCGTTTCCGTTTCACCAGACATTTCTTTTTCCTAATGTGGCATGTGTGGAATATTTTTTGTGTGTTTCTCTTTGGGTTTTTCCATCAGGGAGGTGTGGTCAAGTCCCTTCTACATATCCATGGTCATGTTGCCACTCGGTACCCACATAGTAATTTACATGTAGTTTTTTCACATATGTACATGCCACCTACCTTTCTCCTTCTACGGAATAACACAGAAGCTTTTGGTGTGTCTCCGGATGGACGCAGGTACAAGATTCCCAAGACAATAAACACACATGATATAAGTAGTAGTTATCCTGTAGATGGTATAATAGGCTATATACATGCTATATATAAAGAAACTCTTACTCAGCCACATTTAGAAAATCACACAGCTGTCTTTGTTCTTTGTATTCCTGCAAGTTTATCTGAAAGTTTATATGAAACAAAGCCATCTAATGTCACTCTTCAAAGACTTGTGAGACTACCGGGTCATCTTACACTTGAGGATCCACCAGATTTCAGGATAGATGAAGTTAAATTGACCCCAAACTGTGGAAAACAATGTAAACTTTTGCAAAGATTGGATGAGTTCAGTATTGATATCTTTAAGGTAAAATTTACAAACAGTACCACAGAAACAGGCCAACACTAATACAAGGTACCATACAAATAACTATTGTGGATGTTTGGAATACATTGGAAGACTTGAGAGCAGCCTTGTGGAATGGGCGAGAGATTTCATGAAGAATTGACATAGAACAGCGATGAAAGATTAAATATCAGGATGGATGGAGGTAACTAGCAAAATCCCACAAGAATCTGTTCCGGCACTTGTAATTTTTTTTTTTTTATTTATATAGATGACTTGATAGAAAGAACAGTATATTACATTAATCTTTTTCCACACAATGCCAAAATCATGAAACAAAAAAAAAATGAAGATCACAAATTATTATAAGGTCTATAGTAGGCAGAAATTACAGCTGGAGACAAGTGTGGACAACTATATTCAGTACTAAGAAATGGACAAAAATATAAAGTTTTCCAGTCAGCGAATATCAAGGTAACTTTACCATATATCATTCTCCCTTCTGTACCCAGAGTCTCATTGCATATTTTATGAGTGATTAGTCTTCATAGAAAAAAAAAAATCCATAATTAATCTCGACTATTTCTCTTTTTTGGTGTAAATGGGTGAGTTTGTGTCCCACTTTACCCTGTTCTTCAGTTTTGGAAGGACCACTGATGACCATATCAAGTAGTGATCTTGCAAGACAAACATTAGGAAGAATCATCTCCTTGATACCTATCTTCAAAGCCTATCAACACCCTCATGTCCTTCTGAAGGTGCAGCCACAAGGGGCTGGCATTTGGTCTCTAGACTGAGCCCAAGGTGTGTATATATATATATATATATATATATATATATATATATATATATATATATATATATATATGTATATATATATATATACATATATATATATATATATATATATATATATATATATATATTTTTTTTTTTTTTTTTTTCCTCTCTACTTTCTCACACTAGAGCTGACAACCAGCATTTGCTCTCATTCTCCTACTACTATGAGCTGATGACACAGAAGGTCCCTTACTGGTACAACACAAACAGTAGTCCAATATTTCTTCTCACAAAAATCTATGGGAAAATCTGAGAACCATTCCCAGCCACTACATGGCTGCAGGTTTCCTGTCAGTAAAACTTGAACAGTTGTTATAAATATTTAGTTTTGGAGATTGGATGGACTTACTAGTGATGACTGGGTTGTAACTATGAGGAAAATCTGTCCATGATAGGGGAGGGAGGGGTGAGTAGTAAAGGAAAGGAAAATAAGAATGAAGAAGTTTGGAAATTCTTACTGTAGAGGATGTGAGGAACCAAAAAAGGTGAAAGACGTAAACTTTATCCTTATATTTAGTTTATTTTTTTGTGAGGGAGAAGAAAACTAATCCCAACCACGGATTTCAAAACTAGATAAACCTACCAGTGGTCCTTAGAACGGTAACTTCCTGCATGGGGAGAAATGCTGAAGGTGAGGTAAAAGAGATAGAGGTCAACTCTATCTAGATGGTTAGTTTATCATGTGAGGGACAAGCAAACTAGTTCCACATTCTCAGAGTTTGTTTTTGAAACTAAATAAACCCAGCAAGAATGATTAGACCAGTGTCCCCCTACATGGGGAGAAATGTTGAAAGTAAAAAATGCATATCATATTTGGTGCCGGTTTAGTATGTGGCCTACCTTTTTGAAACTGGTTTAGTATGTGGCCTACCCTATTTGAATGTGTCCTACCTCAGGAAAATTTAAAACAAACAACAATACTTTAAAAAAAAAATTCATTTAAACCTAACCCAACCTAACCTAACCAGTATGTGGCCTACCCTGTTTGAATGTGTCCTACCTCAGAAACAATTTCATAGGCTACATCCAAAAGATAGGCCCCCTACTAAACCGGCACCCCATATTTTGCAGCTCATAAGACACCAATGAATTAGATGCACCTTAGTTTAGAAAGTAATAACCAAAAAAATTATGTTTAAGAACAAGTGTTTTCTCTACTGTAACCAAACATTATTTCAGCTTGAAATCCTCACCAATTGTGATAAATCAATCATAAGCTAGGATGGAGCACCAACTTTAAATCAGATATATGTTATCTTGGAAAAAGAAATAAGGTATTATTGTAATATTTATTTCCTACTGATAGTGGAATACCACATTTTCATTCAGATATTTCACTGCTAGTTATAAACAGTGGTACAAAAATAACCTTACCCCAGTGATATCACAATCCAAATTGATGAAACTGCTATTGGTCAAGTTACTGAAATGCGTGCAACTGTGTAAGTAGTGTGAGTCCCAGAGTGGATATTGATGCATCTTTATTAATGATTCCTGATATGAACAAAAATGGCTGCTTCAGCTGTTGTTGGTCCATTGTATATCTTTGGGAATATTTGACACTGAGTGCCATAACATAAGGTAGATTTGATTACTGGTACCTAGTACATACATATACAAAAAGACTCTTTCCCCTTTATAAGGGGGGTGGCCTAGTCAGAGTATACACCTAAGCTTCGCCCATCCAAAGACGCCATTTGTTGCCCTTCCCATCATAGCTTCTTGTAGATGACGGGTCATCCCAGTTCCCTACTCACTGCAATGCAGCAAGACACAGAATCTCCACGGTATGGCACAACAGTCAAAGCTAGTTTACTCACACTGCTCTGTCATATTGGTAACCCTCTCCAGCATCCACACAAGAATATACAGAACAGACAAGAAGAAGTTCCTGTGAGCTATGTCATTTCTCATCCATTTAGGGCCATCCGCCATGGAACACCCATTTTTTTTTTTTTTTGTTCTTTTGTTTTTTTTCCTTCCCTGCTCAACAGATATTCCTCTTCCATCAATTGCCCCTTCCACCTCATCCATCCACCTCATTTTTCATCTTCCCTCAGGTTTACAACATCCACCTCCACCTACCACACTCTTTTTGGGTAATCTTTCTTCACTCACTCTTTCGATATGATTAAACCATCCAAATATCTTTGATCAATTGTTACTGCCAGCTCTCTTTCTCACCTCCACATTTCTCACTCTATCCCTCGTTGTAAACCCCACCATATATATTAATCCCTTCATCACACATTAAAGTTCTTCCTTCTTGCCTCCTTTAAATTCCAAGTCTTGCTTACAGAGTTATAGGCACAATCACTTTTTCATGCAGTCTTATCTTTGGATTCATTCCCAGGCATTTATTTCTCATAACATTTTACATTCCTGCAGCATTTACTTGATTCCATTACTCTGTTACCTAGTAATACCAAACATATATTAACAAAAGTATGGTTTACAATAGTGGTTATTCAATATCCCACTTTACTAATTTCACAAATATCTTGTCTCAAAACATTGTTATTTTATTTACAATATGTTTACAATAGTGGGAATTCACTTTACTAATCTAAAAAAATATATATTGTCTCAAAACATTGTTATTTTAATTTTGATACACCAGGCTTTGGTATCAGATGTAGCTTGGCATCAGATGTAGCTTGGTATCAGATGTAGCTAAGGGAGCCCAGCATACTCCACACTCATCCCTCCTGCCATTGATCTTCAGCTTATAGGATGCAGGGTAGTTTATGGAAACAGGAAGAAAAATGTGTCTAATAAACCATGAATATTATAGTATGTGTATCAATACCGTATGAATGAGTACACTTCTAGTCAAGCATGTGCATTTGTCTGCAGTGTAAGTTTCTGTAATTAGCATATGTTTGCCTATAGACAAGAAAAATTTTGTCAACTTTTTTAAAACCTTAAACCCCATGATATGTGACAAATTATTTTTGTTTAAACAGTGCTAACTGTATCATGAATGTATTACATAGGTTTATTGTCTTGGTAATTTCCTTAATGTAAAACCTAAGTGATGATCCTATTCATGTAAGTTCAGACACATTGGCAGCACAATCTAAGACAAAGTCCTATGATTGTAGCCATTTATTTTTATTTGTGTGTTGATGGTGCTATGTAATGCTATTTTTCAGTGTTCATGAAATGACCACTTCTAACACATCTAGCTATGGTGTAAACATTGTAAACTATGATTTAATTGAAATGTTGGATTTTGTATTTTTTTTTTATATGCAAGTCCTAGCCTCCCGATAGGGGGGAGTTTGTGACATCAAATCAGATCAATAACTTCATAAGCCCTATGCTTAATTGAATACATTTTAAATTGCATGAGGCATGGGTGAATTGTTATTTTCAATTTGGATTCTTCTTACTGTATTGATTATTAAAACACTTGCACAGTGTGCAGATTTATTTGAATAGAAAGGCTAATAATTCAAATTGGACGGACAGTTTCCCAAGTTACTAGATTGGAAAGGAATTGCATAGTAGTAACATTGCCTTGATTATCACTGACTGGAAACCTACCGGACCTAATGGACTGGAATATTGGACAGAGTTTTCAATCGGTGGTATTGCAGAGTGTCTATCGGCAACACTAGGGTCACTGACTTTTACTTTGCCAATGATGCTGTCTTTCTTGTGGAGTCGTTGGAGGTCCTATTGCAGCCCCTGAGTCACTGCACAGGGGCGTGAGACTGCTTACCCACCAGGTCTCCTGGGCTAAGACCAAGGTCCAGGAATTTTAGGGCCTACTGGATGACGTAGTTCAGTTTGTCCATGTATGTGACAAGGACCATAAGGCCACGGAAAGCTTCACATACCTTGATGGTGCAGTGCATAACAGTGGTGGGTTATATCAGGAAGTTCTTCAAAGGATTAGCATTGACCATGGTGTTATGGACTAACTCAACCAAAGTATATGATGTCAATATTTATGCAGGAGAACTAAGATCCAAATCTTCAAGTCACTTGTGCTCTCTGTCTCTGTTCAGCTGTAAGGCATGGACACTGAGTGTCGATTTTAAGAGGCATCTCAGTGTCTTCGATGCCAAGTACTTTCAGAGAATTATTGGGTATTACTAGAATGAGGCCTGTCACCATCATAATTTGTGAACATCAACTCCAGCTTTATGGGCATGTGGCACATTTCCCTGATGTTTATCTCAATGGAACAATGGAAAAACAAGAGAACATGAAAAGAAACTCAAAAAGGATAATTAAAGAAGAGATACAAAAAAGAATAGCTTCCCATACAAAGTGGTGGATACCTGGAATAAATCAGATAAGGAAACAGTGTGTGCAAACACTATTCAAGATTTTAAGAAAAAACTTTATGCTGAAAGATACGAAAATGGGTCACCACGAGCATAGCTCCCTTCCCGTATAATACAACTAGGTACAACTAAGTAAATACAAGAAACAACCCTTGATGGAGGAGATGAATAGTACACCAACAGAACTCATGGTTAGGGAAACTTAATCAAACCTGTTGGGAGTTATTTGGAGTGAGAGGAATGGCTGCATGGGATCCTCCTCCTCAGATAGATAATGATAAAACCTACAGTCCTTGGACCCTCCAATAGATTTCTTTGGGGAGAAACCTAAGATTTTGTTTGTTTTATTTTGAGACTATTACTGTGCTATCAGCTTATAGTTATAAGAGGATTGGAACAGTCACCACTTGTCGGTCAACTGTCTTTATGTGAAAAGATTGGGAAAATACAGGTGGAGATCATAAGAGAAATTCTGGACTTGATCCAGACACCAAGTATTTTCCTATAAGGGCTGTACAGTGAGACCTCTCATTAATGGACATTAATTAGCTGTATTTGTGGTGTTTTCGCTGTGTTTTTGGTGTTTTAGAGTGGTTTTTGGGTGGCATAGGGATTGCACGCACTAAACAACAGCACGAAAAATGCCGAAAACACAGCAAAAACACCACAAACACAGCTAATTAATGTCTGTTAATGAGAGGTCTCACTGTATCTCCAGATGAAGGACAGGGTGTTGATGGGCTTTGAAGATGGGTAGCTGGGAGACTATTCTCTTATGACCGTCTCACAAGACTACCACATGCAGGTACTTATTGTTGATCCCAGCTGGATAATGGGTTAGCTTAATGTGGGTAGGAGGTAAAGGGAACATGGGCTGAGGGAAATACTTTTATTCCTGACTAGTTTCGCCTGAGTGGCTTCTTCAGAGGAATAAAGGAGCCATTCAGGCGAAACTAGTCAGGAATAAATGTATTTCCCTCAGCCCGTGTTCCCTTTACCCACATTCGTCACAATCTTCACACATTTATCTGACGGTTAGCTTAATGCATGGATCATTGTACATGGTAAAAGTCAACAGCTCAACTAGTCATTTTCATGTGTATTTCCCATGGAAATTTTTCTCTAAAGGAAAATGGCCTTACATATTAACTTTAAAGAAAAACTAGATATACTTTGGTAAAGTTGAACTGTTTCCCTTAAAGAAAGGTGAGAAAGAAAGTTGAACAGTATTCTTACACAGTTGTTCAGCACCAAAGTTATTTTTCTTGAGAAGTGGTTGTATAGAAGCATACAAATATTGAATATGTATTATGAAAACATGTGATAAGTAAATTAATTTTATAGTGTATGAATGTAAGTTGTAAAGAAATCCAAATCAAAGGAGTATTTGTTATCTTATTTTCAATAATCACTTCATAGTATAGGATTTAACATGAGCATTTCTCCATCAGTTTTAATCCCTTCATTTCAAGAACTGACCATTTAATTGTCAACATTCCAGTACTGGTTTTATATATATATATATATACATATATATATATATATATGTGTGTGTATGTATATATATACATATATATATATATTTTTTCTTTTTCTTTTTTCTGTGTCCAAATATGTCAGAAGGCTCTTTATTCATAATATTACAAAGAATCCCTTTGTAATGTACATGGCAACCTTTTTGTACCCACCTTTGTTCTCTCCTTAGCTCCTCACAAAAAACCTAAGCCCTTGACATTGACTAGGACAAAATCTATGAGTAACATCACTAAATTGCCCGTTGCCTTAGGTTTTTAACAAGAAGCCTATGGCCCCAAGTAGATATCAATAATCCCTAGTATCCTCCAGAGATTTTACAAAGAAGAAATGTTATATTGTATATATTGCATGTATGTAGGGTAGTGAAGATATTGTGTTCTATATTTTTATTGTGATTTGATTATCTGGGGTTATGTGATGTCCAAAGCCAATCCAGTTGTGTGTTGGTATTGTTTTAGTACCCTGCTCAACTTAGCATCATTTGATGTTTAGTTACTTATGTACCACAATTAAAAGTGTGTGTGTCTAGTTACAGGTTCAAGTCCTGACCTTCTCTCCAATTTCCAGCAATGACTGTTAATTGACCCAACAGTTCAAGCACAACAATAGCTTTGGTCACAATTACATGCTTCCTGGTGTATGCTCCTCATCTGTGTGAGGTTATGCTTTCATGTTGTGTTCTGGAGGACCTGGTTGGTCCTAGTACTTCTCCTCTCCTCTATACTGGGTAAATTTCCCCATGATGACCATCCCAGTCATAACTCCATCCATCTTTCAAAATGAAATAATGATAATAATAATTGCTTGATCAAATTTCATTGACTGGAAACTTGTCAACCTTTAGTGGCTGGCAACAGTTCTCAGGCTCTCCCACAGATGTCTCTAGAAAGAAATATTGAACTGCTGTTTGTATTGCACAAGTGGTATCCAAAGTTAATAAAAATTTGAGTTGGTATTATTGTAAGTGTTGAATGATGTATACCAAATGTGTGCAAGAAAGACTTCACAACAGTGTATGTTTTCCCTATGATGGGGTTGGAATGGAGCTGTCAACAGATGTCAAACATTGCATTGATATTTTTTTTCTCTCTCTAGTTACAAGTTCTCAAGATTTACTGCTTAAGCCTGATCTTCACCCAGTATCACATACATTACGTCATTCTTCACTACCATCATCACTTTACCCTCCATTTTATCATTTCTGTCATATCTCCATATTCTGTATTAATTTTTTCCCAGTGTTGGGTAGTGCAAGATAACAAGATGGTGCGAGCTGAACTGAATAATATAATTCTAGCACGAGGCATCAAAGATATTTTGGTACGAAGTAAATTCATGTTCAGAGTTTTCTGTGAGGTGTCCACATGTAAGTGTCAAGAGTCAAGACAATTATGGTACTCTTTGCTGAAGTGAGGTTAGTAATACACAAAAGAATATGAAAAGACGGCAGTGGATGGTTATTAGTGTTGCACAACCATCTTTATTTCAACTCCACATCAGTGCCTCACTTCTAATTTAGGTGGTCCTACAAGAAGGACGTCAGAGAGAATCAGCTCCATGTTATCTGTTTTCAGAACCCATCAACACTCATTTCAATTTGAAGGTGCAACCCCAAGAGGCTGGTACTCAGTCTCCTGACCAGGCCTAAAATCTATTTGTATCAGTTTCAGCTGTATTTCACCCACTTTTTCACCTAAGGAGAGATGGCAACCAGCGATTCCTCACCTACTGTTATAAGGTGGTGACAAAGTCCCACACTAATACAACACAACTTTAATTTTCTTTTCCCTGATGGATCTGTAGAAGGAGCTGAAGACAATTGCTAGCCACTGTGGGGCTACAAGTGTCTAGTCTTTGGAACTCAATCAGTTATTTATTGACTCAAGTTTCACTGACTGGAAACCCAGTCCCACAACAGCTGGTGATAGTATTTGATCCCTCCCATAAATCTTTGTTAAGAAACCATAGACTGGTGTTTATGTTGTATTAGTGTAGGATTACTTCTGTGTCATTGGCTGGAAGTAGTAGTTGGAGGGATCAGTCACTGGTTCAGTTCTTGGTGTTTAATGATATGGTTCAACATCACAAACTCCTCCCATCAGAAGGTTAGGATGATGCCCCTTACAGAGGACTTTGTAGCGTGTTTAAAAGTGGAAGAAATACACACAAAGTTGATAAGGAGAGATCTTGTGCCCATTCCAAAGACCAACTGTCAGCCAGTCAGAGATGCACCTCCAAATGGAATTGGAGAGTGACAGGGTTTGAAGACAGGCAGTAAGAAGATGATTCTCTGATGTCTTTCACAGGATCATCATCTGCAGGTATTTGTTGGCACTCCAAGTGGAACTAGTAATTATTATTACTCACAACCACCACTTTCTCAAAAAATCAAGTTTTAGAGTAATATAATCTACAACTATTTATAGGTTTTGTATAAATCAGCTTTACAGCCTTTGTATGTTGGTCTGAAATTTAGTGTTATCTCACCTCACTTCAGCAGCTGCCAAAATTATTGTACTGCCATTAGAAATTATCATCAATTTGAAGGTTTACTGTGATTGGGCATCCATTTTCAAAATGAAACAGATTCTAATGTACTACAGCTTTTACTTCAAGATTTGCATTAATATTTAGTAAGCTATGCACAACACAACTACTTCAATTTTGTTATTGTCTAAATTATGAAAGACTTGAAGTATGAATTTGCTCTTCTTCATAAAAAAACACGGAACAACTTTCTTTTATTCTCCTGTGTAAAATGACCAGTTTTAATCCTAAAATCTGAGTTTTACCTGAAAGGTCAAAGCTAGGTAAAACTATATACTGAATATGTCTCGACTTTGTAAAAACCTCTGATAATATCAACAAAATTTTCTTTGCATGGAGTAAGAGGTTACTTATGTTGATTTAGTTATTGTTTGAAGGGACCAATGATGGGTACCTGTACCTGCAAAATGGATGACTTAGAGAGCAACCATTCTGTTGCCTATTTTCAAAGCCTGTCAACTTCCTCACCTCCCTCTAGAAGTCCGACCCCAAGAGGCTGGCACTCCGTCTCCATACCAGATCCAAAATCTCAATTAACTTATTGTCTTTACCATTTAATTCATTTGGCTACCTCCCTTGTAAGTGGGAAAAAACCTATGGTATATATATGTATGTCTCTACCATTTTACATAAAGAAAGCCGACAACCAGCGATGGCCTCTGTATTCTTCTCACTTTCAGCCGATGCCACAGAAATGGTCCTACACAAACAAGTCCAAAGTTTCTTCTCAGAATCAATAGAGAGGCCTGAGGACTTGCTAGCCACTGTGGGTCTACAGATTTTCAGTCAGGAAATTCAGTACATCAATTATTGTTGCAGTTTGCAATTGGAAGCTATGCAATGTTTTGAAAAGTAACACTTCTTCAAGACTAGGACCATACCACCGTTGCATACCTGCTTCTGGTTGGTTGATATGGACTGATTTGTTACATTTTACCTATTAGTCCAGCTAATCAAGGATGTTAACTTTTTTATTAATAGTCTTGCTTCATTGTATTTGTTTTGTCATCCAAGATTTAGTGTGGTGTTATGGTTTGGGGGGGGGGGGGGGGATAAATGACATGGGCAATTGTTGTATGGTGTTACATAAATCAAACATTCTAGCATTATGATATAAAAGGATCTTCTCATAGACAGGTGGGAGTTATTTCTTGTCATGAGGTGGCTAAGTGTGAGGCAGGAATATCCTTTTATTAATGGTTTCTAAAAATAGTTATGTTGATGTAAGGATGGTCATGAATCTATGTAAGATTTGGTGTTTTTAGGTGATTTCTTGGGTGTTGTTTCCAGCATCTTTGCCACATGTTTAGCTATGCAAATTGGAAAACTGGGAAGTAGTTACTGGTAGTGGAATGAAGGCATCAAAATGGGTAAATGCATCTTCTCCAGCTCATTCCTTGCCACGGATGCTAACATGAGATAGTACCCAAATGAAGGATACAAATTCGAAGCAGTTGAAGATTTGGATGACCTATGAATAATTCACTGTTTCTGACCCAAGGCAGTGGACAAGGTGCAGGGATGACCCGTCATCCAGGAGGTACTACGATAAGAGGGAGAGTGGAGGGGTGTGGAGCGTATTCAGGGTTGGAACGGGTGGGAATGATTTGATGCCTTTTCCTTTTTTGGCTACCTCCCTTGTATGGGGGAAAAAGCCTTGGTATATGTATGTATGAATAATTCAATGGACCACCAAGCAGCAAGACTTGAGGGTTGAAACAGTCTGTGTTGTACTTTGTGAATTTGATTTGAATATAGTGGATGCAAAAGGGAGATTGTCGATAATTTGTAGATTGGCGAGGATGTAAATTAGTTCAAAAGTAAAAATTATGGTAATGTTAGGTAAAGATCTACACCTGGTTTTAGTTGGGGGACAATTAATCAACTTGTTAAGCCTCAGTCTATCTTGCAAGTACTGGTAGCTACCAGGTAACCATCATCAGCCACTGGCCTGGCCCTTAACCCCTTCCATACGGTGCCGCACAAGTAGGCGTCATGGGGAGCGAGTGTATTCGCGAGGCTGCCATATCGGCGTCTTGATTATATTTATTGTAGTCGCCCCTCCATAATGACATTCTTTCTAATTCTTTTGTAATCGCATTTTCTATGGTTATCAAAATTCACGGGTGAAGAGAGAACGATCGATATAAGCGGTGACTATATTTTATGATGCGAGTATTATTACGACACGTCGTACGGCTGGCATTGGCTGCTGCCACCGAGATCTAAGTCCATGACGCCTACGTGTGCGGCACTGTATGGAAGGGGTTAAGCCATTTGAGATATAGATATTGTGTTATTTGACTATGACCAGTAAGCAGAGCTGGGCATGTTCCTAGGTGCATCCCTCAGTGTCCTGACTGATAGGTATATAGCCAAGACATTGGAATGTGCCCAACTCTGAGAGTGAGGCAGTACAAGATTCCAATATCTAACTCATATCACTTATCAACACCCTAATCTTCATTAACCACGTAAGATAAATGAAACACAAAACAACTTTCCATGTTTATTTCAAAATAAACTTAATCATATTATAACTACTGAACCTATGTAACACTCAACATGTTCCTTCTTACTGGCTGGACATCTCACATCATTGTTGCTCCATTACCATAAAATGCTGCAAAGAAAAATAACAATATAAGAATAAATGAATGGATTGGGTTGGTAATAAAAACTTTTCAATCTCCATACTAAACTTCAAGCACACTGCCTGCTACTGTTAATTAATGGCTTGGTAGTCAAGGCGCAACAATAGGTACCGCAAGCATGGCCCTTCTAAAGAGACATGAGAACTATCTGGCTATAGCAGGATGAATTATTCACCTTGGGGGAACCCCACTATAGCAAGAGGGTAGACTACTTGAACCACTATACTATAATAATGTGCTCTTCAGATTATATTCTGACCAATGCCTTATGATTTTATTTATTCTTGGAAGTCACCGTTATAATGGGGTTAATTGGGGAAAATAAACTGTTTTCATGAAAGTGGCAGTTGCCGACAAGATTGACGAGTTAAACACCATATGAGGACGGAGCCTTTATTTGTACGACATTTCGCTTATTACAGCTGTAATAAGCGAAACGTCGTACAAATAAAGGCTTCGTCCTCATATGGTGTTTAACTCGTCAAAAAATAAACTGTAAAATGTGGAAAACACTGACGAGGGCAGCGATCATGAAACAGTCCTCCATCTCAAAATGCACAATAAAAAAAATATATACATATATTTTTACAGGTCTTATCTCTTCTGTGTACAGACACTGAATACACTGGAAGATTAACAATACCCTTGATTCACTTTTATAGGAGGCATACAGCCTCAAGATATTGAGTCTTTACCTTGCTGGCCCATGAATTCCTCAGGGAAGAAATTCTGTTCTGTTGTTTGTATTGCAACATGGTATAAAATTAAAACTTTTGAGTCTACTGTGTGTTAACTGCATCTAGGGGCATGTGATGCACATATTAACTGCTGTCTTGATTATTTTCACTGACTGAAAATCCACATCCCCACAGCAAACAGTCTCAGTCATCAGGCCCTCTCATCTCTCTAGGATTTTTTTTTTTTAATTTTTGTCTGTGTTGTATTTGACAAGTCCATATCGCAAGACCACCGCAAGCAGGTACTAATCTCACAGGATCACCACAGCCAGAAAAATGTACAAGAAGAACAACTATATCCTACAGGAGTGAGGTTTAACCTTTATACGAGTAGCTTCCCTCCACTAATAAACATTTTCTAGCAATTTCCTGAAAGAGTGGGAGGGGAGGAGCTGTCACTTTTGTTTATCAAATAATAAAATGCCTGAATAATCAACTTACTTGCCAACGGAGAGCGCAGGTGAACCTTTATCTGCTCCTTGCTTAAAACCTGAAATATCAACTCGTATCAAGACTATGTTCAAGAATGACTATCAAGTCATATACTATCAAATGTACACATATACCATAGATACATTACTAGTGATATAATTATGTGATTATAATTATTATAATTAATGATATAATGACCATATACTATCAAATGTACACGTATACCAGATACATTACTAGAGATATAATTATTCCTAGGAGAAATATGTACACAACAGGATTTATGCATACATTAACCACACACAAGTAATAAACATGGTTCATACATATCAGATGAAAATTTATCTACATATTAGCTCTAAAACATAAAGATCCAAATGTTGACCATTAACCATGATTAATATTCAGTATTTCATCTGTGAAAAATAGCACTTTCTCTATCCTTGGGGGGGACATCCTGCCGAAGAAATGGAATTGGAGGTGGCAAAAGAGAAATTTAAGAGAGAAGCAGAACACAGAGATGTGAATATCATCCTCAAATAAAATGAATGCTGCATGGCTCAAACTACTCTCTTTTAAGTTTCTTACTGTTGTGTTAAATTAAATGAAAATCACACATTTTAAAGAAAGGAGTTTAAATAATTCAACTATATGCACTCTATTACACTAATAACACAACAGTAAGAAACTTAAAAGAGTGTAGTTTGATCCATACCACCAGTGATCATAGATGGCGGGCTGGACAAATCGTAGCTGGGGTCAGTAAAATTGCAGAGGATAAAGACGTAAGTTCTCTTTGATCATATTACATGGAAATCACACATTTTAACGAAAATGGTTCAAATTATGCAACCATATATATATAGAAGTGTGCATTTGAGCAAAACCCGTCCTTGTTTGGGTTTTGTTGCTTTGTTCGGCTTTTCTCGGATTTGTTCGGTTTGTTCGGCAATTAGTGAGACCCGACCTCCACAAAAACAATACCTAACCTAGTTTGGATACCAAAAGAATATCTTTAATTTGGACTTGTATTTCCATTACTTGTTTCTCTTTGATGGCTTCAGCACATCTATATAATTAGGTTAGGTTACATTAGGCTTAATAACTAAATAAGCTAGCCATATCACTTACATAATTTGAATTCAGGAATGCACGTTAGTATACATGATAATCATAATGATTATAATTTCTGGTAAGTACGAGACTTCTAATGAATAGGTCACACTTGCAGTTTCCTTTAGATGTACCAATTTTAAGGAGTTTAAACAAGAATAAACGACTATCTATATTTATTAAGTTTAATTTTTTCTCGATAGCGAACACAAACAATACCATGCTCTATAAAGCAGTTCACCTATAAGTAGGCGAAGAATGTCACGATACTCTAGTCTAGCTTATGAGGACAATGAAGCAGAAACACAACCATGAAATTTCTAGATGAACATGGTGAACTATATAAAAAAATATCGTCAACTTTGCAATATTTGTTAGACCGGGTGCGTGTTCCCCCATACGCCTGGCCACACTAACGCACTCACCTAAGTATAGCACAGTTGGAACAAATCCCCAGTGGAATGCTGTTTTTCCTAAATCAAGGACTGTCTGCAATCTTCGTTTGGCACCTGGGCTGAGTTTCATTTTTATTTTTTTATCGAGCTGCACACCAACGAAATCCAAACAGTGCAGTATTCGTGCACCTTCTCTGCTGTCACCTACTCAACTGCTCTCCCTACCCCTCAGTCATCACATTGGAGGAGCTGAGAATCATAGAAAATGGTTAATTGTGATATTTTCTAGGATGGTCTTGCATAAAACAGTTTTCTTTTTTATTCGACTTAATGATATTTCTTCCTTTACCATTTTCCATATATGAAATCGTACTTTTCACTTTTAGTTTTACTCCTGATTGAACGAATACGTACATGGGGTAAAAGCCGCTTTTTACTGTGTTGATTTTCGGCAATGGGACCTTTCGCAGTGAGCGATTTGATACCAGACACCGCCAGATTTTGTAATTCTTGCCGGAAAATAAATACTTTTTAGGGAAGTTTTATAAGCTTACAGAGGTGCATCGTTGAACATTATTGTGTCTGAAATTTAAGTCAATTAATTTCATGATTGCAAACGGCATATAACATTGTTTGAGCCTCTATTTATATTTACAGATGATATTCGTAAAACAGCCTATAATTGTATCAAGCCAAGCAATTTGTCATTTTCTACCGACTTCAATGGACGTATACTGATATATGCTTTCATTTGAATGCACCAAGCAATAGGCAAATCCATGTAATGCATAGAAAATATAATTTTGCATCAAAGACTTAATTTTTCCGATACGATTAACATTTGTCTTTCTCTTATTTTTTTTTTAATCTGACGTGCAGTCTGCCACGGCACACGTAAAATTAGTCATATTTGTTTGAAAATAGCTCCCAGCAGATCTAAGAGGCTACTGTTTACACAAACGTCGGTCACCTCGTACGTGCGCCACCACTGTTGTTATCTTTTATCTCACTGATAATCTTCATATACAGGACGTTACAGTGATATCCATTATTTTTCAACACTCTCAGATAAAATGCACAAACCGAAATCAATATCCTCTTATTTTTACTGCTCATACTTCAGTAAAAATAATTACCTATTTTTACTTCTATCTTATAATTAAATTAACAAAGCCTTATCACACACCAGTAAATAAAAAACTATAACTTTAAGAGTCATGTTTTTAATTTTGAATACACTTATGCAGCAATTTGTCTTTTTTTTTTAATATCGGTTTCCAAATTAGCTAAGTCACCCCTTTGCCTTGTGAAATCCGAGACAATTGAAAATTCTAGCACTAATAGGAATCTACGAGCCTGACTACGAAAGGTCCCATTTGTAGCTTTGTTTGAGAAGAAACGTGTGCTGATTCAGATTCATCTATTTAAGTATAGAATAATTTTACAACCAGTTTAATCCAATGACCAATACTAATGAATTAACCAACTAATGTAAAGAATACATAGATTGGGTGACACAGGTAAGATTATTATATTACTAGCCAAATTACCCGTTACTGCGAGTTCGTGAATCATCCCTAACCTAACCATACCCCACCTAACTTTAACCCTTAACCCTAACCAAAATATATTTCTTTAAATGAAACATAGTTATCCAAGTACCTGGAGTGATAGGGTATCAGAATATATATGGTTATGGGGGTCTATCTGCAAAACCCTTGGAGGAGTTCGTGAACATACAAACAAATTGCCAGACAAATTATAGTAATCCAAGTACCTTGGGTTATAAGGTTTCAGAATATATATGGTCACAGGGGTCTATCTGCAAAAACCTAGGAGGAGTTCGTGAATAATCTCTAACCTAACCATACCACACCTAATTTTAACCCTTAACCCTAACCAAAAATTATATATTTTTTGAAAATTAAATATAATTATCCAAGTACCTGGAGGGATAGGGTATTAGAATATATATGGTTATGGGGGTCTATCTGCAAAACCCTAGGAGTAGTTCCTGAACAAACAAACAGACAAACAGACAAATGAAAGATAATTTTCCAAGTACCTTGGGTTATAAGATTTCAGAATAGAAATGGTTATAGGGGTCTATCTGCAAAAACCTAGGAGTAGTTAGTGAATAGTCACTCACCTAACCATAACCCACCTAACTTTAACCCTTAACCCTAACCAAAATATTTTTTAATGAAATATAGTTATCCAAGCACATGGGGGGATAGGGTATCAGAATATATATGGTTATGGGGGTCTATCTGCAAAACCCTAGGAGGAGTTCGTGATCAAACAAACAGACAGAGGCAACTACTTTATTATAGTAGATATTAGGGTTAAAAAAAAGGCCCTATTTTAATTTATGTTCCTTAAGAAAGATAAAAAAAAAACACAAAAATACAAGTAAGAAACAATACTAAAATATATGTAGCAGTTTTACAGAATATTAACAAAATTGCAATAGAACAAAAGTTGATTGGACAATAATACTAAATTAACATTGCTATGGCTTCTAGACAAATAAGCAGCTAAACGAAATTTACTTACAAGATACTTTAATCGACATGTAATTTTTAATTGTTTGGACTTTTACATCATGTTTGTTCCATGAAAGTGAAGATGTAAACATGAAGTAAGTTCAGCCCAAAACAGACCTAAAACTATGTAATACAATTAAAACCGCCATTAGATCGTGTGCAGAAACGTGATAAGAATGTAAGTGGATCAAATTATGTTTGAGGTATGTGTCTGACCATATTTGGTTACATTTGTTATTATTTCCATATTCAAAACAGTATTTGCATTATATATTGAGAATCCAAATAACAAACTAAGAGGTGTTAAAAGTTATACTAATGTAAGACACGACATTATTGAAATGTTATGTCGGAAGTTTAATACAGTAACCGAAGTCTTCTAGATACTCAAATCACACTTTGACGAATGTCGAGGCAGTCTGAAACAGGTGCAATGCACACATAAACTACCATGAAACACACTCATTAATTTCAAATCAATGGTCATTAGGAAGAACTTAATAGATTTTGCAATCCACTGCAATTTTAGTAGGGAGCAGTGGGACCACGGAAGCAGTGGCAAGGTTTCACGCTCATGTACAGCAAATACTACCGATACTGTAAATTATAGATATCGAGTTAGAAATAGTAACCTTGACTTAGTAGCTACTGGCACGGGGATCCAGGAAAACAAGCAAAACTTTCATCGACAACTGAAGAAGAAACACCAAGAGAAATGTTAATTTGCAGCAGTTATCTCAAAGGAATGTGTGATTATTCTGGGATGGAACGTGAATGCCATACTTTTGTCATTCCTGTCATTTCTTTCACATTTTGTAATTGATATATGCTTTGTGTTTTCATAACTTGTAATAGCTTCCTTTTTAATTACTTCTTTTGCCAGATTATCAGAAAAGTATTTCTGGTCATACCGATGTGTGCTGTAATTCACATGAATTCGACAAAACATACGCTTTCAGCTCATACATGTTTCTACAGCCTTCTACCAAGTTATGTTGGGGTTTTTCACTTTGACTGTAAAGGCACACTGACTGTCTACAAAACAAACATATATATTCATATATTTGTTCAAAAGTCGCTATTTTGAGGCTTTTTAAATTTCGT
Source organism: Oratosquilla oratoria (assembly GCF_046742065.1). NCBI lineage: Eukaryota > Metazoa > Arthropoda > Malacostraca > Stomatopoda > Squillidae > Oratosquilla > Oratosquilla oratoria. Next base: position 51,156,539 of record NC_134801.1, read on the forward strand.
GAACGTCCGAACGAACTATGGGCGGCATAAATAACTGTCGGCATAAACATCACATTCGAAATATTCCCTGATTATAGCCGATCCCACTAGAGTCTGTGCGTTTCACGGAGTCCGTTTAGGAAGTGGCATACGTCTTCAGCTATTATGGCAAATCAACTTTAATACATGCCTCTCTCTCTCTCTTATTTCTCGTCTATGTGCTATTTTTTAATATTCTGTATATGGTGAAGGAAAATATATCGTACAATGAGTATATTGTATATTTTTTAGGATTATAAAAACACCACCTGTGACACATCGACGTGGCAACTTAGGAAAAACGCGCTGTTGCCACGTGTCATAGAATTTATTCAAACCGGTGTTATAATCCGAAAAAGTAGTACACAAATGACTATACATCTTTGCAATATACAGAATAAGGAAATCAAACAACACACAAATGAGATATAAGTGGGAAAGGCAAAATCTAAGATTGGTTTGGCAAACGACATTGCTACAACACACTATCCTATCAACCGACCTATCACTATGCACTCTGTTAGAATAGTTTGTATTGTAATCTTTATTGTATATAAAACATTATTATTTTTTCATTGCATTCCTCTAACAGGACAGTATCTATAGGAAAAGAAATATAAAGATGCCTGACTTTATTATGACAATTTTCAGCTTCTACCAATCTAAGAATATGTTACAACTTAATGAAAATTCTAAAAACACTTATATCAAAATAAAAATTTAATGTCTTCAAAGCCGATCTAGCCCCATTTTTCAACCAGTTTTTATGAAACTTTATACGTATACCTAGACATGCCTGATTTAGATTTTCTTCACACATATAGGTGTAAGTATCGTAGTCATCGTAGTCGTTGTCGTTATCCTAATCCCACCGCTGCCCACCACGAATTTAGGTTGTGTTAGCCTACATTGGAATTGGTGGTGAAAGAAACTCTGGCGGAGTTCTTGGCTTTAATGCTCCAGTTGAGGATCTGTCCTACTACATATACGGCAAGCCCTCAGCAAAGTTCGGAGGGTTTCCAGAAACATATTATACAAAATATTTACAAAGGTTGCCATATGAAGAATATTTGGAAGGCTGGGTCGTGTCGGTTGAGACGTCGGCCAATAAAAGTGCAGGTGTTGACCCCAGACAGCTGCGGCTATTGTTCAAGGAGGGGCTTGACCTGAGGTGCCGAGAATCTATTCTTGTCAAAGGGTGTCGTCAAGAAAGATCGGTTAGCTTGGAGACTGAACAATGGGATATTCCCTTAGGAAACGGAGACTTGTTTGACAGTATCGTAGAATATAAATGCGTGCGTGTCCACACTAGTTATCGAAGTGCTGCATACGTTGAATACAGATGATAAGATGGCTCGGTTCGCTCTCATCACTGACCCCAGTGATATTGGTGCTACGGAGATAGAAAAGAGAATAACACAAGGCAAGCCAGGCCTATTGCAGGACCTTGACATGAAGACATATTCACAAAATGGTGTAGGAATGAGGGTAGATGTAAAACATTCATGAATATAAGGACATGGGCTTGATGGTATGAAAGATATGAACATGCGGAAAGTAGATATTGTTTCCATTCACCTAGACAAGGATATACATTCTATAAACTTGTTGCTCGATTTCTAAGATTAGAACAGGGAAGGGGAACTGGAGGTTTTGGTTGAGAGGATTGTTGATGGTCCAGTATTGGAGGAATAGTGTTATTCTGGTAAGGAATATCTATGTCGAGCCCGCGGGGTACAAGTTTGATATCGTCTTTACGCAAGATAGTCTCCGTAAGATCGTACAAACTGAGTGTTTTAACTTTGTTCATTGACTCGTATCCAAAGATACAATAAGTTTTAGAGAATTTGAGGGAGAGCGTCGAGGTGGGGGTGTGGTTAGAGATGTAAGCAATGTAAACATCAATGGTATTTACAAGGCGTCTTGTTCTAAGTTTCGCTGATTTTGACATGCGGGAAGATTTTGCGCGTCTGTTACGCTTGGAATGTATGTCTACAGCAGGTAGTGAAGTGGAAGAGTTAGAGCCATGGGAATGTGTGTGTGTCGGTGCCATCTGAGTTAAGAGCTGGTGCATCTTCGTGTGACGAAGCAGTTAGTTTGAGCAGTTGTGCTAGAATTAATTGACGTTAAATCAGGTTTTGCCTGCTCGGTCACATTGATGTGGTTGACTTTGTGGGAATTTGCTGATGGCAATGCAGAGAGGAGATGATTAGCATAGATGATGCCATGTTGAGCAGGGTAAGTGATGATATTATGTTGTTTCATCAGTGTTAAGTCTATGAGGATATCAGTAGGAAAATGGACGTCAGCTACGTAGGTGGTAACTGGAATGATTGGTCACTCATCTTTAAAGCTAATGTCTAGTGATAATTTACTAATGATTGGGAAGGGTACACCATCTACATTGCTCAGTCCGGAAACCGAGTGCCAGACCCTTTGGGCTGCACCTCCTTATGGAAGCGAGGGGGATTGATGAGCATTTAAAATTGGCAGCTCCGTTGTCCATCTCGCAGAACCACTGCAAACAAAGCGATGTCTTCAAGGCGACTTTGAAAATTTAGTAAATGTTTTTATTTTCATTTTTCTTTCTCCAAAACAGTGAATGCACTGACGATAGATAAGTCGACCGTAACACCTCGCGACGTCATGTCGTTTATCTTCCCTTCGAAATTATCTGACCTATTTTGATTTTGATTTTAGACTTCCTTTCCTTACTACCCTTTGACGCTTACCTATCCTGCCACTTCCTCTTGGAGAAGGTCACCCGTCATTGGCCCTAGAGTAGTGGGAGAGATTGTACAAGTTGAAAATCACCAGTACTCTTTGAATGAAATGTAGTCTTCAATCATAAGAGAAATTTGTGTGATTCTGGTCCGTAGAGGTATCACTAGAGTCCCAAGATATTGACCGTATAAAGCTCATGTAGCCAACACACCATGCGGAGTCTCACGACAGATGGATACTCATATTCCCTAGGATACCAGACATGTATCACGTATTGTCTGTACAACACATATAACCTTGGTCGAGTAGTGGTTGGGAGAACACAGCTTAGAAATTGTTAAAAACATCAGCTGGAAGCTGACTCTTGATGGAGCCAACCGATCCTGATTAAGAGTGATTATGATAATAGAAAATAAGATCTGTTTCTTCAGTGGATCGAAGTCAAACAAAAACTGTTTTCCATTTTTAATCATGAATTTTCTAACAAGTCCCTCTTGTCATATCACTGTGATGGCGTTACTTCATAATACTTTTGTCCATCAACAAGGGAATCCATTGTGCCAAGAAGTAGTCTTAGATCAAGGGTTCTCAGCCTGTTGTCTCATGTACCATATACTTATGCATTGCTGGTCTCCTGGAGACCACTTAATCTTCAATCAAATCGACAGGTATCCACTAAATACTGTTATTTTCTGGTCTGTGGCTCCATTCGCGAGAGTCTGTGGTCTCTTATAGGGTTGAAGGACCCTCAAGTGAACCACTTCCGTACACTGATGCCTACGTAGGCGTCATAAGGCGTGAGTGGGTATACAAGGATGCCAACATATATTTGTAGTTGTACATGAGTTATCCCCGGATTCTGTGAACTGGTTTGATCACATTTTTTGTGTTTATTATTACCCAGAGTAAAAGAGAACGAGTAACACAGCAGTGACTTTATATTTTATAATGCGAGTAGTGTGATGCATCGTACATATGGCACCCGATGCTGCGCGCGAGAATTCGACTCGTGCTGAAGTGGCGACCACCGTCCTCCACTGCGAGGTCAATTTGTTCACCAATTCACTCAGTCGGGTGTCGGACTACATGCATTCTGTTCTGGTTAAAATCCAACTTAGTTGGAGGTTGGAAAAGCTGAACCAAAAGAATTGAGACAGATCATAGGGTCGTTGTTCCCGAAGTGTCACAGAAATGAGTAACCTAGTCTGATGGCTACCAAAACTACAGTGATTAATTGAATTTAGACAGGCTGCTATTTTACTATTATGGCGTTTGTTCCAATACGGTGGGGGTGCAGGATCAGGTATGAAAATGCAACTACTACTTTATTCAGTTAGATTTTATTGTAACAAAAACTTTTTCCAAGCATGAGGAAGTAACATACTTCCCATCCGTAGGTCTTAAGTCAACAATCCAACTTTGGAGAGGGGATTGCAAACCTAGGTAATGACTAGCCTAGATGTTGCTAACGTCTGCTACCAACAAAAAATGCATACTTTGTATTTCCGTATCGTTGCTGAATGCATCTTATTTCATTCTGAAATGTGTCGTGAGTGGGGGAGGAGTCTTCCACTTTGGTTTTGACAAGAGGCCTGATTTATTGGCGATTGACCTGATGACGCCAGAGAAATCGAGTACGAATTGAAACCCAACGTCTTCCATTGCATCAGATGTTGCCGACAAAATCCACGATTCAATGTTTACATCTATAGCTTGCGGCATTGTTGGTCCTTTGATCTGTCAGGCAAATTGATATCTGACTATCTATTTCTTGGCCTATGACGTCCCCTAGTCGAGAGCTCATATGTTTAGTTGAGCAAACATATCTATTCATTCTACAATAAAACACGCACACACACACACACACACACACACACACACACACACACACACACACACTCGCGCCGGTAGTACAAATCACAGATAGACATGCAATCACACTGCAATAAAAAAAATCAACACTTAAAAAACTATTGTCGAATCTCTTATAGCCTAAACTTCCCCCCTATTATCATATCGCATTTTCGTGACGTGAACAGTGAGATAATTTCTTTTATGTGTACAGGACGTTCTTTCTTTATCTAAAGGACTCTCAAGTTCTCTGGAAGGTATCCGTTGATCCAGACTCCGACAGACGCCATCTTCTCCAACGGTCTGATGTCGGAGGCCGCGAGCACGGCCGTCAAGATGGCCGCCAAGGAGAATGTTTTCATCATTTTGGACAACAGCTGAAAGGAGAAGGAGACGCAGGGATTAATTGCAGCCTGGCATGATCCACAGTGGACAACCCACTCCCATTTCGGTGGGAAATCTCAGGTGAGACCCTTTGACTGAGGATGTGTTCTCTTCTTCCACACAGAGGCACTAGAGCAGCATTTCCCAACCTTCTCCGACCCTGGCAATCCCTGTAGTCAAGTCTAAGCAGTCCAGCACCCCATAACTAATATCTTACTACTATAAGGATAAACGAAAGTATATCTATGCATCGCCTGTAACACATTTCTTTCTCCAAAAACAGTGAATGCACTGACGGCAGAGTCAAGCGAGTCGACTGGTACACCTCGTGACGTCGTGTCGTTTATCTTCTCTCCGAAAATGATCTGATCTATTTTGAATTCAATCTTCGTTTCCACCCAACTCTTTGACACTTACCTCATCCTGCCACTTCTTCTTGGCAATACACTGATGGTACGGCTCTCTGGAGAAGGTGACCATGGAATAGAGGGGCACCCACATCCTCGGGAAGAGCGTGTTGAGGAAGTTGTCGAATTTCTTGCGGAGGAGGAACCCCCAGGAGTTGACCAGGTCTCTCATCTGTGCCGCGGAGTCAGAGAAGGTCATTGACTGGGTTAGGCGTGTTACAAGTCTCTCTCTCTCTCTCTCTCTTCTGTGTTGTGACTGAACTGACTTGGCTCATATAAAGTAAATACAGTCGAAAGACATTAGATATTGCATTATATTGTTAGTACTGAACTTGACTGTACGAAGATGCAAACCCAATTCATAGTTCTTTCCCGTCCTTACATTCCCTCAACTTTCTCCTGATGTCCATTACCCACTCGCCTATCAACCATTCTCCATTCCTTCTCACCTATTCTAATCCTCTTTCACTGTCTTTCACACGAGCTTCAAACTACTTCATTTACCTAAATAAACTGAAGATTTTCTTCGTTACTGTGATCATTTTTGGTATGTAAATCCTAGATTTTTGTAATTACAGTTTTTATGAATAGATTATTATGAAAAATATTTGTCTAGTGAGAAGAGAGTTGAAAATGGACAGAAGTAAGGGAATAGAAGAATATCACCACTGCCCTAATTTTTGGTTTGTAATTCTCAGACTTTATTGAATTGGAATGTATGCAAAAAATGAAAATAAATGTAATATACTAATTAAACGCGTGTGGATCAAGACCAAACTATGGACTAAAAATGCAATTGTTATTTATGTATTTGGTCAAAAGCTTACCACAAAATAATTCCACTTCCCGTAACATTTCTACGTAAGCCTAAACTACTTAAATCTTCCGGCACTTATAAAAATAAAACAAAAACAAATGAATGAATATTCTTTACGTAAAGTTGGCTCACCTCAATGTAATTGTACATTGCAAGGTCGACAATGGCTTCAGCGTCTTTGTTCCTCTTTTCCGAATAGAGCGAGATGGCACGGTCCAGGTTCCCATGACACTCATTTATAAGTTCATCCAAGACAACACAGTCCTCCATTCCCTGTCAGGGCCAAACGAGGCGATGAGTAAAATCAGCAACGACTGCAACAACACTGTAGGAGAGAGGCCAAACGCAAAGTATGGGATCCAGCGTATTTAACGTTTCGCCCAGCGGGGCTTGTTCGTTTCTCCCCACAAGCCCGGGTTATATAAGGAGCCAGATGTTTGTCCACTATCTTATTTCTGAAGAAGCCCAGCAGGGCTTGTTCGTGTCTCCCCACAAGCTCGGGTTATATAAGGAGTCAGATGTTTGTCCACTATGTTATTTCTGAAGAAGCCCAGCAGGGCTTGTTCGTTTCTCCCCACAAGCCCGGGTTATATAAGGAGTCAGATGTTTGTCCACTATGTTATTTCTGAAGAAGCCCAGCAGGGCTTGTTCGTTTCTCCCCACAAGCTCGGGTTATATAAGGAGTCAGATGTTTGTCCACTATGTTATTTCTGAAGAAGCCCAGCAGGGCTTGTTCGTTTCCCCCACAAGCTCGGTTATAAGGAGTCAGATGTTTGTCCACTATGTTATTTCTGAAGAAGCCTAGCAGGGCTTGTTCGTTTTCTCCACAAAGCTCGGGTTATATAAGGAGTCAGATGTTTGTCCACTATGTTATTTCTGAAGAAGCCCAGCAGGGCTTGTTCGTTTCTCCCCACAAGCCCGGGTTATATAAGGAGTCAGATGTTTGTCCACTATGTTATTTCTGAAGAAGCCCAGCAGGGCTTGTTCGTTTCTCCCCACAAGCCCGGGTTATATAAGGAGTCAGATGTTTGTCCACTATGTTATTTCTGAAGAAGCCCAGCAGGGCTTGTTCGTTTCTCCCCACAAGCTCGGGTTATATAAGGAGTCAGATGTTTGTCCACTATATTATTTCTGAAGAAGCCCCGCTGGGCGAAACGTTAAATACATTGGATCCCATACTCTGCGTTTGACCTCTCTCCTACAGCCAAACGAGGCATTGAAATCACAAAGGGGTGGCCATGCCTCAGGTAAACAACAGTGCCTGCCGTAGGTCTGACCGAAGTCAGCTGATCATAGTACCAGGGTCTTCGAAGTGGGTAAAGGAGTTATCACCCTGGGCTATTTTTCTTCCTACCTCCGATTAATCGGCGGAACCACCCACCTACAGAACTTTTTCCGTCATGAAATCACTATGGTAGATTATTTTGTTTTATATACTGGAGGTAAATTTATTTTCCTCCAGCATATCACACTTCTTCCCAAAAGCCGTGGACTGCAAATCTCCTTCAGTAGTCAAGTGAGATAGCGCCTTAACCCTTCAAACTCCGATGACAAGATGTCTTGTCATTTGGTCAAATAAAACAAAAAATCATAAAACACCAAAATGTTTGATCAAACACCAGAAAAATATGACGTCAGTCCTCGCGCGGTCAAGCCGCATCAGATGATATTCGGATGTACGGGCCGGCGCGAGGCCTACCATATCCGGTTTTTCGTATCTATACCACAAGCGGCTGACATGAGTTGAATGGGTTAAGGGGGGATAATGTCAGCGATGGAGTTATGAGGAAGTAACATGGGCGTGTGTCCCAAGCAAAGGGAAATGATGACAACTGGAGAAGGACAACAAAACAACCGATCAGGTCGCGATCATAAACCTAGAATTGACGAAGAGAAAAGGTTGCCGGCAGCAAATATATGAATAAACAAACAAATAAATAAATATGATAAAGTTTTACCCACATCCAAAGAAAATGTAACCGCGAACAGGAAGTTTCGATCATCAAGAGCTATATAAGATGGTACTTGGCAACTGCTGCGAGCAAGGGATCCTGGAGTTGCCAAGTATTACATTTAGATCATCTCTTGATGACTGAAACATTCTGTTCATAGTTATTTCACTATTGGGATCATCTGGTACAGCCCCCCCCCCCCCTATCTGGTGAGGTTTGTGACATATAACCATCAACTACAGGCGCGAAAATGTACATTACAATTTATTTGTATTAGAATACATATCACAGCCCGTTCTGGTTAACGTTGTTATGGAAACAAATGTAAATAAATGAATAAATAGATAAACAAATAAATAAATAATTCTGTATGCATGAACATAGAGATAAAGACGTAATGAAAAAAGAGGTATGACTGTACTTACGCAGTTCATACCCTGCCCGTAGAAGGGAACCATGGCGTGGGCCGCATCGCCCATGATCACCGAGGTGGTGCCAACGTGGTAAGGATAGCACTGAGGAGAGAAGGGGACAGGAGAACCGAAGTTAGTACAAAGATCCAAAGGCTGGGACGCATTTATTACATTTTCTTGAAACGTTATCATCGTAACCGGTTATGAATATCACATTTATCTTGGAACATAACCTTCACATTTATTTATTTTTATTCTTTATTTTATTTATTTATTTATGTATTTATGTATTATGTAGTCATCCCGTTACCATAGTGCACATTCATCACATTCATTTGAAACACAAGCATCATCACTTTCGTCCGACATTGTTTCTTCACTGATGTTTCCACCATCGTCCATGATATTTAAATGTGCTGAAATAGAACTAATTGTGCCTTACAATCTAGCTCACCTTGGTCTTCACCTTGGTCTTTGGATCACGTGTTGGACTCGTGATCGACAGCTATTTCCCTCCCGGAAGAGAGCTCAGAGCTCGTATGACCTATCTATGGGTAATGCTATGAGCTAATGCATAGAAAATGCATACGCATTAAGTATTCACTGATTTATCTTCATTTTATTAGTTTTGATTTTGCTGTGGTTCTTCCTCGTTATAGAGATTTAAATTTAGTACAGTATCACTCACACACAGAACTTTAAGTTACCTTTGATTTTACAGAAAATATGTATTCAATATTACATTGAGTCTTACTCGCTTTGGAAACTCAAGTTTATTGCAATATTTCCTCTGTCGGGAATAAGAATATGGACACTGTTTCCCATGCGTGACGTAAATGAGATAGGGTAAGGAAGTTCGGGATCTCTCTCTCTTTCTCTCTCTCTCTCTCTCTGTGTTTTTCTCCGTGATAAGTCAAGGCATGATCTGATTCTGCTGCTTACTTTACAAAGTGGAGGACTACTAGTATATATGTTATATATCTATATGCATATTGCTAATCATAAGTTTTAAAGTTTTAATGTTACACGAGCTAGATATCTCACCTAACTTTAAAGACGGTCATTTGAACATACTGTGCACAGAAAGTTTTGAATGGAAATTTGATTCACACATGTCGGGTATTTATATTTACTTAAGCTTTTAAATTCTACAGGAATTTTAATACATTTCACCTGTATAGTGGCGTTTTCGACATCAGTTGCCTCAGGATAACAAAATTTGCTTATGACATATTATTAAAAAGATCACCGGTTCATGCATTAGTACAAAGACCTATGTATAGTGCATAAAGCGGCCCATACACGATCAATTATATTGCGCAATTTCATTGTCAATACTCTGAACTGACAATTAAATTGACTGTGTATGGGCGATATGTCGCTCATACACGGTCAATTTAATTGTCAATTCAGAGTATTGACAATGAAATTGCACAATATAATTGATCGTGTATAGGCCGCTTTAGGTTATACGATGATAATGATCCATCCACCTATGTTATGTATTCGTGGCCAAGAGAAGCAGGAGAAAGGGTTAGGAGTAGTATCCCCTTTCGTGGAAAGAGGATGCTGGGTTTGCCAAATCACTTCAACATACCCTGACCACTGCCGTGTAACAAATGAGTGGCTCCGTGGGAGAGTGATCCAAGCGCCACGGGCCTGATTTCGTGCTCAACCAGCCAACATGGGCTTCCATCTCCACCGCCTGGTGGGAGTTGGATTCGTCTCCCTCTGAGTTACCTCAGAGGGAGACGAATCCAACTCCCAGGAAGCCCAGGTCGGCGGCTGGTTGAGCACGAAATCAGGGTCTGGCGGGCCGTGGCGCTTGGATCACTCTCTCGCGGTGCCACTCAAATATATTTGTCGTTTGACAGCACTGGGGACACGCTGAGACGACTTGGTGGGTATACCAACCCCGTTTCACTACAACCCGTTAGGCTATGGATTCGTTCGTGCTCGTTTAACAAATAATATCAGATTCATACATCTTTGGTACGATGACACTTGCGTAGGCGTATGAGTTGCCCCCGGATTCTGTGAACTGGTTTTATCATATTTTCTTTGTTTATTATTAGTCAGTAAAAGCGAATGAGTAATACAGCAGTGACTTTATATTCTATAATGCGTATAGTGTGATGGATCGTACGTATGGCAGCCGATGCTGCTCGCGAGAATTTGAGTCGTACTGAAGTGGTTAAGCCTACATATTGTGGTAAGCACATTGAAACCTCTATTTCTACGCCTTTTCGATAAAATGAGATCGAGATACAAAACCCTGCGTGCTAATAAAAAGAAAACGGTAACAGAGAAGTTCGACACACAAGGGGCAAAACCCTCCATTACATTTCCTAATTGCTATCGAACGCTATCTTCTGTCCGTGAATTGTTTAGAATAACTTATTCCACCGCATATTTTTGAAAACAGCTTGTGGTTACTCTACTTTAACTTTGCTTTAACCTTAACTTTACTCTAATCTTACTTTAACTGAGATCATGGGGAGTCCTTTGTTAGCAAAGAAGTCCGAAATCAGCTTCTCCTTGCCGATGAGTGGAATGGCGTCCTGGTAATATTCCTGAAAAAAGTAATAATAATAATAACAACGATAATAATAATGATAACAATAATAATAATAATACATACATACATACATACATATACCAAGGCTTTTCCCCCCTTACAAGGGAGGTAGTCAAAAAGGAAAAGGCATAAAATCATTCCCACCCATTCCATCCCTGAATACACTCCACACCCCTCCACCCTCCCTCTTATCTTAGCACCTCTCGAAAAAGATGATAATAATAATAATAATAACAATAATTACAACAACAGCAATAATAGTAATAATAATAACAATAACAACAACAAATAGGTCCGCTGGCCGAGCAAATTAGAGCGTCGCTACTTGCGGCGAAGGTCGAGGGAATGGTGGTTCGAACCCTGTTTTTATCAATAAATTATTTAATATGTTTATTTATTCATTTATTTATTCGTGTATTTATTTATCCACTTGTTCATTTATCTATTTTCTCACTTGTTTATTATTCGTTTATAATTTATTCATTAATTTATTTATTCATTGATTTGTTATTTGTTTATTTATTAATTTGTTTATTTACTTATTTATCTATTTATGTACTTATTCATATATGTATATTTTTATTTATTTATTTATCTATCCATCTATTTATTTATTTATTCATCTATATCTGTGTGTATACACACACACACACACACACCCACACCCACACACACCCACATATATATATATATATATATATATATATATGTTTTAATTACCCACTGTCGGAGAAACAAAGCAAAAGAAACAGACGAACAGTAGTGGTCGAAATATACAGTTCATCTCTTTCTTTTGCTTTGTTTCTCCGACAGTGGGTAATTAAAACATTTTACTAAATGTGCTACTACATTTTCGTCCTGTGATATATATATATATATATATATATATATATGTATATATATGTATATATATATATATATATATATATCTCTTTTTTTTTTTTTTTTTTTTTTTTGAGCTCAGGGGAATATCATATGCCCTTTGCCTCTAGCGAGACTTGAATCACCTTCCATCTAGTCACTCTAATGTTCCTCGCCTCCAGACCCCAACGCTCCAGTTAACCTTTGATGTGAAGCTTGAGGTTGGGGGGGGGCGCCCCCCGATCACTTACGTTAAAGAAGCTGATGAGCTTTTCTGGCGTGGTAAGTCCCTCGAAGATCGGGAAGGGCATGAACAGAGTCACGGTCCAGGAGCAGTCCTGGTTGGGCAGGGCGATCATCATGAAGTTCCCCCGAGGCCAGATGTGCAGGTAATTCGGAGGCATCGCAAACTGTAAGTCATCAGCATCGAATGAATAGGTATACATGTAAAATACAATCAGGTATAAATAAAATCATGTGTTAGGTTTAGCGAGGCAATTATGACAACACACACACACACACACACACACACACACACACACACACACACACACACGAACTCGAACACGACTCGGTGGCGCAGTTGGTAGAGGCTCAGACTCTCAGCACGGTGGTACCGGGGATACTGGGTTCGAATCCTGCCCAGGGCTGAAATTCATTCATTATCGCTGCGCCTCGAGTCGTTACTCCAACTCTCGTGGGCGGGGAGTTGTGTGTGTGTGTAAGTGTAAGGTCATAGCATTACCCATAGATCGGTCATACGAGCTCTGAGCTCTCTTTCGGGAGGGAAATAGCTGTCGATCACGAGTCCAACACGTGATCCAGAAGACCAAAAGACCAAGGTGAATACACACACACACACATACCTATACACCCACCCACAAACCCACGTACACACAGACACATACACTCGACTCGGTGGCGTGGTTGATAGAGCCTCAGACTGTCAATACGGAGGTATCGGCGGTACCTGGTTCAAATCCTGCCCAGGGCTGAAATTATTTCAGTATCGCTGCACTTCGAGTCGTTACTCCAACTCTCCTGGGCGGGGAGTTGGGTGTGTGTGTAAAGGTCATAGCATTACCCATAGATCGGACATACGAGCTCTGAGCTCTCTTCCGGGAGGGAAATAGCTGTCGATTACGAGTACAACACGTGATCCAACGGCCAAGGTGAATCACACATGTCCGAACAGGTAAGATTATATGAAGTTAGTCGGAAGTTGTTGCATTTTATCTCGAGACTGAGGTGGATGAGGAAAGAATTATTTCTAAAGTCCACCAGCATACGCCTTGTGTTATATCTAACATCGACTCTCTCGTATTTTTTATACATATATCTTATACAAGTACAGAGCGGGGATTCGAGTTTTCCGACCGATTGGCATGAACAGTGTTACCGCGAAATTTAAAATCGTGAAAATGGTGAGCTTTGTTTCTATACTAACCAACACCATTGGTTCTGGTGCATCCCTGCCCGTAGCCCTCTTGGCAAAATCTACAAATGATGTGCTTAAAAGTAACCTGAAAGTGGGATTGCTCAATGTGGGATAAACACACGAAATTGCTTGTATAGCTACGACAACCGCGTGGCATTGAGCGCACGTTGTCGCCCACATGGCTAGACCTGACGCGCCTATGACAGTGTGATCCTGCTTGACCCGACCAAACCTAATACAGTGCAGTTATGTAATTGCGCACTACGGGTCACTACCCGCGCCGTATATACATACATACATATATATATATATATATATATATATATATATATAATATATATATATATTATATATATATATATATATATATATATATATATATATAGGCTCCTGGACGCATGTACAGTCAGTTCACTCGAACCTTACAATGAAGGAGACGAACTCACCAAAATCTCTTTATCTTCTCGCAGTAGCACCGCTACATGCTAAAGAAGTGCGAAAGAAAAGATAAGGCACAAACATCAATACGAGCTGCATCGAAGACAGCCTACCTACCTTTCCGTCCTCCGTGGGAGGTATGCAGAGCTCCATGTATCCATGAGGGATATAAGTCTGCGAGTAGTTGAACTTGGGTCTCCGCATCATCTGTTTCCTGATATTGGAGTAGGCTCCGTCGCAACCAATGATCAAGTCCGCTTCAGCGTGGATCGTTTCCTTTGTGTCCAGTCTATTTGTCCCCAGGAGAGGATTTAAGAGAAGAAATAAGTTAGTAGCGTCATCTTTTTTTAAGCGTTAAGTCACGGCACAGACTAACCACCTAGGCTCGTGGTTCGTAAACTAACTTGCGCCATGCCAACCCCCAATTCAGTTATTGTTATGTTTAGTTGCCATCACTTCTAAGTACTACAATTTTACTGATGTTTTCTTAAGATCCTGGGAGACGCCTATCCCTGCGTCGCAGATGCACAACGTTAATGAGTATTTTACGACGTAATAGATTCATTTTATCGTAAATTTTAGACACAGAAACATACGCTTGTTTTAGCTTCGAAGAAAACGCCAACCACTGTAGTACTTATAAGTGATAGCAACCTTATATGGCACATCCACCCACCTCCGCCCAAACCCACCCTCCCTCCTCGAAATGAAAATATTCAATAACTTTATACGCCCATCTATATCCTAATAAAAGAAATATCCTGTTGATATCGATCTAAATCGGATCGGAAACCGGAAATCCCTCAAGAGGACACGTCCCCTCCGGCCCCTGATTGGCTGAGAGAGTGGTAATGTTACGGCAACAGAGACGAGTGATTGGCCGAGAGCGGTGACGTCACGGCAATGGAGACGACTGATTGGCTGAAGGCGCCTGCGAGCGAAGCGAGCTCGCCCGAAGGGCCGAGCCCCCCTAGTAGCGGGGTCGGGCGCAGCCCGTTGCTCATTAAGAAAAAAAAAAAAAAAAAAAAAAAAAAAATCACGCTCGCGCGCCTAGCTGGTGTAGTGGAACCTATCTGTTCTTACCTCTCGAAGGTCATTCGTCCATTGTCGAGATCAGCTCCGACAACCTTGTGTTGGAAGTGAATGTGAACGTTGGGGAACTCCTCTGCCCTCGTCAGGAGGACCTCATTGACGTGCCGACGCCCGACGGAGTAGATGCACTGTTTGCGAAGTCATGAGAACACCTCTATATTAACACTCGATCAAATTTGTCGAAAAAGAAAAACAATTAACACACGAACGCATAATGCTCCGTTAAAGGAACGTATTTTTTCAAGTTATATTATATGTAAGTTATACATGCAAACTTCATTTCCTTCCGTTGATATGTCCACAAAAAAGTTTTCTGTTACATATTAACTAAAAAAAATTAAGTTTTCATACATAAGTTACATATGATAGACTAAAATATAAACTTTATTTGTGTTCCTTTAAAGGAACATTATGCTCACGTGGGTTACTCTTATATTTTAGGGACATTAATGATACCCCTACAGACCAGAGTAACGCAGCATTCTTTCATGGTTGAAGATTGATCTCCCACTCAAAAGATAATTGTGATTACTTTCAATTTTTACCTGTTTCTGATTTCTGTTGCCCTCCTTAACTCAATCACATCTATGCGTCCCCTTTTCCGGAGCTAAAGCACCAGTCACACTATCACGAAGCCCCAGTCACACTATCACGATTCTCGTCAAATGTTTTGGATTCGAAAAGCCGCCTGACGACTTCGCCTACAGTATTCTAGACGTCACTAAGTCTACAATCCAACAATGTGTCTAGGATTCGTATTCTAGGTTTAACTTTTCTTAGTTCGTTATTCGACATTTGGAGATTCGAAAAATGAAAGATTGTAAACAAAGTCGTTTCTACTCGAACGAACTCGAGTCGTGATGGTGTGACCGGGGCTTTGTCTCCAAGGACAGAAGCGCTACTTACTAGACAAAATAACAACTATACTGACTTGACAGTCTCACCTTTCCGCAAAGGAATTCAGGAAGAAAAGATAAACTTGACCTAACCTAACCTGATAAAACCTAGCTTGACCTAACCAAAACTATGCTAACCTATTTATTTAGCCTAAATAATATAGTTTTTTACAATTTTCTTTTCTTGTGATCTCTTTTCCGTCCACATTTGCAACATATCCCACATACTGACCTGCCCATCCTTATTGTATGGGATGGCGTATGTAGTTCCATCGGGGCGGTGGATCATCCTCGCATACATCGGGATCCCATGGTTCTTGATGATGTGGTCCTCCACTCCCACGTACTTGAGGGCCGTCCGGCCCCTGACGCTCATGGCCAAGTTGATACTTCGCCCAGGCACGTGCTCCATCTCCCGGATGTCTGGAAGGAGGTTTGAAGGAGGAGTAAGGAAGTGTGGACTGTTTTCTCAATTACTAATCTACTCCTCTGGCACTAGAGGCCAATTGAGGTCCCCGGCCGCTACAACAAGATGCCTCCAGACTCTCCGATCTGCTTCTAACATCTCTATATCGTCGGGGTCGGCGTCCAGGTCTCGTAAGTCGTTCTCCGCCACATTCTTCCATCTAGTACTGTGGCGTCCTCGAGATCTCCTACCCACTATATTCTCAATTGGAAAATAGAATACAACAGACAACTCTTTCCAGTCAGGGTGGGATTTTTTTTTTTTTTTATACACTCTTCTTCCCCTCCCCTTCCGAAGTGGTGTCATCGGCCATCTCGTCTAACCTCTATCGTACCAAGTGGGCCCTATTAGTCAGGGTTTAACAAGGGTGATGCAGACAAGATCATCATACTAAGACACCAGAGCAGGACTCGCAGTAACGGATTTAAACTGGACAGATTTAGGTTTAAGAAGGAAATAGGCAAGAACTGGTTAACCAAATGTGGTTAACGAATGGAATAGACTTAGTAACAATATAGTGAGCGCTGGTCATTGACTACCATGACGAAATCAAATGTACGAGCTGCTGAATTGAAGTTGTTAAGAATAATCAGAGGAATAACGAAAAGAGAAAGGACAAGGAATGATAGAATAGAAGAGGAGCACTGGATCATCCCACTGTTTGGGGATAGTACGGGCACACTATGGACAAGAGAGAGAGAGAGAAAGAAAAGTATTAATGGAGTGAGGGCTCCGAGGGAGAAGGCATGTCGATCGACCTAAAAGGAGACGAAAGGAAGACGAGATGACTGATCAGGGGAAGGTTCTGAGCTAGACAAGGAAAAGATAAACAGATCTACCAAGGTCGTTCAGGGTGGAGGTAGATGGTGAGGAGTGATACCCAACAAATGACCGTTCATCTACCGTTCATCTACCTGGCGTCTTGTAAGAAAGTGAGGAAAATGTTTATTGATCTTTGAATGCATTTGTTGAACTTCTCTTGCGGTTCACTGCTTTCCCGTGCACAATAATCATGTCCCTTTAAAAGGAATTTATTGAGTATTATAAATAACAGATTGATGTTATGTATAAATTAATGCGATTGTATATAGGATGATGACATACCAAGTACAGTAACTGAAAGTTATTTGTTTTGTTTTTCTGACTTGTTAAAATTCATGACTTGACAAATGAAATACCTCAATGTTTTTTTTTCAGAAACGCCAACAACAAAATGTCATTAGAACAAAAGTGCGCGATTAGTCATCAATATATGGAAGACGAAAATGTGATTGATTAAA
Organism: Oratosquilla oratoria; assembly: GCF_046742065.1. NCBI lineage: Eukaryota > Metazoa > Arthropoda > Malacostraca > Stomatopoda > Squillidae > Oratosquilla > Oratosquilla oratoria. The sequence continues at coordinate 51,174,154 of NC_134801.1, forward strand.
TGCTTTTGTGCACATTTTCCACGATCAGGTTTGATCACATAACTCCAGACTTCACCATCGGATAGTACGTGAGTAGGGACGCCGATTTGTATCGAGTTCTGTGCAACATCGTGTGACCAGAGGGACAATCTGTTACGGGTTAATTTTGGATTATCTCGACAACATCTACAAAACGCTCGCAGGTGTGACCGTAGTTTTAAATGCATCTTCATCCTCATGCGACTTAGTGTTATGTAGAGAACTGGTTCTGGGCTTCAGAAAACCGGTTTCGCGTCCAGGCTGCCTGACCCCTCAATTAGTCCCGGACTCAGCTGTGAGGGAGTACCGGCATCTGTTTATTTATTTATTTTTTGTTATTATAATTTCTTTTTTTAATTTGGGAGTGAAATGTCACTCCCATGGGCTTTGTCTGGGCGCGTGTGGTATTGGCTGTTTATGGAAGACACACACACTTCGCAAGAGATAAAGTGGGATAGTTTAGCTTCTCGGAGGATGTTGTTGGGGTAGTCAGGGAGGGAGGAGAAGTACTGACCCCACCACCACCACCACCACCACCACCACCACCACCACCACCACCACCCTATCGCATTATCCCGATACCTAACATGCATGTCTCTCCACAAGACGTTTATTAAACCGAGTTTGACTTTCTTGATATGCAACTTGGCCACTACTGTTGTTTTCTTTCTTTGTTTCATTTCTCTCCTCCACACTTTCCCTCTTTCATCTTTCTTTCAACTTTCAACAACTTAGGAAAACCTGTTTGAAGGTTAAGAATAATAACAATAAAAAATCTCATCTCTCCTCGCCTGATCCTTGTAAAACATTCTCCCCAATTTCTCGTGCTCTCTCTCTCTCTCTCTCTCTCACACACACACACACACAC
>NC_134801.1:51180039-51227539 GCF_046742065.1 Oratosquilla oratoria
ACTGAATTCTAAAGGCAGGTGTTTGTAAATAGTCAAACAATTTATATTCATCTTGGCGGGTAACGTATTGTTCATAACATTCTGTCATGGATTCCGTTTTCGTTGCATTTTCTGTAGACAACAACAATATGTGTTCGTGAGGAGTTGTCATTGATATATTTCTGTAGTTTTCTCGTATTTCTTGCAGTTGTATAATGTGGTGTTGTCCTTATGTTTATTTAACATGTTAATTTTGGTAAATGAAGATTATATCGTCATGGCTGTGTAAATTAGTTCGAATGATCAGTCACGACGTATGGTAACAATTTGTAAACTTACAGACGATACTGGGCTGTGTCCAACCTGTCTTAGCCTTACATGCACGCGTACACACGCACACACACACACATACACACACGTAGGCACACGTACACATACACACACAGACACACACACACGTACACTCAAACACACGTACACTCAAACACACGTACACACGCACACACGTACACACACACACACATACACACACACACAGACACGCGTACGCACACACACGGCTCGGTGGCGGATTGGTAAGGCACTGGCCTCACAAGCCGGAGAACCGGGGTTCGATTCCCCGGCCGGGTGGAGACAAGTTGGGTTTGTCTCCTTTCACGTGTGGCCCCTGTTCACCTAGCAGCGAGTAGGTACGGGACGTTAGTCAAGGATTTGTGACCTTGCATTCCCGGTGTGTGGAGTGTGAGTGGTCTCAGACCTACCCAGAGATCTGCTAATAATGCGCTCTGAGCTCACTGCCGTAGGGTGGTGTCTGGCTGTCTCGAAAAGAGGCTGCAGCAGATCCGAGGTGAATACACATATCTTCCAAAATAACTTACTGAAATATAAATATAAATATAACAGGCCTCAAAGAGGAATATATAAAGGGTAGGAACGAAGAAGAGAGGAAAAATGAAATACCGAAGAAAATCGGAAACTGCCAAAGACGAAATACATATGTGGGGAACTGGGAGTAGGTCAACTCAAAATTTCTTTCCAAAATCATACAGCAGATAGATATCTAAATAATCACTGAAACCTAAAAACATTTTAATTATATAGATATATTTAACAGATAAAAAATGTAGTACCACATTTGTCGATCACGTGAAAACCACAGTTGGAGCAAATAAGACTGGAGACAGGGAATCTATACATTTCGGTTGCAAACTGCAACCCTCTTCAACTGTGGTTTTCACGTGATATAGATATATTTCTAAGTTAATCGTCCTATGCTCCATCATATGGCCAAAGATAGAATGATGCACCACATTCTAATGAAGGTCATTGTCTTGAAGATGTTGATGAGATGTGAAACGTTACTTACCTTGTCTAAATTCGTACAGATGTACATCATAGCCTCTCTGAGCCATAAGACAGGCTTCCAGCGTCCCCACCTGGAATGTTGAAACGAAACAAAATAAAATAAAACAAAACAAAATGAAAATAAGATAAAGTAAAATAAAATAGAATAAATGAAAATAAAATAAGATCAACTTAAAAGAAGTAAAAACAAAACGAAACTCAAAACAAAACGAAACGAAGCATAACGAAACAAAACGAAATAAAATGAAACCGGATTATTGGACAATCAGGGCACCATTATAACGTGTGTGATAGCCATAGACAATAGTTCCCCAATCAAATTTGTCCTTGTTTTGGTAACCATGGTAACAGGTGGGATCTCAAGTATGATGACTTACTGCCAAACGTTAGGAACGGTGATTTTATTGCTGACTATTACTACACCCCCTTCCCCCCTCTCTCTCATTCTCTCACTCTCTTTCACTCCCTCCCCGCCTCTCTCTCTCTCTCTCGTTCCCTCTCACTCGTTCACTCTCTCTTCCATTCACTCCTTTTCTCATTCTCTCTCTCTCTCTCTCTCTCTCTCTCTCCCTCCCTCTCTCCCACACACACCACTCGTTCACTCTCATTCACTCTTTCTCTTTCACTCACTCATTCTCCCTCTCTTTTCCTCCTTCTCCCCCTCTCTCTCTCTCTTTCACTTCTCTCTCTCCTTCCTTCTCTCTCTCTCCCTCTCTTTCACTTCTCTCTCTCCTTCCTTCTCTCTCTCTCCCTCTCTTCTTCCCTCTCTCTCCCCCCTTCCTCCCTCCCTGTGCCTCTCTCCTGTTTCTGTCTCATATTTAATATGAAAACTTGTACCATATAGTGACAGAATGACGCACAAGTTGTCGCTATTTTGGGTCCCCGGTCACGCTTACGCGATTCAAGCGAGTTCGTTTGAGTGGAATCGACTTCGTTCAAACTCTTATTTTTCGAATCTCCAAATTACCTTTGCGTCATATATTGAGAAGCTGAATGAGGAACTAAGAGATGTGAAACCTAGAATACGAATGTTAGACACATTCTTGAATTGCAGACTTGGGGAAGTCTAGAATACTGCGGGCGACGTCGTCTTGATGCGATTCGAAATCACAACATTTGACGAGACTCGTGATAGCGTGACAAGGGCTTCGTGATAGTGTGACGGGGGCTAGACAATTACTCCTGCGACCGGGGCGTCTGTACACTTAAAATCTCACGCACTAAATCCCATCACTGGGCTCCAGTGATTTTTATCTATACACATTACTATACCGGTGTCGGGAGTTTTAATATACTTCCTTGCGATTTGTACACACAAAAACAGGCGTAGCGTTTGGGGTTAGACTTTACACTCCCTTCACTTCCTCTCAAAACATATTTTAATTTTTTTTTTAAATTCTCACAATCGCTCTTTTTCCTCCCTCACCTTGCTTTTCGTTTCCAACCCTCTTTACGCTGTACCTCTCATATATTCCCTCTTTTTGCAACCATTTCTCACAAGCACGCTTCTTTGCCACCTCCGCCCTTGTTTCTTCATTCTACCACTCACTGTCTTTTCAACTCCAAAACATCTTTTCCACTCTACACATCGTCTTTGTATGTTTTAGTATTTCCTCCTTTGAAACACACCCATTCTTCTTCTGCTGTCACTCCACCTTTCTCTCCCATTACATTCCATACCCTTCTCAACTTTCTCTCCTTCCCTCTCTCTCTCTCTCTCTCTCTCTCTATATATATATATATATATATATATATATATATATATATTTCTCACACACCTACACACGCGCATGCACGCACACCTACATACACACACACCTACACACACACACCTACACACACCTACACACACACACACACCTACACACACACACACACCTACACACACGCACACCTACACACACACACACGCACGCACACACACACACCTAAACACACACACACACCTACACACACACACACACACACACACACACACACACACACACACACACACGTACGCACGCATGCACACATTTATGGACATCAAGTGTGACTGAAATGCAGGAATAATTAAACAGAATAATAGAAATGTAAAATATATGGGGAAGGAGATAAAATAACGGTAAGGCATGACAAAGTTGCTGAATAGTCAAAATATTAAATAGAAAATAAAATAAAATAAAATAGAATTAAATAAAATAGAATAAGATAAAGAGTTTGTGATTGTGCTAGTAACGGGGTCCCAGCATCTCCTTTCGTATATTTCTACGTGGACGACCGCAACTTCCTTATATGGCAGTGCCTCAGACCAAGTGGAACGAGCCCGAGGTACGCGTGAGGAAAGACTAATGTAGGGTCGAGTAAGGGGGTGAGAAGACACAACGGGACATGATAGACTTCATGTGATCATGTATATTCACAAACATGCACACACACACACACACACACACACACACACACACACACACACACACACACACACATATATATATATATATATATATATATATGTATATATATATATATATATATATATATATAACAACCACAATGCACTTTAATTCTAAGCCATCAACATCAGGAGACATAATGGAAGCCGACATGCAGAAATTGAAATGCGGTACTGCCGAGGACTCGAACTCAGCAATCACATGACAAGTGCCGTAGTAACTTACCAACTATGCTATCAAGAGAGATAGCATATATGTATAATATATATATATATATACATATATATATATATATATATATATATGTGTGTGTGTGTGTGTGTGTGTGTGTGTGTGTGTGTGTGTGTGTGCGCGCGCGCGTGTATGCATAAAGAGAGACAGATGGGGAGGTAAAACTGACTTCCTTGTGTTTGTATAACCTGTATTCAAGAATCCGAGTTTCACAAGCGCGCCTTTCATCATCCACACTTGCAACGAGGTGTATTATTGGACTAATAACCCCAAGCCCCACTTTGGCACGAAAATGCGTTAAGTAGATTTTGAATTCGGTTCTCCGTTTCCGAGTCATCACGATTTCCTCACGATGTTTCGAACGCATCCGGAACGTCGTCTAGGCCAACGACTCGAGTAAAGCTTTTGCCGACGACATGACGTAGTCGCTGCACTTGAAAGTTTTCCCGCGTTCGGTCAAGCTGTGGGCATGGCGGAAGTAGATTCACACGACAACTATTTTACGAATTTGTTAGGCGACACAGTATCAGTAGTGGTGGTACTGGTCGCTTAAACTGTGAAGAATTTAGTTAGAAAGGTTCAGAAGATAAGATATTCTACTTCTGCTGATCGAAGACGATGTCTGATATTGGGCTTGGCACGTCTTCCATGACATCACTGGGACGTGAAAACGGAAGCAGCATGAATTGATCTTTAAGGCTTAAAAGTGAGTAGATAGATAAATAAATAATTAAATTAATAAATAAATGAATAGATAACTAAATTAGATAAGAAGATACATAGCCCAGTCAATAAACAAACAAATAAATACATATATAAATTTATGAATTGAAGAGTCAAGTGTGGTGGAAGTGAACAGAAAGAAAAAGAAAACGGAGAGAAAACGGAAAACTAAGGAAGGAGATGGTAAATGGGCTCGCTAAAGAACGAAGAAATAAGTAACAAATCGGTCGCAGTGTGAGATCATTTGGGAAAAAGATGGAGAACAAATCAATAAAGAAAAAAGACGAAGAGAAAATAAGGTGTGGGAGGAAGAATAGAGGAAAGAGGATAAAGATAAGGAAGAAGAGGAAGATGGGGAAGGACAAGGAAGAGAAGGAAAAGACGGAGGAGAATATTATCAATCATTGCATAAGGAAAATGGCAACATATGTAGTACCTGAGTAGAATGATAGTAAAAGCAGTGGGGTATTCGTTGTTGCATAGGGGTAGAGAGGTACAACCGATTGGAATTGTCTGGCGTCATCCACACTCACACACAAAAAATACAAACCGTATCTTTATTCAAGGGTCATTAATCATTAATCAGCCTTTCTTGTTGTTGGTTTTCATGTTACACATGCTTTGAGAAAAATAACGTCAATTGGTAAGACAGACAGAGAGAGAGAGAGAGAGAGAGAGAGAGAGAGAGGTCCCTTTGCAGTGGAAGCGTTGTTGTTATTGCCGCTGTTGTTGTTGTTGTTGTGGTGGTGGTGGTAGTGGTGGTGGTGCAAGGCCAATACGTAAAGAGCACGGACAATAAAAAAACAGAGAATATAGAAAAGCGAGAGGTAGATCAATTTAGAGGAGGGGAGAAAGTGGATGGGAAGAAATAAGAAAGAAAAAAGATAAAACAACATAGAAAACAAAATGAGAGAGAAGGATTAGAAACTGCGTCTTACTGTTTTTTTTTTCTCAAGTTCAAGACCATCTCATCCTTCGATAACTTGGTATGGCTTCGTTGTGAGGGGAAGATAGACGACCACTGCGTCTACGTCATGTCGCCACCGCGTCTACGTCATGTCGCCTCGGCGTCTACGTCATGTCGCCTCGGCGTCTACGTCATGTCGCCACCGCGTCTACGTCATGTCGCCTCGGCGTCTACGTCATGTCGCCTCGGCGTCTACGTCATGTCGCCTCGGCGTCTACGTCATGTCGCCACCGCGTCTACGTCATGTCGCCTCGGCGTCTACGTCATGTCGCCTCGGCGTCTACGTCATGTCGCCTCGGCGTCTACGTCATGTCGCCTCGGCGTCTACGTCATGTCGCCACCGCGTCTACGTCATGTTGCCACCGCGTCTACTTCATGTCGTCACGGTGTCTACGTCATATCGCCACCGCGTCTACGTCATGTCGCCACCGCGTCTACGTCATGTCGCCACGGTGTCTACGTCATGTCGCCACCGTGTCTACGTCAAGTCGTCACCGCGTGACCGACTGTGACGAAAGGCCCGGAGTGTCATTTCGTCCAGCTTGTCACAGACATGTTGCCGACGAAGTGTGGACGTGACTTGGGACACGTAGGCGTTAAATAAACAAAACAAGAAGAGAAGTTAAAGCAGATAATAGTTTAATCATCAAAGAAACATGTGCAGAGAGAAAGAATAAATGTTACAAGTAGGAATAAGACATCAGAGAAGGAGGGGAAGTGAAAGGAGAGGAGAAATGAGAGGTGGAATTAGCATAACCACTTCCTAATCAAAGGAGGTGCCACGGAGATGAATGAAATCGCCTAGCGACAGGTATAATAGTTAAAAGTACCACACGGGACGTAAGGGGTGTATTGGGATTGTCTTACAGACGCCTCGCGACAGGGGAAAGGAGACTCCTAGACGCCGGGAAGAGATCCCAAGGAGAACAGGATCAGATCCTTTAGGGCCCTGAAGGCTCGACTTCCAGGAGGATGCCTCCTTCCCCTCCCCTCCCTCTCTCCCTCCCTCTCTCCCTCCCCTCCTTGGCGGCTCAGATGACGCAGTAGCCATCGAAAAGGCGTAGTAATTCTGTCGAGCTGACGACGATGACGACGACGACGGCAGTGACGTAATTTTGGATAACGATGTTGATGACGAAAACTGTGACGATATGGAGACGATGTCAATGTTATTTTTTATGACGATGGCGAATATTGAGATGGTATGGAGACGACGTCATTGATGTTATTTTTTTATGACGATGATTACGATGTTGATGACGGAAATTGTGACGATGACGACGACGACGACAATGATGTTATTTTCTTAAGACGATGATGTTGATGACGGAAATTGTGACGATGACGACGACGACGACGACGACAATGATGTTATTTTCTTAAGACGATGATGATGATGTCGATGACGAAGATTGTGACGATATGGAAACGACGTCAATGGCGCCATTTTTATGATGATGACGATGTTGATGACGAAAATTGTGACTATATGGAAACGGGCTAATGCTGAAAACGAAGAGTAGTGATGAGAGTGATGACGACGGTCGTGTGATGACGCACATGTTAGATGATGCAATCAGTCGACCGTTCCTTTCCGCGCCTGTTGGTACTGTTCCTTTCAGCCTGACCTGCCGTCAGGGGGCTCTTTCATTCATCTGCATGGCACCCTACCTCCCTCCCTTCTCACTTGCTGGTTAACATCATCATCATCGTCGTTGTCATCATCAATATCGTCATCACCATCATCATCGTCATCACCTCATAGTCATCATCATCATCTCTATCATCATCATCATCGTCGTCGTCAACATCATCATCGTCAACATTATCATCATCGTCAAAATCATCATCATCATCAATAATAATGATAGTAGATAATGATAATAATAATAATAATATTAATATAATAATAATTATAATAATGATAATAATAATAATAATATAATTAGCATTATTATCATTAGTATCATTATTTTTATTATTTTTATTTTATTTTTAATATTTTTATTTGTATAATTTTTATTTTTATTATTATTATTATCATCATTATTATCATTAATCTATTATATTTATTAATTTTTGTGGTCATACTTGAGGGAGCGCGTTGCTTTTACTCGCACGCCTACACCAGTTCCCCCCCCCCCCCCTTCACGGTCCGTCTCTCAGTCTTTTTTCATATTATTCTTTCTGTCGCTAACCTGTTTCGTCTATACCCGTGGCGCCCCGTCGGGGGGAGATAAGGGAAATAATGACGTAATATATGATATTCCCACTGGTGTACCTTTCTGACGCCCTGAGGTTTGGACACAGGAGTATGACATTCCACTCCCAAATTAAAAAAATAAATAAGATAAAATAAAAATGGAGCCCCCCCTCCCCCACCTCCCGTCATCCCTTGGACTTCCGGTCTGTCCCCAGAGGGTACTGGTGACCGCCACTTGCCCTCCGCCCACTTCCGAGAGAGCTTTAAACCCTTTGAGGGGTGAAGGTTGACCACTTCGCCAAATTACATTTCGCCAAAAATGATCGTAGATCAGGTTGATTCGCTCAAGGTTCTACGGGTCACCCCTGAGCGTTGTCTTAGGTCATGGGTAGGGAGTTTGGCGAAATGGGAGTTCGGTTGGGTCAGGTCAGGGAGTTTGGCGAAGCGGGAATTCGGTCAAACAAACTGGTAAATGCAATTTGACGAAATAGAATTTACTGACGTAAGGAATGGGTCATGCAAAAAAAGCCACTTCGATCTGCGCGCGCAGGATTTTTTTTTTTTTTTCAATGTGGTTATTCATGTTCAAGGATGTGTGTGTCTAAATGTGTCTGTGAATGTGTGTGTGTGTGTGTGTGTGTGTGTGTGTGTGTGTGTGTGTGTGTACGTGCGTGCGTGTGAGATTCACCACGATCTTGGATCACGAGTTAGACTCGTGATCGACATGTATTACCCTCTCGGATGAGAGCTCAGAGCTCATATATGACCGATCTATGGGAAATACTGTGACCTTACACACAAACACGCACACACATACTCACTCCTAACTCCCCGTCCACGAGATTTAGAGTAACGGCTCGTAGCGCAGCAATACTGAAGTTATTTCAGCCCGTGTGTGAATGTGTGTATTTTCGTATGTGTGTGTAAATGTGTGCATGGGCGTGCGTGCGTGTATGTGTGTGTGTTTGTGTGTGTGTGTGAGTGTATGTGCATGTGTTTTTTCGTGTGTGTAAACGCGTGTGTACGTGTGTGGATGTGCGTGCGTGTGTGTGTACGTGTGTGAATGTTTGTGTGCGTGTGTGTGTGAATGTGTGCATACATGTGTGTTTGTGCGTGCGTGTGTAAACGCTTGTGTGTGTGCGTGTGTGTATGTGCGTGTGTGTATGTGCATGTGTGTATGTGAAAGTACGCTCGTATTCATCTTGGTAAGGGTCACAGGATAATTAATAATTCATTTGATGACCCGTCTCTCCTTACATTCGTTCTCTAGGAAAAAAAAAACACGTTTATCATTAACTTTACAAGTAGATCACTCTCCCATTGGCTATGGGGCTAATCACCTCCAGTCTGGGGTTGGTAGAGGATTAAATCAAAGTAATTTTAGACTCGTTATCGGTTAAAGGGCATTCTAGACACTAAAATAGATATTCATTCGTTTTAGAGCAATTCACCGAAAGCCGCATGGTTGATTAAGTCCTCTCTCTTTCTTTCTCTTCCTCTCTCTCTTTCTCTCTGTTCTGTCTCTCCTCTCTCTCTCACACTGTTTCTCTGTTTCTCCTCTCTCCCTTTCTCTCTCTCTCACTGTTTCTGTCTCTCCTCTCTCCCTTTCTCTCTCTCTTTCTCTCTCTCTCACTGTTTCTCCCTCTCAAAGGATTACAAAGGATTACAAAGGCGGAGCATGCCGACAGGAGACCTTTTGATCCATATCTAGGTCGGATGCCAAAAAAAAAATCATATTAATAATAAATAAAAACTATAATAATGTAAATAACAAATAAAATACATAAATAAATGCATAGGTATAGTTGAATAACAAATAAACAGGTAAATAGTAAATGATAATAAATTGATATATAACTAATATTAAATGAAAATCAGACAGACAAATTATAACAAAACAAAAACAAATAATATAACATAAATTATAATCATTACAGCATCTTACTTAGGTATTTATCTAAATGATTCTTAAAGCTTCGAACTGAACTACATTGCACTACCTGTGCAGGAAGTTTATTCCATTCATTAACTACACGGTTGGCAAAGTTGTTTCTACCTACTTCCAAATTGAATCTATTTCCGGACAGTTTGAGACCATTGTTTCTTGTCTGATTCTCATTCAATGTGAAAATTTGGTCACTTTTGATGTTGTCAATTCCCTTTAAAATCTTAAAGACCTGTATCAAGTCACCTCTGAGTCTACGCTTTTTTAGGGAAAACAGATTTCTTTTTCTCACTATTTCTCTCTCTGTCTCTCCTCTCTCTCTCTTTCTCTCTCTTTCTCTCTCTCTTTTCCCCGGAGTCCCCATCATTAATCAGTTCATGACTAGACTGGCCCGTTCGCTCCCAGCAGTCCTTCACAGACGCGACCCTATCCACAAGACGGCGATTTTATTTCGTTAAAAAAAAAAAAAAAAAAATGGGGAAGTCAGTCCAGTGGCAAGCTTTGTACATTTAAATGAAAATCCATGTGAACAGGTTGCATAGACACGTCGAAGGAAACACGGAGAAACGTCAGGAATAAACGCTTTACTTCCAGTCGAAGAAGCTCGCTGGCTGAGCGGGTTAGGGCGTCATTACTTGCGGCGAAGGTCGAGGGGATGGTGGTTCGAATCCTGCCACCGGCGAAGTTGAACCAAGGGCATGGTACATTAAATTCCACGCTACAAAATTCTCTGTGAGGGGCACCGTCGTAGTCTTCCGATAGGGGGAGTTTGTGACGTTAAAAAAAAAAAAAAAAAAAAAAACTTCCAGTCCATGTTTGCATTGACGTGTTTATGCAATTTGTACATTTAGTTCTCGCTATGATCATGCAAAGAACTAAATTCAGGAGGAAAACATTCTTTTATCATTATTATAATTACCAGTGTCTTATCATTGTCGTAGATCTAAGTGAATATTCGTGAATCACCTAGTTATATTATCATTGTTTCTAATACAACATACAAATAGTCACGTGGCCTCTAAGAGTTTTTTATCTCTTAATGTCTTGTTGCTCTAGATTCTAGAGATCAAACATTTATGTAATTTGCTTGAAAACGTTTCTTGATATTCTTAACCCATTCAACTCCGATGACAAGATGTCTTGTCATTTGGTCAAATAAAACAAAAAATCATAAAACACCAAAATGTTTGATCAAACACCAGAAAAATATGACGTCAGTCCTCGCTTCGCTGCGAGCGAAGCGAGGATTGACGTCATATTTTTCTGGTGTTTGATCAAACATTTTGGTGTTTTATGATTTTTTGTTTTATTTGACCAAATGACAAGACATCTTGTCATCGGAGTTGAATGGGTTAACAAAGTTTCACAAATACTCACTGAAGTTCAGTGAATTGTTACTGTACTGTTGCATAGTTATTATACGGAGAAATCATACACTTTCTCATCAACAAACTGAAATTCATTTTGATATTTGCTCGAGCTATATAAAGCTATGTTTCGCCATAGACCAGCGTTTCTCAACCAGGGTTCCTCGGAACCCGAAGGTTCCGCAAAAGTTCCTTAAAGGTTTCGCGAGAACAACTGAGATAAGCTAATGCACTTTTGAATTCTTTATTTAATTTCATATACGTAATATAATTAAACACGCACGACATATTCTTGGATATTGTAATAATGTAATATAGACATCATCCTATCTAACCTATTATTGCGATGAAAATAAAATGAGAAAGATATGGTGTATGTTTTTTTTTTTTTTTTGCGCAAGGGTTCCTTGAGAGATGCAATGTATTTTAAAGGTTGCGCAAGGGTAAAAAGGTTGAGAAACGCTGCTATAGACTATCTGATATTTCTATATACAGTGATTCGCTTATATAAAAAGTTGTAAACAAAATGGTATTGATAAAACAACATCAACAAAAGATACATCTACATACGTTTGTTATGTCATGGGTTAGATAAAGACATAAGAAATCAAAGAATGGAGGAGAACTAAGCAGTTCCATGTCCATTACCACCTATCATTCAGTAGTCCGTAGTAATACATTATACATATATTCATTATAACGTCATACTAGGCTAGAAGCGCTGGTCAAACACCAGTAACGAAATACGTCACACCGGTTTTATTCAGCTGTGAATCGGCTTATGTGCGTTTCCAAAAATCTACTCACCAGTCCAGCTCCAACCACTGCAATCGTCTTGTGACCGTTACGCGTTTTAATTTGGTCTGTCATCTTGCTTGATGTGAAGAAAACAAATATTAAAATAGCACCACTTGGCCCTGAGAGCAGATCTATCCCTTGCACTTTTTTGAATGAAACTGTTTTAGTTAAACGCGAGACGAGGACACGCGCGTCTGAGTCAGTTGGAAGTGAGCACGGGCTAGGAGAGGTGTTATGCTCCTTCCGTGGCGACTGCTGGACGCACACTGAATCTGTAACCGGTTTACAAGACGCAGTGACTGCCTAGAAACTCGTTTCCACCCCTCCCCCTGCCCCCCTAGCCCCACGTGCAAGGTATCATGCATAACTGACACCAATATTAGACTAACAGTAAGAGCGTTTTCTTATATATCATGTATGTGTATCTGTTTACATAGTAACCACGCTTCGAAACCCTAGTCGATACTGAAGTAGCAAGGAAGCCATATCTTGTTATGAAAGAAGCTGGTGCATTATTGGCGACGAAATGCAAATATGTATTTTGATGTCACTGTAAAAACACATTTGCTAAAGATATTTTATTTAATATTAGTGGGATTCCACAGAGAAAATAAACAAGTGTGGCAGCATCTAGAATAAAAGAAAAGATGGCATCCAGTACAGAAGGAGTGAATATGATTAGTCGACTTCCATACCCGTCTCAAGTGCTGGCAACTGTAGGTGTATCTTTTGTTGTTGCATTAATACGATTTTACTTACAAAACATTACTTCTTATGTCAGAGAAATGCGATCTACAGAAATATATAGGTACTCCATATTTAACAAACAAAAGTATACAGTATTTATATTGTTTTTATCAATGATGGGGTCTAAGTGCAGAATAGTACACCCGTCGAGTATGGTGAGTGTAATCATATTCAGTAATTTGATATACAAAAATAGACAAATTGATAAATATATATGTAAATAGATAAGGTAGAAGCCTTTTGGTTTGTAGATACAAAGGTCTTGTCAGTCAAGGATGTTTATGGTTTGGCAAGGAGAGTTGGTTTTTAAGGAATTGTGGGGAGACGATTGAGGAGGTGAGGAGTTTTATCACCCAAAAACTGGTGTACAGTGATTGTTGTTTGAGAGTGGAGGTGATTGTAGCGAGTGGAGGATGGAAAGGGAGGATGATTTGGGTGTTCTAATAGTATCTGTGGTATTGAAAGGGGGGGGTTCTCACTGGCGAATGGGAGGATCGTTTCTTGTCCTGAGATAGTCATGTGTAACGAGAAAATGTCCTGTTTTTGGGCGTACTAGTGCCATCCATTGGTTTTGTTGATGTGATGATGACCATGGATATATGCGAGGCATGATTTCTATTTAAACGGTTTCTGAGTGTTATTCTCAGTGTCTTTACCACGCGATTAGCATTGTGTATCGGAGAACTGGGCAGTGGTGTGTAGGTGGCAGTCGGGAGGGGGGTCGAAATAAATGGACCCCCCACCTCCCGAGTTGCTTTGTCGGCCCCTTTGTTGCTTGGAATGCCAATGTGAGATAACACCCAGATGAAGTATATAGATCTTAAGCGGGAAGAGATTTGATGAAACAAGAGAAGATAGTTGACATTATCAAGAGAATAAAGCTTCGCTCGGGTTGTCGTGTTGCCCGCATGAATGAGAATAGATTACCGAGGAGAGTTGTTGAGAGTGGAAGATGGACGAAGACTGAGGGGAAGGCTAAGGAGACGGTGGATCGATGGAGGCAAGGCTGCATTGTTCGAAAGGATCTTAGAATTCAATCAATCAAGAACTTTGATGTTAGTGATCCAAATGAACGTGAGGTAATGGAGGGAGAGATGTGGTTGTAGTTCTAAATGTGGTGGTGGAAGGTTGTGGACCTGAGAAGGGTTGTGGTGATTGTGTTGGTGATGGGGATGTTGTGGTGACAGGGCTTGTGGCAGTGGTGGTAGTGGTGGTTGTGGTAGTGGTGGTTGGGGCTGGAGAGGGGGTTGATGACCACCGGAATGTGATAAGGAATGAAGGAAATCGAGAGCTGGGTTCTTTCACGATCGGGGACGACATTAGTGTTAAAAACGGATCGTAAAACACATAAGGCTCCTCCATATATATGTATATATATATATATATATGTAATATATATATATATATATATATATATATATATATATATACATATGCGTTAATTCGAGACCAATTAAAGTGGCAGGATACCCCTCTGTCTCTGTGATTCACCATGGTCATCACGAGTTGGATTCGTGATCGACAGCTATTTCCCTCCCGGAAGAGGGCTCATATGGGACCGATCTATGGGTAATGATGTGACCTTACACACACACACACACACACACACACACACACACACACACACACACACACACACACACACACACACACACACACACACACACACACACACACACACACACACACACACAACCCCGCCCACGAGAGATGGAGTAGCGACTCACAACACAGCGATACTGAAATGATTTGAGCCCTGGGCAGGATTCGAACCCGGACCGCCGTAGTGGCGGCCGGGAGCTCTACCAATGCGCCACCGAGGAGTTCTGCTAGCGCAGGAGAACGGGGCAGGGTATTCGAGTAACCATACCGTCCCAAGTATCTTTGGGTCTCACGTTACCGACTTCGGGCCGAGTAATTCGAGTAATCGGATCTGCCTTCCCGAGTCTTGTTCGTGTCCATGTTTTCTTCGCGTTCTGAATTCAAGGGAGGCGCGTCTGTAGTTGGAAATGTATTTGATAATACGAATATCTGTGTACACACACACACACACACACACACACACACACGACCGATTTTTAGTGTTCAGGCCTGCAACAATGTTTCGCTCAGTCATCTGGTTTTTTTTTTTTTTTTTTTTTTTTTTTCAATGTTGCCAGGGCATCCAACCTTCCCTTGGGCCGCGTCACTGTCACTGCCCACGTACTCCTATCTCACGTACTCTCTCTTCCTTGTCCGACAGACATTCCTCTTGCACCCAATGCCTCCTTCGCAACGTCCATCCACCCCAAGTTCAATGCATCCACTCTCTTCGGCAGCTTTTCAGTATTCATTCTTTCCATGTGCCCAAATCATCTCATCATTCTTTGATCTTCCCTATCCATCAGCTTTTTTTTTCACATCCCAGCTCTCCGCCTCACCTCCTCCTTCTTCACTCTATCCATCCTCGCAATACCCTCTATACACCAGAAACACTTCATCTGAAACACGCTTAAGGTCTTCTTTTCCATTCCTTTCGAATTCCAAGTCACTGCTCTACACATGGGCACAATATCGATTCTTCATGTCTGTATGTTTTATTAACTAGATGCCTGTTTCTCAAAACATGTTTTCATTCTCCACCTTTACTTGCCTTCTTGACCATTCACCTTCAGTTCCTCTCTTTTATTAACTGTCACATTTGAACTCAAACACTTAGAAAATTATTTCTGTATTAATTGGTTAGTTAAGCGATCAGTTTATTTATTAATTTATTTATTCATTAGTTACATATTTCATTAGTTTTATTTGTTTATTATGTGCTCCTGTTGCTTTTAACTTCACCAGTTCCTTAGTTGGATCAAATTGTTTGGGATTAGCCATAAATCTAAAAGTGTCCGAATCTCTCTGTTCCATCGCAAGGGCGAAGAAGTCCTCCATTGCCTACGGCAGGAGTCTTACGAAACTAGCTGCAGATCGGGTCCGCCCCTCAGCGCAGCACCCATTTTCATAACGGCCGCGTGACGACTTACACAACCGACGTTTCTCAAGAGCTCAGCCTCTCAGTCCCTGTCATGTGACAACTGAGTTATAACTTGATGAAGCTCTTTGGAGTTGATGACGACAACCACGTAGCTGTTGTTGTTGACGTTGATGTTGTTGTTGTTGTTACAATTGATGTGATATTGCTGTTGCTGTGGTTTTTCTTGTGGCTGCTGGAGGTGTTGATGTTGTTGTTGTTGTTGTTGTTGTTGTGCTGTTGTTGGGACTGCTGCTGTTTATATCATTGTTGGAGTTGCTGTTGCAGCTGTTGCTGTTGTTGTTATTGTTCTGTTTTTGTTGTTTTTCGCTGTTGCTTTTTTGTTAATATCATTGCTGTTGCTCCTACTGGAGCTGCTGTTGTTATTGTCTCGTCTTTGTTGCTGTTATAGTTACTTTTGTTGTTACTATTGTTATTGTTTATTGTTGTTGTTTTGTTGACTTTGCTGTTGATATTATTGTTGCTAATGCTTTTGTTGCTGATGCTTTTGTTGTTGATGTTATTGTTGTTGTTGTTGTTGCTCTTCTACTTCTCTTCCTCTTCTTCTCTTCCTTCTACTTCTTCTCTCCTTCTTCTCTTCCTTCTTCTTCTTCTCTTCCTTCTTTTTCTTCTTCCTATTCTTCTTATTCTTCTTCCCCTTCTTCCTCTTCTTCTTCTTCTTCCTCTTCTTTTTCTTCCTCTTCTTCTTCCTCTTCTCTTCTTTCTTCTTCTTCTTCTCTTCTTTCTTCTTCTTCTTCCTCTTCTCTTCTTTCTTCTTCTTTCTTCTTCTTCTTCCTCTTCTCTTCTTTCTTCTTCTTTCTTCTTCTTCTTGATTAGCCCATCTGGTCAGTGGATGATAACTCTGGGTTGATGACGGAAACCGGCCGCTAAGACGCCTCTTTTGCGAGCTCCTTAGCCAGAGGAAATCCTCCACCCTTGATATGTTGTGGTTTATGTCTGTGTTGCTACCTGCGTGCCTGGTCACGTGTGAGATCGCCTGGTAGAGTGGTCATGTGTCATCAGCTGTGTTGCTTAACAAGTGTTGGCGTATCCAAAGCCTTGTTGATTATACGGGGCTAGTTTAGTAGCCGCTAGTGCTGAAAGCGACTTGTAAACTATCTCTCCACTTGGCCAGTGTAAACGGATTGTTAGACTTGCATCCAAACTATCCTGGTGTAAACACTTACTCGCCGCTACTACTAGCGGCTCGTTTAGTAACCGCTAGTGCTGAGAGCGACCTGTATACTACCTCTCCACTTGCCCAGTGTAAACGGATATTTAGTAGACTTGCCTCCAACCTATGCTAGTGTGAACACTTAGTTGCCGTTAGGTAAGTTAACTGGCAGCAACTAGCACTAGCCGCTAGTAAACTAGCACCGCGTCAAGAAGACTTTAAGTTTTAAAAGACCGCACGTATTTGTTTTTAATGAAGCTCATGTATAATGTAAATATTTATTTAATTATCCGTTTGTCCATTTACTTGTGTATTTGTTCATTTTATGTTAGTCTATCCATCGACATATTTATTCATTCATCTATATATCATTTGATTTATCATTTTATCTATTTATTTACTTATATTATTAATTTGTTTGTGTATTTACGTACCTATTTATTTATTAATTCATTTATTCAATATATTATTTATCGATTCATTCATTTTACGAGTATTTATGTGTGTGGACCCACATCCTGTTTAGGGAGAATGTTGACTCAGGTACCTTGCCAGGAGTATTTTTTTGTCCCTGATGCTGCTTACGTATATTGTACCTGAACACGCATTCCAGAAGCCAAGCCCTCGATCGTCGTACACAGTCGTTTGTCGTCGACGAGCCTCCTCCCTCCTCCCTCCTCCAACCTACCTCCTCCCTCCTCCCTCCTCTCTCTTCCCTCCCCCCTCTCCCGTTGAAATTAAAAGAGAGAGAGAGAGAGGGAGAGAGAGAGAGAGAAGGAGGGAGAGAGAGAGAGAGAGAGAGAAGGAGGGAGAAAGAAAGGGAGAGAGAGAGAGAGAGAGAGAGAGAGAGAGAGAGAGAGAGAGAGAGAGAGAGAGAGAGAGAGAGAGAGAGAGAGAGGGAAGAGAACAAGGGAGAAAGAATGAAAGAGAGAGACAGAGAGAGAGAGTGGGGGGAGGGGAGAAGGAGAAGGGAAGAGAAGGTTGGTTGACCCAGGCGAAGTGGGTGGTGGTGGGGGTGGGGTGGAGGATGATTGTGCTTCTTACCCGTCGTCCCTTCCTAAGAACATAAGAATGAAGGAGGAGACTGCAAGAGACCCTAAGGCCTACACTAGGGAGTTTCATCCTGTCAACGGGGAAGCGCAGCTATTCATTGCAGCCATTCGCTGCCAGAAGGTAAGAGTCTGCAAAGGTCCGCGGACGCCGGAAACCCCGGAGGCTTCCGGTGCCGTGTCATATCGGCGCCAGAGCTTCTGGCATCGCTGGCGCCAACGGCTGGCGACGGAAACTCACGAGCCTCCTCCCTCCTCACTCCTCCCTCCTCCCTCCTCCCTCCTCCCTCCTCCTCCTCCATCCTCCCTCCTCCCTCCTTCCTCCTACCTTCTTCCTCCTCCCTCCTCCCTCCTCCCTCCTCTATCCTACCTCCTCCTCCTCTATCCTACCTCCTCCTTCCTCCTCCCTCCTCCCTCCTCCTTCCTCCCTCCTCCTTCCTCCCTCCTCACACACTCCCTCCTCCTCCCTCCTCCCTCCTCATACTCCTTCCTTCCTCCTCATACTCCTTCCATCCTTCCTCCTCCCATCTCCCTCCTACCTCCTCCCTCTTCATACTCCCTCCTCCCTCCTCTCTCTGGGACTTTATCTTTGACTCTGGCCATCGGAAGCTTGTTTTTATTCGTTTCTTTGGCGCCATTTTGGTAACTAAGAGATTATAAAGAAATAATTCTTTGCTTATGGAGCTCAGGGCACTAGGCGTTTTTATTCGTCTTTTTGGCGCCCTTTTGGTAACAAAGAGAGTATAAAGAGATAACTCTTTGCTTATGGAAGCCCAGGGTGCTAAGCACATTGGCTTAGGCCCAGTTTGTTTCCAGATTTGACCGACAGTCAGTGAACCAGGTAATAGAAGCAAATGCTGATAACCACATTTATACCTTCTCCTTACCAATGGGTCATCCCTGGCAAGCTCACAGGCAGACTCCCGATCCATCTCCACATTTGCCAGCCAGGTTCTTTCTTTAGGTACCTGTCCCCGTTGATCTTGAATGGCGTTCATCGATAAGGCAGGCTGCTTGCCTCGTGTGCTGACACGTCCTGGTTCGAAACTTGATCTCTCCTGTGGTGGACCGTGATTTGAAAGCCTTGGTGAGGGTCCTTAACTTTGCATTCATACAACAAGACAGGAGAGAGAGAGATATATATGGAGAGAGAGAGAGAGAAAGAGAGAGAGAGAGAGAGAGAGAGAGAGAGAGAGAGAGAGAGAGAGAGAGAGAGAGGGAGAGGGATAAAGAGAGAGAGAAAGGGAGAGGGATAGAGAGAGAGAGAGAAAGAAAGGGATAGAGAGAGAGAGAGAGAGAGAGGGGAGTAAAGAGAGAGATACACACACGCTAGACGGTGCAGTGGTCCTGTGCTCGACCGTTAACTCAGCAATCTGAGGTTGAGTCCTTCCCAGGGCTGAAAATGATAATTCAGTGTCGCCGCACTGTGAGCCTGTACTCCAACTACTCCAACTCTGGTAGACAACGAGTTGTGTGTGTGTACGTGTAAGGTCAAAGAATTTCCCATAGATCGGGCCAGTATGAGCTTTGAGCTCTCATCCTCGAGGGTAACATCTGTCTGTCACTAGTCCAACACGTGAGCCAAGACTGTGGTGAAACACACCAGCACACACACACACATACACACACACACGCGCGCGCGCGCGCGCACGCACGATAGCGCAATGGTAGTGTTCGTAACGGCTGCTACAGCGGTCTGAGTTCGAATCCCGCCCAGAGCTCTAATTTCAGTATCGCTGCGTTACGAGTCGTTACTCCAACTCTTGTGGGTGGGGAGTTGGGTGTGTGTGTGTGCGTGTAAGGTCACAGCATTACCCATAGATCGGTCATATATGAGCTCTGAGCTCTCTTCCGGGAGGGAAATAGCTGTCGATCACGAGTCTAACACGTGATCCAAGACCATGGTGAATCACACACACACCTGTAGTGGTAGTTAGTCCTCCTGAGACTATCCAAAGGTTCTTAGGCCACTCCCAGTCTTACATTGTTATAGTTTTTATTTATTATTTTATTATTAATATGATTTTTTTTTCACATCCGACCTAGATATGGATCAAAAGGTCTCCTGTCGGCATGCTCCGCCTTTGTAATCCTTTGTAATCCTTAGTTCCCTCTCGGTATATACAATTTCTTCACTGGGAGTCGGTGTTGGCAACAGTACCATGACGTCACTCTTCCAACAAAGTCATTACTCCGGGTTAACCTTAGTTGGTTCTTGATTTATCTTCCCTACCTGGTCATCACCTGGTACACTCCCCGTGAGACCAACACTACTCATAAATCATGTGAGAGAGGTACTCATGAGCAACTATCTCAACCTTTTTACCCTTGCGTAACCTTTAAGATAATTGCATGTCTCAAGGAACCCCTGCGCAAAAAAAAAAAAAAAAAAAAAAAAAAAATCCGAATAGAATCACCAGCGACAGTGATGTCGATCAAATAATTCCGACTGTCGTCCCCGGATTCGAACCAGGATCGTGAATTCTCACTGCCGTCACCTTACCGACTGAGCTACTGACCCTATAAAAATCTCCTACCTGGAAGTTAATATACCATATCTCTCTCATTTTATTTTCATCGTAATAATAGGTTAGATAGGATGTCTATATAACATTATTACAATAACCAAGAATGTGCCGTGCGTGTTTGATTATATTACGTACATGAAATTAAATAAAAAAAAAATCAAAAGTGCATTAGCTTATCTCACTTGTTCTCGCGGAACCTTTAGGGAACTTTTGCGGAACCTTAGGGTTCCGGGGAACCCTGGTTGAGAAACGCTGCTCGTGAGACTTTAGAAAACGCCACCTGGTTTCCTCTTCCGTGTGTGCTCACGGACTCACGAATTGCGCAAACTCGCCCAAGCTGAACAAGAATTAGAATTCACTTAAGCCCTGAGTCACGGAACGTGCATCTCATGAACAGTAATCCTTAAAATTCGTGAGAATCTCAACCAGAGGGGATATTAGGAAAATGTAACACCACACTATTGCACGTCCGTGTGTGTGTGTGTGTGTGTGTGTGTGTGTGTGTGTGTGTGTGTGTGTGTGTGTGTGTGTGTGTGTGTGTGTGTGCGTGTGTGTGTGTGTGTGTGTGTGTGTGTGTGCGTGCGTTTGTGTTGCTTGTATGTGTTATTCACCATGGTCTTGGATCACGTTTTGGACTCGTGATCGACAGCTATTTCCCTTCCGGAAGAGAGCTCAGAGCTCATATATATGACCGATCTATGGGTAATGCTGTGAACTTACACGCACACACACACCCTGATATCTCTGTCCAAGTGTGTGTGTGTGTGCGTGCGTGTGTGTGTGTGTGTGTGTGTGTGTGTGTGTGTGTGTGTGTGTCAGTGTGTGTGTATGTGTGTCAGTGTGTGTGTATGTGTGACAGTGTGTGTGTGTGTGTGTGTGTGTGTGTGTGTGTGTGTGTGTGTGTGTGTGTGTGTGTGTGTGTGTGTGTGCGTGCGTGCGTTTGTGTATTCTTGTACGTGTGCGTGCGTGTGTGTGTGTGTGTAGGTGTGTGTGTGTGTGTGTGTGTGTGTGTGTGTGTGCGCGCACGCGCGTGCGTGTGTGTGTGTGCGTGCGTTTGTGTATTCTTGTACGTGTGCGTGTGTGTGTGTGTGTGTGTGTGTGTGTGTGTGTGTGTGTGTGTGTGTGTAGTTACCTAATTCTAATATTCATAATAGGAACAATACTCATAGGATCCCGTTTATGTTTATCCAATTATAACGTTTTTTTCTTTAAATTAGTTTGTCGTGTCTCTTTGGGATATTTCTTATAATACCTTGCACATGCGATTATTAATGCGTCCCTTAAAAATATGTAAATCTTAAAGCCCTTTATTTATTTATTTTTCTTTAGCTTCGTGCTATTGTCTTTTGATATTCTTTCGTCCCATACCAATACATCTTCTTTGTCAAGCCTATTCAGACTTTTCATAATTCTAAAGACAGAAATCATGACGCCCTTTCCTGTTCCTTTATCTAGTATGGACGCTCCTAATCTAACTAGTTTTTCGTTGTACGATTTGCCGGCCATGCTAAGAATCATTTTAGTGTAAACCCTCTGTGTTCTCTCTGTTTTTTTTTTCTTGTTTTTTTTTTTCTTTCTGTTTGTCTGAGGATCACACCATTACTCCATATTCCTATTAAGGACGGATAAAATTTTCAATGACTCTTTTCATATCTTTCTTAATATAGTGAAATGCCAGTTTTGTCTTCGTTGACGGATTATCTTTCAATATTTTTTTCGGGTGACAATTCATCCGTAACCAAGATTCCAAGGTCTTTCCTGCATTTCTTAGTAATCTTTTCATTTTCCATTGCATAACTACGAAATGACGGACTCATTTTACTCTTACCCATTTCCAAAATTTCGCATTTTTATTTTCGTATTGAATTTCATTCCCTCACTCCCTGGCTTTAATCGTAAGTATTATTTAGATCTTTTAGCAATAGTGTGTAATCTATCATGTATTTTATTCTTTTCGTGAGTTTCAGTCCATGAATAGGTTGATTAATCTGTTTTCTTCATTTCGTCGAGGTATATTGGAAACGTTGATGGTGCCAGAACTGAGCCCTGAAGGACTCCACTAGTCACTTCTCTCCAATCCGACATCGCATCCTTTACAACCAGGTGTTTATTCTTTAAGAAATCCTCCAGCTGTTCCAGGAAATTACCTTTGCGTCATCCTATATATTCCATCTACATTAATCTTCTGTGAGGTAACTTATCGAAAGCTGTGTGTGTGTGTGTGTGTGTGTGTGTGTGTGTGTGTGTGTGTGTGTGTATGTCTCTCTCTCTCTCTCTCTCTCTCTCTCTCTCTCTCTCTCTCTCTCTCTCTCTCTCTCTCTCAATCCCTCCTCTCCCCCCTTGTCTCATTCCCTCCCTCCCTCGTTCTGCCACTATAGAACGTCTTCACCATCTTTCTACCATAGTTTCCCTCCACCCTCCAGACCTTTGTGTCACTTCCTTAACCCTTCATAGCACTTCTGCATAAGTCACCCGGCTCTCACCCCTTTCCCCGACTCCCCCTCCCCACGCCTCTGCCACGTCTGCAGTTCTGCTAAGCCTAACAAGGTTACGCCATGCCATTGAGTAGTGAGACGCTCCAGGTCTCAGTCGTCTAACCGGCTCAGAGTTTTAGTGATCGGCTGGGTCCCTCATGAATGCAAGGTTCACTGCTCCCGCGTTCACGGTTACCCAGTCCATAAAAACGGAATTCATTCCCGGCAGGTCCTGTAGTGACGATGCTTATGTGAGAAGAGAAAGAGGTTTTGGTGAGTTCGTCTCCTTTATTTGTAAGATAAAACTGAACTGATTCATGCGGCCACGAGGCGATATATATATATCGCGTGGGTAGTAACCCGTGGTGCGTAATTACATAGTTACACTGGATTAGGTTATGTCGGGTCAAACAGGGTCGTATTGTTATAGGCAGGTGTGTGTAGCTGGCACGTCAGGTCTAGCCGCGTGGGCGAGCCAACGTGTGCTCCACGCATTGTGGTTTGTACAGTCCTTTCCAATTGCATTTCGGTGCCGTCACGTATTTCCCACGATATTTTGTTGTTATGGTTGCTCATCTATTCCACGTGTCATAATGATTTTGACAGCATGTCAAAAGAAGTTGGTTTAGGTTAGGTTCTATCAGGTTAGGTTTGGTCTGATCAGATTAGGTTAAATCAGCTAGATCAAGCAAGGCCCGGTTAGGTCAAGCTAGGTCAAGTATGATCTGGTCGATTGAACTCAGATCAGGTCAGATCAGGTCAGGTCGATATAGGTTAATGCAATAGGTCCAAAGTCAGAGAAGGATATAAGGACCCGTTGAGAAAGAAATCCACCCTTTTTCGTTGTCGCAGAACAACGTAGTTGTCAGTTCGTCGAACGTACAGTTGGAGAAACAAATTCATCGACGCTTTTCCGTTTGCAGCAGATCATGGCTGGGATTATGCACTGATCGTAAACACTGCGTTTCAGCCATATAGTTTGGGAGCTTCTCGTGAAGTTCCTATATTTACTAAACAAAAGGATAAGAAACTCGGAAATTGACGAAGGCGTTGGAGACAGAGCCAAGGAATGCACAGAAAGCAATGAAAAGATCAATACTATGAATAATACTGAAAGATAGAAAAAAGGGCAGACTGGAGAAAAATATATTGTGGAGACAATAAAGGGATATAAATGGAAATGGGTTGGTCATGTACCCAGAAAGGAGAATTGGAGATGGAACGGGTATATTACTGACTGGACAGCGCGAGGTGGTAAGCGTGGAAGAGGAAAACTAGATATAAGACGGAGAGACGAGATAGAGAAATTTGCAGGAGTGACGTGGCAGATGTTGATGCAGTCGTGCAACTCGAGGAAGAGGTTGGGCAAGGTTTTTGTTCAGCAGTGGACTATGAATGGCTGGCTGGCCGATTGATTGATTGATTGAATAATTGGTAACTTAAAACCCAATGAAACATAAAGTGCTTCTTGGAATTTGGAACCGCAACTGAATGTTGTGACTGGGTTTCGATGCCCACACTGACCGCAGACTCTACGTGTATGTCCCGTTCACATCTCCTCCACGCTCTGTACCCGTCACCTCACACTTCATTTTCTTTTCTTCCTTCATCTTCCTACCGGTGGCTCCAGCCACGATCCTTCTACACCAGCGTTTCTCAACCTTTTTACCCTCGCGTAACCTTTAAAATAAATTGCATGTCTCAAGGAACCCCTACGAAAAAAGTATACCATATCTTTCTCATTTTATTTTCATCGTAATGATACTGTAGGTTAGATAGGATGATGTCTATATTACATTATTACAATAACCAAGAATATGTCGTATATGAAATGAAAAAAAAAAATCAAAAGTGATTTAGCTTATCTCACTTGTTCTTGCGGAACCCTTAGGGACCTTTTGCGGAACCTTAGGGTTCCGGGGAACCCTGGTTGAGAAACGCTGGTCCATACCATTGGTTCTTAACCTTTGGTCCATGAAACCCTATTGGGCCACGAGGGTCAATAAAATGGGCCACCAATCGAAAGCCACTAACAGTTAGTGGATATAAAACGATTAGATTTAGTGTCGAAGTCGTTACCATGAGGTTAAACAATAGCAATTCATAAGCACGGGGTACACGTGAAAATAGGTTAAGGGCCTCTGTTCTACACCTTCCTTATCAGACCCCCGCGATAATCCTGTGACAACTGACCCGCCCTTTCGGGTCTTCGGAATAGTAATTCCCCCCCGGTCAGGTTGCCTGTCTTAGGGGTTGTTCGACTTGGCATTCCTTCGCTCCCGGAGAAGAGGACACCTGATATGTCTCACGTGAGCGTCTGTCACAGTCACTGCACGGGATACTTCGGGAGCTCTGAGTAGTTTATACGAAGAGAGGTTAATACATGCAGTCTGTGGATATCAGGACTGGTTTTAAAGCGTATAGAGACACATAACACACACACACACACACACACACACACACACACACACACACACACACACACACACACACACACACACACACACACACACACAGAAATACACACACACACACACACACACACACACACACACATACACAAGCGACTCTGGACCCTTCTGTTATATGAACTTCATCCCTCGGTTTGATGTGTTTAACCCTCCTC
Organism: Oratosquilla oratoria; assembly: GCF_046742065.1. Lineage (NCBI taxonomy): Eukaryota > Metazoa > Arthropoda > Malacostraca > Stomatopoda > Squillidae > Oratosquilla > Oratosquilla oratoria. The sequence goes on from NC_134801.1 coordinate 51,205,646, forward strand.
TCTTATGATATTCCATTGCAAAGCATGTGTAACTAAAGACACAAGAGAAATAATCAATTAGGAAAGCAGACTTAATATTAAGATTATGCACAAAATAAACTTTGATCTAGAAAGAAAACGTATTGAAGTATTTACTCGCATGCAAAGAATTCATATTCAACATAAAGGGACAAAATAAAAAAGAAAAGTTTCTGAACAAAATAATTTTTCATTAAGAAACCAAATATACATTCTACCCAGGCGTATAAGACATGTCTAGTCACATATTACAGAATCAATGATAAAATTTCAGGAATTACAAACTTACTTCAGCTAGGTTTTGTTCGGCACGATTATCGCTCAACGATGATCGTTCATGGCTCAACGATGATCGTTAAACGATTTTCAAGAACACTCCATTCTTTGTTTTTGAATGGGGACGTTTTGCTTCAAGCTGCAAAGTTCGAGGCTGATGATTTCAACCCAGTGGTTCTCAAACTATGGGTCGCGAGTATAACTAGCAAATGAGAATCAGCACTCCGGATCCCATTAATTTAGTTTTCTGAAGGAAATGCAGTGTCATGGATTCTGTCAATTTAGTTTTGTTAAAGAAAAGCTGCACACATTATTTTTTTTTTCTCCAGAGTAAAGGGTATAATATCACTGTCCATTTTGTTTCTTTTTACTTTATTCTGGGTCGCGAAGGATTGAAGTGTTACAAATAGGGTCGTTCATGAAAAAGTTTGAGAACCGCTGTTTTAACCGAACCTACAAACGCGCTTACCCAAATAGGATACCAGGTAGTAGTATGCACGTCACCTGACAATCGCTGTGGTAGGTTAAACATAACACCGAGCTAAATGTACCTTTAACGTATGTTTTTCTTTCCCTAGGGAGATGAACTTACCCTAGTTTGAGAACAATTCTCCCTAACCCCGTTGCTATGGCAACGTCACCTGAAAGACGAGGAGCCTACACCAGGAGACGCTAAACTCTGACTGAAACTGTCATCTCTCCCTTGTGTTTTTGGAATGCTTGAGGACATCTTGTAAACCTCCCGCAGTCCTTGGATTCGAACCCGGGCACACGTAGTGTCATGCGAGATAGAAACAAACACACCACAACGCTACACGAAGCTGTAATGACGTTAACCATATTAGGGGATGTGGGTTGCGTCATCAAAGGGAGAATGTTTCACGTTATGTGTACAAATACGCACACTTGAGGACGCATTTGCTAAAGAGCATTGACAAAAAATATATATATACGCATGAGTAAACTGGATGAAAAGAGTAGATAATGAGAGAAAAAAACAATGGATAAATGTTTTAAAATTAAATGGGAAAGAAACCGAAGATTGAAAAAAAGAAAAAGAAAAAAAGACGAGGGTAGATGTAGTCGTTCGTTAACTTGAAGGAGAATGATAGACGAGCTTACCAGCTCATCTTCATTCCTACGTCATTTGATCCCTTGTCCACGTCATTCTAGGCACAGACGAGGTGTGTGGCACAGCCAACAGCATTACATAACTGAAGTACACTATGATCACCTCTTCCTGTTTCTGTTTGTCGTTAGAAAAAATTCCTTTCAATTTGCATGGTCCTTGAATGTTCTGAGTCATACCCATTTTTCAAAGATTGAGTTAGTTACCTACAATTATCTTGCAGTTTATCATAAAGAACTTTGAATGGTTAAATACTATTTAAGACTACGTTTGCAGATTTAATAGGCCCTTTGAGTCTTCGTACACGTAGAGAATATTCTTAGTCTGTCGACATGACGTCACAGTTCTGATCAGCGACGACTACGTGCCTGTCCAAATCACGGGAAGAGGTGAATATCCTCGGTCTAAATCGTGGTCACGACTGACCCGTCTTCAGTTACATTCTTCCTCTTCCTTAGCTTTCCCCGTTTTGATCGTGCTTGCTGAGAGATGTGATTAAGATTGAGGAAGAGATTTGGAACAGCGTGTGTGGATATCTACCGGATAGGGGCAACGATCCTGCTTGTTCGGATGTGAGCTAAAAATAAATATAAAATCTGCAGCATGTCTGTATCTTTCGCGACACGTTTGATGCTTAGAACTGACACATCATGCTGAGTAGCCAAGGTTTGGCATAGTTCTCAGCATTTCTAGTAATTGGCTCATCATTTTCTAACTTTAATTTCAAAATACGCATGCGTGACACCAGCTATTTGTGTCGTTTTTTTGGGAATGATTTTGTTGCTTCATTTCTTCGGGAAAATCTGTCGGGAATGGGGAATCTATAAATAGCGTAAAGAACGATAGAGCCAGATGACTGGTTAGATATTAATCGACAGTATTTACAACAATTATTAATGTAAATATTGGTTGTTACGAAAATCATTGTATATCAAAGAAACCGGAAGCAAATGCTCGTTTCTAAACCAGTGGGTTTGTCTACGCTAAAGATACACAGTGAATAGGCTTGTTGATTCTGCTGTTAGAAAGCTAAATGCAACAATTTACACAATGGTTGGTGCTATCGTAATTCGAAATGTTATTTTACATTCAGAGATTGACTCTTCATCCAAGGTACCTCACAGAAACGTTGCAAACATTGCATATGCAATTGACCTATGCTAACGCAGCACCTAAACTCACAAATGCCACCGAATTTCTCTTTTTAGCATGAGATGGTTATGGACCAAAAGGTCTCCTGTCGGCATGCTCCCCCTTTGTAAATGTGTTTTTTTATTAGAGAACGAGTCTAAGGCTGAGAAGCCACAGCTACATGAAAGTAAAGGTGGGAAAACTGTGTTGCTAAGTGAAGAGGTGTTGCAGGATTTTGCTAAAGCCTTATTAGAGTACCCTGTATGTTCCCAGTGTGAAGCTAAGCTAGCCCTGCATGTTGGTGCAAAATCAGCTGATTATTCATTGCAGGTAACGTGTGTTCAGTTTAACAATATTATGTATAAACATAAACCCAAAACAGTGAGTAAAAATGTGACAGAGTATAATACAAAACTTGGGTTTGCAGGATGCACGTTGTTGGCAGCCACACTAAATGTTGACACTCGTAGTACGGGCAGATACTATAATACTTTGCACCATGTGGGAGGTGTAATCCGTGATTTTGAGAAAAAAAAAATAGGCCTAGGATGATTGACTCTGTTTTCAAGTTTTATGAGTCTCGTGAAGAAGATTTTTTGCCTGATGGAATTTTGAATGTAGAAGTGTCATTTGATGGAAGTTGGTTGAATAGGGGTCATAAATCACACATTGGTTTTGGAGGAGTGATTGAGGCTTTTACAGGGTTTGTGCTGGATTATGAAATACTTTCAAATTTATGTATACAGTGTGAGAGACTAAAGACCAGAAAGGAGAAAGAGAAACTAGATAATGCAGTTTATGAAACTATGACCAAGGAACACAAGCCAAAGTGTGCTTGTAACTTTGAGGGCAACTCAGGAGCCATGGAGAAAGAGGCAGCAGTTCGAATATGGCAAAGGTCAGAAATTAAAAATAAAATGAGATACACAGTCTTCATTGGGGATAGTGACTCGTCAGCCTATGATGCTGTATGTAGAATGAATGATAATAAAGGACCATATGCAAACACTAAAGTAAGTAAGGAAGAATGCATAAACCATGTGTCCAAAAGGCTAGGCGCAAGGCTGAGGAAATTGAAAAGTGAGGAAAAGGAAGCAGTTACTACCATAAAAGGAAAAATTATCACCAGGAGTACACTAGGAGGCAAGCACAAGCTTACGGATGCAGTAATTGACAAACTGGCCTGGTATTTTGGACTTTCTGTGCGACGATGTAGAGGCATGACGACAGAAATCTTGAAGAAGGACATCATGGCATCATTTAATCATTGCAGTAGCACTGATGAGGCACCCAATCATGGTGGATGCCCCACAGGAGAAGATACATGGTGCTTTTACCAGAAAGCATTATTCAATAAGGAGGAAATCCCATCACACAAGAAAATGATGGTATATTTCAAAATACCAGAGAGTGAGAGGCATAAGGTTTTGGCTGTTTATCAAGATTTAACCAGAGATGAACTGCTAGAAAGATGCTTAGGTGGCAGGACTCGAAATCCAAATGAGTCCCTACATAGTAAAATTTGGCATGGACTCGCTAAGACGAAGTATTATGGGCTGAAAAACGTGCAGTACTCTGCAGCCCATACAGTTCTTCAACACAATTTTGGCTATGAAAGTGGCAGTATCATCCCACACCTTGGTTTTGGTGAACCAACAAGAAGTGCTGTTCACTTTTCACATAGGAAAGAAGAAAGTTTCAATCCAAAAAGGCCCTAGACTGAAGCGAAAGAAGACAGCAAAGCCCTCTTCAGAGTATAGTGCCGGCAATTTCTAAAGTCATGGTGCTTGCAAATAGACCTACAGTAGCTACTACAGAATATGGTGAAGAACAGCAGTTTACAGGGAAGGGGCCCACCACTGGTTAATCAAAAACCCTGTAGCCTATGCAGCCAAAACTGTTGTTCTAATGATTCACCAGCGGTGAGGTACAGTACTGCAGCTGCAGTATAGTACCGGTAAAGGCCCACATTATACTGTAGCTATATCTATATATCTACAGTAGCAGTAAACTGGTCATAACCAAGGTAATTATATTGGAAGGTAATATAGTGTCCTGCAGATAATAAACACAATGCAAAACTATTGCTACAAAAAATTAGCTATAGGTTTCGTTTTTTGTCGTTTCCCGAAAACTCATAATTTAATCAAAGTCTAATTTCTCCATTATTTATCAACCGATTTTTGTCATTTAAAAACCATTTTGTTCAAAAATTTGTGCTGAAAAAATCTATAAAAAACAGATTTGTACATTATCTTTGATGGTAAACATTGGAAGGTGAATGTTGTTCACTGTATCCATACATGCACAGATTCACATAACATCATTATGTATAAAGAAAACAAACGTTTGACCATCTTTTTCTCATTGAAATTTGCAATAAAATGGTGTTTGAATGATCAAAATTAATGCATAAATAAGCAAGATATATACATTTTATTTAACATGGTGCGCAATAGGATGAAAGTCCCCCCTTAAAACAACCGATAGTTTCAGCGCTCACTACATGGTTACTAAGTCTATTCCATTCGTTGACCACCCTATTAGTAAACCAATTCTTGCCTATTTACTTCTTAAATCTAAATATGCCCAATTTAAATCTTACTGTGAGTCCTGCCCTGTTGTCTTAATATGATGACCTTATTTGTGTTACCCTTGTTAAAACCTTTGATCCACTTCAACACCTCTATTAGATCATATTTCTGTAGCTGTGGAGTAAGATGTGAACTCTGGGGAGCTGGATTTGATTTAACCTGAGCACATTTAAATCTTGTATCCCTCAGGTAGTGACACGTGGCATATGGCATGCGACATGAAACATGAGACATGCGATATGCGATATGCAACAGACTACGCAACACGCAACACACTACGAAATGGCTTCGCCTAGCCGAGAGGAAGCTGGTCCGTATATACAACTTTTCTTGCTATATTTGTCCATTTGCACGCTCAAAACATCCTAAAGATCCGTGCAATGCATTGTAGCGCAATCACTTCTAACCCAGAGTACTTCCAAAATACGCTAACTAATGCTTAGATATCCGAATTCAGACGTGTATCCGGTTACAGCGAGTCTTCAGAGCGAGAGGATTGTATGAAGTGTGATTTTTATTTTATTTTTTATTTTGATGCCTTCCCTCTTTATACTACTCAAATTCTCATAATGATTTGCTACTCACAGCATTTAATATTCAGCATGTAATTATGGGTTTAAATTGGACAAATTTAGAATTAAGAAGGAAATATGTAATAACCGGTTTACCAATAGAGTGGTGAATGAATAGAATGGATTTAGTAACCATGTAGTTAGTGAGCGCTAAAACTATCACTTGTTTTAAAAGAAGGTTAGACAACTTTATGGATGGGGATGACAGGTGGTCATGGACATGGAACTGCCTAGTGTAGGCCTTATGGTCTCTTGCAGTCCCCTTCATTCTTATGTTCTTATGATCTAACGCATCCGACCTAGTTATGGACATAAAGGTCTCCTTTGAAATCCTTTGTTAACGCGCAACTAGCAAAATGGTCCATACATGCAGAAATCTTCCCTAAGAATAGTCCCTAAGAGAGGGGAGGGAATTCCCTAAGAATAGTCCCAAAGAGAGGGGAGGGAATTCCCTAAGAATAGTCCCTAAGAGAGGGGAGGGAATTCCCTAAGAATAGTCCCAAAGAGAGGGGAGGGAATTCCCTAAGAATAGTCCCTAAGAGAGGGGAGGGAATTCCCTAAGAATAGTCCCTAAGAGAGGGGAGGGAATTCCCTAAGAATAGTCCGTAAGAGAGGGGGGGAATTCCCTAAGAATAGTCCCTAAGAGAGGGGAGGGAATTCCCCAAGAATAGTCCCAAAGAGAGGAGAGGGAATTCCCTAAGAATAGTCCCTAAGAGAGGGGGAGGGAATTCCCTAAGAATAGTCCCTAAGAGAGGGGAGGGAATTCCCTAAGAATAGTCCCTAAGAGAGGGGAGGGAATTCCCTAAGAATAGTCCCTAAGAGAGGGGGAGGGAATTCCCTAAGAATAGTCCCTAAGAGAGGGGAGGGAATTCCCTAAGAATAGTCCCTAAGAGAGGGGAGGGAATTCCTTAGAATAGTCCCTAAGAGAGGGGAGGGAATTCCCTAAGAATAGTCCCTAAGAGAGGGGAGGGAATTCCCTAAGAATAGTCCCTAAGAGAGGGGAGGGAATTCCCTAAGAATAGTCCCTAAGAGAGGGGAGGGAATTCCCTAAGAATAGTCCCTAAGAGAGGGGAGGGAATTCCTTAAGAATAGTACCTAAGAGAGGGGAGGGAATTCCTTAAGAATAGTCCCTAAGAGAGGGGAGGGAATTCCCTAAGAATAGTCCCTAAGAGAGGGGAGGGAATTCCCTAAGAATAGTCCCTAAGAGAGGGGAGGGAATTCCTTAAGAATAGTCCCTAAGAGAGGGGAGGGAATTCCCTAAGAATAGTCCCTAAGAGAGGGGAGGGAATTCCCTAAGAATAGTCCCTAAGAGAGGGGAGGGAATTCCCTAAGAATAGTCCCTAAGAGAGGGGAGGGAATTCCCTAAGAATAGTCCCTAAGAGAGGGGAGGGAATTCCCTAAGAATAGTCCCTAAGAGAGGGGAGGGAATTCCCTAAGAATAGTCCCTAAGAGAGGGGAGGGAATTCCCTAAGAAAAGTCCCTAAGAGAGGGGAGGGAATTCCCTAAGAATAGTCCCTAAGAGAGGGGAGGGAATTCCCTAAGAACAGTCCCTACGAGAGGGGCGGGAAAGGAGGTAAAGGTTAAAAAAAGAGGGAGGAGAGAAGGGACAAGACACCGTTTGCTGATCGCCTTCTTCGAAGGAAACCCTATGTAACTTGGTTACTCTCAGCCCACACGACGTATTTAATACCTTCCTTACCCTGGGGGAATCCCAAGGAGAGAAAGAGAGTAGTCTGGGGGAATCCCAAGGAGAGAAAGAGAGTAGCCTAGCGTTCGCCTGAATAAAGATACGAGTACCAAGTGGTACGGAAAGGGTTAATTGGCTTTTCTATGATTTAAGAAGGAAATAGGCATGAACTTCCCAACTGACACCACAGTTGGAAGATAGAAAGATTTGAATAAGCGAATCTGTATATTTCGATTGCTGTTATCAATCGAAATATATATCGGTAATAAGATAGACTAATAGATAGATCGATAGATAGATAAATATATTACAACACACACTGAATAGTCCCCAGTACATAGATTTTCATCTTATGAACCACATTAACTTTTTCCATTTAAATTCCTTGCATAGGTTTTTTTGTCGCCGACCGATCGCTTGAAGGTGGTCGGAGACAGGTCGTAAGCTTGGTGTGACTGGGGCTATAGAATCCTACGAGACAGTTTTGCTTTTTCGTGGTTTAAGATGAAGAATAGTCTTAGGCCCCTTTCACACTAGGCAACTGGTAACCGTCACTAGTTGCCTACTATAATTTTAAAATGAGCCTTTCAATCTACGTCACTGCGGTTGCCCGGTTGCGCAACAGGCTATGGCTGTTGCCCGCTCCGGTAACAAGTGACCGTTACTGGCAGTTGCCGTCACCAACCGTCTCTTTTTCGGGACCAGCAAAGCTAACAGAAGCACCTCCTTCATTGATGCCATTCTTTCGACTAATGAAATGATGAGAAAGGATTCCACAACTCGGTGACAGTCACTGGTTGGTTGCAGTTGCCCGAGACTTTCACACTAGGCAACTAGTGACGGTCACTAGTTGCCTTGTGTGAAAGGGGCCTTAGGATCCATCAGGATTGTGTTCGTCGTTTACGTATTCAGTATTTCGTCTGGGATAACCAGCGCTTCTTTCCTCGGGGATAATATCTCTCCAAAGATTTGAATTCATAGAGATTAAACGAAGGAAAGTAAAAATTAAAAGTGATAATTTCTGTTTTTTCATCTTTTGTTTATTTCGACTCTTTTAATCCTTGCGTGAGGTCATGGAACAAAGACTAAATGAATCTCGAGATATGTTGTGTCGTCATTTCCTAAGCCTATCTACCTTGTTAATGGCATGTATAACCAATGTTTATTTTTAAAACAATGATCTACGTCGCTCTAAGTAGGAACAGAGCTTAGGCCTGTAGCGATGCTACTGCGTGAAGAGAAAGAGGTTTGGGTGAGTTCGTCTCCTTTATTGTAAGGTACGAGTGAACTCATTTTACATGCGACAGGAGCCGATGTATATAAACTGCGTGGATAGTCACCCGTTATACGTAATTATATAATTGCACTGGATTAGGTTAGGTCGGGTCAAGCAGGGTCGCACTGTCAACGTCGCGTCAGGTCTACCCTTGTGGGTGACATAACGTGCGTTCCATGCCACGTGGTTTGTTCAATACCATTGTGACAATAACCGAGGGTGGCGGTCGAGATGTAATCTGATTACAATCGGTGAAGTTCCCCCGGTTTAATGTGGTTATGTTAGGCAATGTTCTTCGTCATGAATGTAGCTTAGTAAGTTGTATAGAAAGAATCACTTGATGCTTACCACGACAAGCTTTACCAGTGTTTGTTCTAACTTAGGTTCACTGGGAGAATAATTCACGTGAAGCTGCCGGGCGATTTTATTCAGTGTTGACGTGGTTTCCAGGAGGGTAAGGAACTAATTCCAGAACTGCATCAGGTTCTTGCATGGAATACTCATAATCCTGAGCTACTTTCTTGTTTCAAGTGACCAGACCACATAGTCTCAAATTTTGGTGGTGGTTTTCCTACTCCTCCTCCTCCTCCTCTACTTCTTCCTGCTCCTCCACCTCTTCCAGCTCCACTCCCCTCTTCTTCTTCTTCCTCCTCCTTCTCCTCCTCCTCATCACCATCTCCGTCGTAACCATCATCATCATCATCATCATCATCAATCATTATCATTATCATCATCATCATCATCATCATCATCATCGTCGTCGTCGTCGTCGTCAACCTCCTCCCCCTCCTCTTCCTCCTCTTTTTCATCTTCTTCCTCTTCCACCTCCTTTTCCTTCCCCTCCTCCACCTTCTTTCCCTCCACCTCCTCCCCTCCTACTCTTCTTCTACCTCTTCCTCTTCCTCCTCTCACCTTCCTCCTCTTTCTCCTTCTCCTCCTCCTCCTCCCCCTCCTCCTCTTGGCATCCACGCCCCATGACTGTCTATGAGCTCCTCGCAGAAGGCGACTCGCTCTCTTCGGTATCATTACTTCCATCGGTTCATGACGTGGGGATGCAGACGGCAATGGATCCTGAGGACTCAGATGATAGTTAAGGATGTATCCAAGGATTATGATTGGTGATGGAAATAAATGCCACTATTAAAAGCACAGGGAATGAACATAAAGAAAGAAGGGAGAAAATACGTCGTACCTTTCCTTAATCCTCGCTTCCTCCCTCCATTCCTAATGCCCATCTATTTGTCTACTTATTATATACTCTTTTTTTTTCAAAATCAGTGTATACCAGCGAAGAATGTTGAAGGATTGAACGGTTATGATGTACACATTGGAAGGACCTCGTTCTCTACATCAGTTCGAGATTGCCTTTTCTCTGCATTTTAAAGTGTAATTTAATAAATGCTGTTAAGTACGTCCTAATGGCAAGAATAATTAAATTAAGTGATATTTAGTATTTTTACCAGACCTGGGCGCGTTCCTCGGTGCGTTCCTAGGTGCGTTCCGGCTTAGTTTGGCCACGGTTAACGCTCCCAAATTATTAAAGCTTAAGAGACAGATTCATACCGAAATAAAAGTCCGATAGGCCACATACTATACCAAAGAATTTTTTTTCGTAGGCCACATACTATACCGGTACCTATAATGCTTAGTTTGGGAGCGCTAACCGCAGCCAAACTAAAGCGGAACGCACCTAGGAACGCACAGAGGAACGTGCCCAATTCTGTTTTTTACAGTGAAATACGAGGCATATATAATATGAGGGCATTTTATTTGCGCCAAACGGTGAAAGAAAACAATCATCTTGTCACTATAATTAAGGAGTAGCTTTAGCTTATTTTTTATTTTATTTATTTAAGAAGTAGCTTTAGATTATTTTTTTTATTTTATTTAAGGAGTAGCTTTAACTTATTTTTTATTTTATTTATTTATTTTTCAATAACTAAGGCATTTTTCATTTTTCATGTCATGATTGTTATCACTTTGTCATACATACATACATACATACATACATACATATACCAAAGGCTTTTTCCCCCTACATGGGGGGTAGCCAAAAAGAAAAGAAAAAAGGCATAGAAACCACTCCCACCCATTCCATTTGCTATATATTCCACTCCCCTCCACCCTCCTCCCTCCCTCTTATCTTGGCACCTCCTGGATGACGGGTCATCCCTGCATCCTGTCCACTGCCCTGGGTCAGAAGCAGTGTCACTTTGTCATACTTGTAATAAATGCGATAGTTCTCTTTACATTCATGAAAGCCATAAAAAGCTGGACTATCTAATATCTTATTGGGGTTTCTTATATGGCGTGAAGGAATAATATAGTTTCCCTATTGTCTGACAATGGTCACTTTGAACATTTAAACGAACATATGTGGGATATATTAGAACAGTTGTCTTAGTTTCTAATTCGTAAGTGAAACACTTCAAAGCAACGTATTACTTGAGTCATATCTTTTGTTAGGCGGATTTTTTATTTCAGTTTTATAAACATACATACATATACCAAGGCTTTTTCCCCCTTACAAGGGAGGTAGCTAAAAAGGGAAAGGCATAAAATCATTTCCACCCATAAAAACATGATCAATCTAAACTTACCTTTAATGGAATTAGATTTACGTTGTTAAGTTTGGATCATTAAATGGTGAGTATTCCTGAACTACAAGGCATTTCAAATGGAAAATCTTTGAGTTGACTTTCTTAGAATTACGTTGTTAGGTCACTTACAGTAAAAAATAGATTAAATAGATTTTTAGTTCCAGTTAAATAAAGACGTTATCACACTGGGCTATATTTCCTTCGACTGTTGGGGCAAATTTGCAGTCCGTAGCCTTTGGGAAGGAATTTGATATTCTGGAGGTAAATCATTTTCCTCCAGCAAATATTTTTGGCTACCCCCCGTGCAAGGGGGAAAAAGCCTTTGGTATATGTATGTATGTATGTATGTATGCATATCAAATGACATTCTATGTAAATTGCTGAGAAAACAAAATAGTTTGCCAGAGAGTGATTTGACGGCGGAAAAAGTGTTGGAGGTGGTCAATATCGCCGATTAATCGAAGGTTGGAGGAAAAAATGACCCAGTTCCTTAAGTATCAGAATTACTAGATGAATATACAAATGTAAATTAGCTCCACCGCAAGGACTCGAACCTCTGCCTTCGCGACTGCTTATTATGAAGCAGAGACGATAGCCTCGAGCCACGCCTGACCCTACAAATGTGTTTCAAGACAATCCATTCTAGTCTGACACTCGGTACAGTGGGGAATAAAAGAGGACTGTTAATTCTAGACATTGAATTTTATTGTTGGTCGGTATACACGAAAAAAGGAAGTTAAATGCACAATTAGACACCTTTCTCTCCAAGACTCTAAGACGGGCTCTGCCTTAATATAATAATTCTTCTCCCCTCCCCTCCCTCCCTCCCTCCCTCCCTCCCAACCCAGCCAACCAATGTCAGTGACCTCAGGTCAGGGCAGCTCTGGACGGATGATGATAGTTCAATCATATTCACAAAAGCCACTTTCTATTTGTCACATTTTCTTAAGAATTCCTAAGGATAGTTTAACAATTAATAAAAAATTTGATGCTGCAGATCAGCGGAAAATATTTTTGAGGTTAAGCAAGCCAGAGGTTTTCTTTTGGTCTGCGATTAGTAACCATGTAGTAAGCGCTGAAACTATCGGTTGTTTTAAAGAAACGGCAGACAACTTTATGGATGGGGATGACAGGTGGTCATGGACATGGAACTGCCTAGTGTAGGACTTATGGTCTCTCGCAGTCTCCTTCATTCTTATGTTCTAGATTGGTTGGCTCAGAAGTGGTCGTAGCTTAGGGTCAGTCGCCAGTGATGGACGTAAACCGTAGGCTGTTCTTCTTTAAAAGACGAAATAGGCTCCGCCCACTAGCCCTATTGTGATTCTCTGGCTGGATATTATGACACTGTCTCAGCAGATGTAAATTATTGCCTGTTTACAGCCTTCCATAATATGTTTAGATACATAGCGACCAATCACAAACCAAAATGTGAGCATTGGGTGAGTCAGATTTAATATTTTCAGAATGACATCACTCAGTCCCATAGTGAGGGTATCGTTTGTGGAACATAAGATACTGGACACCTTGTAGATATTATTACCTTGACCATGAACTTACACAAGGATATCAAATATGCAGAATCCACTAGGAAGAGGAAAAACACACGAAGTCTGAGCGCTTTCGTGATATATTCACATCAAGGAATACAGAAAAGTATTCCTAGTGGATTCTGCATATTTGTGATTCACGTGTGCCTTGTGAAATTTGTGCAAGAATATCCAATATTTTTGTCACATTTCTGATGCACAGTCGTCGAAGAGTGTGTGAGGGAAGGTTGGTATTAGGAAATTCATTGGGCAGTTTCAGCTGGTGTTCCACAACTCACATCCTTATACATTTCTCTTAATATACCAAAACAACCATTAGGTGGTATAAGTATTATGTATGGCACAACATATATACCTTGTTGTCAATATCTTCACTTTAATAAATTAATAAATTAATATAAATATGTCAAAAACTCTTCGCACGCGTAATTCTTTGAGTCGTCGAAAAGGGGAAGGCATTAGAACAATCCTGAATTCTTAAGGATTTGTGTGGGACTTCTTAAACAAAGTACACCAAAGGGACTGGCATCGTTATTTCCAGTCATAATCAATAATTTAACAAATAGAATGTGGCTTCTGTATAATACACTAACACTAGATCTCTTTACCGTAAACACTACTGTACAAATAATCTCATGGACACTTCATCAGCAAGACGCCAGTACACTGCAGGGAAACAACATTGCATTCGATTAAATTGACAAGGCACGATTTCTTGCGTTCGAGTTTTTTGTTTTGGATGAAATTATCACATTTATAGGACGGAATCGTATTCTTTGCCGGACCTACGGAAATGTATTCACAACCATAGTGCTATATCCTCTTTTTATTTATTCATAGAGGATTCATCTTGATTGATGATGCCTTGTTAGCAAGCGGGAAACATATCACGCAACGAAGTAGATTGGATGGCAACGCCAGAAGCATAAGGCTCTTTGAAGTTGTTTGAGAAATGACACGGATACGACGAACAAATACAGTATATGCCCACCATGCGTGGTTCTGTTTAAAGCCAAAATTAAACTACAACTCAGCAAAATATAATGAAATAGATAAATCATCATCGAACGGAAATTCTTGATTTTTGACAATAGTATTCCACTCAATAATATTTTGTCGCTGTATCCTTGGAAAAAGGTTCACCTCTCCGTTTGTTGTACACCGGATCGAGGAATGTCACAAAGATGAAATACATTTATGTCTAGAAAGCCATATTTTGTGGTTATGAGACTTGTGTTATATGCTCTTACACATACTTTTATAACAGTGTCATAGAATGCACTGGGTGACCAGACGTCCCGTATTTTAAGGGACCGTCCCGTATTTGTCCCTCGTTCCGGATCGACCCTTCCCGGGACGCGCTTTGTACCATATTTTCAAAAATTTTAACACTTCGCATGGAAAAAAAAAATACATTTTACAGGTATACTAATTCGAAAGCAACAATATCTGAGTGAAATTTAATATATGAGCACCGAGTGGATCTGGCAACATTGTATACAATGGAAGTGGATCTGGCAACATTGTATATAATGGACACATCCCTTTAAAGCAAGTGGAAAAAAATATACAAGCCATTGTTTTGTTCGCTTCACATATCTGGTACACATTGTCCATATACCTCTCCGTATGTCCCGTACAGTTTTCAGAATCTGGTCACCCTGAGAATGTATATCTAAGTGTAATGTTTAGTGTATTCATGTAAATAATGGTCGATCCATATGGCTTTCTAAGTTCTACGAACGACTCGTATAAGAGAAAATATAACTATGTGTTCATAATCTTATACATTATGGTCCATAAAAGGTCACAGATTTTGTTGCCAAATCAAATTTTTGTAGTTATAAGGTTCTGTAATATCACAAACAAGAATGCGTTTCCTGACGTATGACAAACATAAGACTGAACAGTGGGAACACATTTGCTACTTTTATTGTTTATATAAGCTAAACTGATATTTTATTCATTTTTATTTATGAAGTGCGTATTATGCATTATTCCACTGGTATATTTTCTTACAAAACACTTGTAAGTGTTTTTTTGTTGTGTTTTTGTCCGAAACGTTTGCCAATATTCACCTTCTGGTCCTTTGATATGGTAGGAACTCGTACTGAGCTGAACTCATGAAGTATTTACATTCTCATTTGCGAAATATAAAAAACGACACATTTGCCAAATAATACATTTGTTCTCCTTTACATGATCAAAATTGTCAGAGGAGCTATAAATACCTATTTTGTATATCATTTATTTCGTAATGTACCTAAGTGATGATTTGACAAATGAAATTACATTAAGTTTTTGTAATTGAACCATAAGCCGAAAAATTCTTTGATTCCATGAATTGGCATATGTGAGTGAGTGTGACTTATTTTCCGTTTAATGAAGGTAAAATTTCCCAAGCATATGGCAGCGACATATTATACCAAAATCAATTTGTCATTATTGAAAACTTTGAACTGTGTGTAATGAATTTCTTTTAATTGATTGATTGATTAATTTATAGTTGATGGTGCCCCAATTTTTCTTAGATAACACCCATTTCTGTGATATATTAATCCCCACAGTAAAAAAGAATTCAAGCGCAAACAATTAAAAAATAATTAACCAATAGGAACTGGAAACTAATGGAAGATTTCTGGGTTATATCGAATCCCACTATATCATTTCCAGTCACTAATGAAAATGTGGTTTGTTTCACATGTTGAGACTTTGTACGTATTACTAAGAAATGTTATATTTAATCTTCACTTATTTTGCAAAATGAATATGCATGCATGCATGCATGCATGCATTTGTGTGAGTGCTTATATGTGCGTGCGTATGTATTTGTGTGTGTGTGTTTTGTGTGTGTGTGTCTGTGATTGTTTGTGTGTGTGCGTGTGCGCGCGCGTGCTTGTGTGTTTGTGTTGTGTGTGTGTCTTCGTGCGTGCGCGTGTGTGTGCAATTTTTTTTTCTTCAATCTGGAAATAATAAGATTAACCCCTTTCGTCCCTCATGTCACCTTTCTCTTTACTCTAGCTGTCGTCAGTCTGTTCTATTCATCTTTAGTGTCAAAATAAGATTACATATGAAAGTATGTACTGTGTCTTGCTACAGTGCTTATGACCCGTGGCAGTGGGCGTGATACACGTATGACCCGTCATCCATGAGGAGCTAAGATGAGACAGGGGAAAGGGGTGGTGGATGGAAGTGGAATGGGTGGGAGTAGGTACGTGCCTTTGATTTGGCTACCTCCCGTATAAAGGGGAAAAATCTCTTGGTATATAGATTGATGTTCACTTAGAATATACATAATGTAAAATCAGACTGAGTTCCAATTCATCTCGACATGAAGGATGATTTATGATTAGTTTTTGTTACCGAGGGAGGGTGTTGCAACAAAGGTTAATCAAATAACCAAGAATAAAATCAAAAGTGTTCCTCTTTATGGAAAGGGTTAACTCAGGTAATCTTAACCGAGTTTGGGGCATGATTAAACCCGCCTGGCGACAACCAGAATAAAAAGAGAAGAGTCCCACCCACCACGAAAGGGTTTAGTTCTCTCAACAAGGTTGCGTACAAAGTACCGTTTGCCCTGGCTAAGGACAAGGAATTTTACAGAGCTTAGGGGGCGTCCCATTGGTAACACGAAACCGCGTATCCCTTGAAGGGGCTGATTTATGTTTAGGAAAGTTATTTTATGAGGTTCTGTTTCTCCACCTGCATTGAATGGTCACACAGTTGCCATCACTCGAATTCTGATCGCTCCAATAAAGATACTAGATGAGTAAATGAATAGTTAAACCGATAAATGAACAGGTAAATAAAAAACGGCTGGCAGGGCGGCCACCGTCCAGCACCACTGCATGAAAAGGTCCATCCCAGGCACTCGAGAGCACCGTTCCTCGTCCTAAGACTGCGTCGAGACAACCGGAAGTGACGTCGTGTTCTCCTCCACCCTGTCAAGGAGCTTGCTGGCCACTTGAGCGAAGTCTTCCCACAGTTGGTACACGACGTCGCGCGTCTCAGGGTCGCATTCGCCGAAGACTTCTGGGTTGTTGAAGTACGAGTCGTCATCTAGAAGGAAGGAGAATAAGGTGTCAGAAGTCATGTGAGGATTCGTTTTGTATTTCGAAAAATTCAAAAGAACTGGAGGGCCGGATTTTGGTTCGTCTTGTAGTTCGGAGAATTTAGAAGAAAACCAAAGACATTCAGTTTACAACTTGGGAAAACTCAGAAGACAATGAGATCCAGGTTATGTTATGTCTTGCGGTTTGGAGAACTCAAAATTCATAAGTTATGTTGGGCTTCATCTTCCAGTTCGAAAAAAAAACAACTCAGAAGAGAGCTTATAGAATTCAAAATTCCAAGGCCGTGTTGGGGTTGAGTTTACAATTCGAAAACTCGGACCTTAAGTTTTACGCATTTAGTACTATAGGGACCGTGGCACCCCCGCGGCCCAGAGGCACAATGTTGAGCTACTGCTGACTTCTATCCCTCCCATTTGCCATCTTCCTCCGCATTCCCTTTTACTTTCCCTGAAGCAGCTCTTTTTAACCACTGCAATACGAGTCAAAATCTCGTGCGCATTATCGGCTGCCATATGTACGATGCCTCACACTACTCGCATTCTAAAATATAAAGTCACTGCTTTATTGCTCGTTCTCTTTTACTCTGAGTGATAATAAACACAGAAAACGTGATCAAATCAGTTCACAGAATCTGGGGATAACTCATGTACAACTACCAAAAATATATATAATCAAGACGCCGATGACGTGTACCCACTTGCTCCTCATGAAGTCTACGTAGGTTTCATCGTACTGAGGAGACCAGTAATGTGTTATATTTGTAATTTTCAAAACAGGACTGTTCAAATGATCTCCGGTTGGCTTTCCTATCCCATAAGAACTATAGAAATACCCTTTTCGTTGTAGCTTCAGTGAGACATAATGTACAAAAAATAATAATGATAACACAACTCCTGTATATCCTCGTAGAAATGCACTGAAAGTACACAACAACGAAGGATACATATGTATCGCCCAATGGGTCAGATTTAGATGTCCACCGAGATACAAACACACTTGAGAGATCACTCAAGTGGGAGGTAGATACTCACCAAGGTATTCCTCGAGGACGTATATAAGCTTTTCAGTCTCTTTGTGGCCAAGTGTGGCCTGAACGTCCGCAGCTGAAGCACAAAAGTTCCAGAGGACTTGGCAGGCGAGCGAGCAAAGCTGCCAATCCCCGTAGCCAAAGTATTGCAGGACGTCGATCATCCTGGAAAGGAAAATTCGTGAAACTCGTCATTCGTGAGGCTCAGTCGTGAGAAGAAGAAGAGGGCCTCTGTCCTTTTGAACCCTTTGGCAGCTATTCACGGCTTGTGCGTTTAATATCTGACTTCCGCCAGGTGATTTGATTCAGTTGAGGTAAACCCATGAAGTGAAAGGCGTAGAACAGTTTAGGTCTCTTTCAATTTTTTTTTTTTTTTTTTTTTTTTTTTTTTTATGCGTCCAGAGACAGAGGGGCACCCTCGCCACTTTTACTGATTTCGAGTTAAGCACGAATATATGTGTATATATATATATATATATATATATATATATATATATATATATATATATATATATATATATATGTATACCGAGAGAGAGAGAGAGGGGGGGGTGCTTACGCCTTTCACGATCCGTGCTGAACTCGAAACCGGTTAAAATGGCGGGTATGCCCCTCTGTTTCTGGGCGTCTCATATGTTTTGACTGCCACCAAATTACTGTAACCCTTCCTTCATGCAGCGGAAAGGACTTAACCCATTTCAATCAATCCTTTCACAATTATTCACGATTTATATATTCTAGATGCTGCCTAGCAATTCTATTCAGTCGAGAGAAAATTGCATAATAAAAGAATTAAACTTCAGATGAGTCAGAAAGATGACAGATTTTTTGTTTTCTAAACGTCCAAAACATATTTGATTAAGGGCTGGAGGCGGGGAGTCTATATATTTCGACTGCTAACTGCAGTCCTCTTCAGTAGTACTACCGAAGAGGACTACAGTTAGCATTTGAAATATATAGACTTCCTATCTCTAGTCTTTTCGTCTGTTCCGACTGTGGTATTTGTTGTGATTTATAAATATATTGCTACATTTCTTATTAGTGATAATTATCTCCTGCACAAATGATTAAGCCTTTTTATTAAATAGAGGCGGATTAGAGTCGAAAAAATTCAAACGGAAAAGGAGAGGAAGTTATTTCATGTTAGCAGAGAACAGTAGCGTTAGCAATTTTAAATTAGTGAACTAATTTTGAAGGGTGACGATAGGAGAGCTAAGTTAGGTACGCGGTCGTTGTCCGGACTTTGTTTCGGTTGTGATAATAGTTTCCGTGACGCTCGTCCACCCTTCGGTTCGACAGACACGTGTTTAAAGTGATGTGTGAACGTGTGAATGGGATATTTGGTTGTCGAACGCGTTGGTTAAACCCCAAATACCCCGTTCACACGTTCACACATCACTTTAAACACGACCGTGTCTGTCGAACCGCGTTCGACGAACCGTTAGACCGTTAGACCTCGTTTTCGTCTTACCTGAGGACGCCGTTCTCGGCTTGGAAGATAGACCTCTTGGAGGCGTCGGACATCATGTTGACCAGAACACCCGCGCACACGTACACCAATTCCCTCGAGTCACAATCCAACATCTCGATGAGGACCTCCAGCACTGTCAGAAGAAAACCCGGAGTAAGATGACTTAAGGCAGACAGAAATCGGGGGCAAAATGGACGAAAGGGTGTACCAAGCGTGTTTCGAATTCTCTATTCCAGGGGGTTCTCAACCTTTTTCCCATTTTCTACGTACCCCCAGAGTCATCAGACCATCTACCCGTACCCCAATCAACCTAACGCAGAATAAAGAATGGTTATATATTAAGAAGAAGTATGAGGAGAGAAATCTAGTGGATATTGATAGAGAAAGCGGGTATTAGAAGAGCTAATGAGAGTACGGTATTACAAGAGCGAGATGGAGGGTCACAAGGAGAGAAGGGACTATCAAAAGAGAGAGCAAAAGAGTGTCATAGAGAGGGTGAGAAAGAGAGGGAGGGGAAGAGGTGGCTAGTTGGTAACACGACTTGTTCTATAATATACCCAAACAAGCAAAGTAAAAAAAGAAAGAAAGAAAAAAAAAACGCCGTCGCCTCTCAGGCGCCTTTCTCAAGGTGAACGACTTTCTAGGATCATCACCACCACCACCTCCACTATTTCATCATCATCATCACCATCATCATCATCACCATCATCATCATCATCACCATCATCATCATCATCATCATCACCATCATCATCATCACATCATCATCATTATCATCATCACCATCATCATCATCATCATCATCTCCATCACCATCATCATCACCATCATCATCTTCATCATCATCATCTTCATCACCGTCATCATCATCAGCATCATCATCATCACCATCATCATCATCATCATCATCACCATCATCATCATCACATCATCATCATTATCATCATCACCATCACCATCATCATCATCATCACCACCACCAACATCGCCACCGCCATCACCCTGTCATTACTGCCTCAGACATGACTACCTTCAGCATCATAGATTTAAGAAGGAAATAGGCAAGAATTGGTTTACAAATAGGGTGGTCGATGAATGGAATAAACTTAGTAACCACGTAGTAAGCGCTGAAACTATCAGTTGTTTTAAAAAACGATTAGACAACTTTATGGATGGGGACGACAGGTGGTGATGGATACGGAGCTGCCTAGTGTAGGCCTTGTGGTCTTTTGCAGTCTCCTTTATTTCTTATGTTCTTATGTTGTTCTTATCAGTAACGGCGAGACCCGTGTCTTCGTCGCTGCTTCCCACCAGACACATGTGTCCGAGAACTCACCTTCTCTTTTGGTGAAAATGTCCCTCACTTCGCGGAAGTGCGTCAAGTTCCCAAAGACTCGAATCGTCTCGACGAGACCCTCCACGTGTTCCATGGGCAACATGTCACACAGACCTGCCACAAGAATGTAATGGTATGATACATATTATGATTACGTACAACATTGTACAAGTATTATATATTGTACTTGCGAAGTGTTCAATTGTGGTTGTATTTTTCCATTGCATAATTGTCATAGAAGTTATTGTATATTGATTTTGTTATTGTCATTGTATATTTATTATTGTATATTGTACATATGTAATAAGAACCAAGTGTTCAGTTTGAGCGTGTATGTTTTCCCGCCAAGTCTGGCGTGGTCGCGTCGCTAAGAACCAGTGGTGATCTAGCTTACGAAGCGACAACACGCTCGTTATTGTAGTGCTTATATCTAATAAAAAAAAAAATAATTATTATACTATTTGACTGTTTCATTGGCCACCCCGATACAAGAAGAAAAGGTACGGTTAGCTCTCCTAGCATGTGTTAGTATCAAAAAGACACTGTATAGATATTTCTTTGTTGGGAGTCTGACATTTTTGAAACTCCAATATGAACAAAAAAGCCTTTCAAGAATATACCAGAATATTAGGAAGGGCTTCTGGCATTCGGAATGTTATCGATTTCAGAACATTTCGTTTCAAATATTGGAGAGTAGATTTGATTAAGAGAATCTTAATAGAGAAAACCGCGTTCAATTCCTGCCCCAGAAGTAAAGTAATTACTATGTATACATAGAGTCCTCAGGTATCAGATGATAGAAGTTTTCCACTTGAATATGCATACCATAAAGTTTAACTTCTAAAAGATTGCATCAAGTTTATCATTTATCGTCATACGATACACTAAGGCAGGGGTCTGGCACACGAGCTGGTTTTGAAGTCTTGCTACAACATCGAAAAATAACGTCACTACTTCAAATAAACAAACTGTGACGACAATAGATGAAACTAAAATCAAATCGTCCAGGATTTAACATTTACTGACAACTCCACTGTAGGAAAACAGTGCGTATGAATTGACATTAACTTGCGTACTTAAAAGAAGCGCTTTTGACATGCAAGCTTCTACACAGCAAAGAAACTGGCGCATTCTCTTCCAAAGATTGTCGATCCTTG
>NC_134801.1:51232539-51242539 GCF_046742065.1 Oratosquilla oratoria
GTAATCCTCCAAAGGGTTGATGCAACCTACCGCTTCCAGGAGAAGGTCGAGCAGGTTGCCTGACGAAGAGAAAGGTTGAGATCAGCATATCGATGAGTGAAAACACCTTCTACCCATTTCCTGACATATTATATTTAGAAATTAACTTTGCTCGCGTATATATTTTTTTCGTTTTTTTTTTTCGTATGCATTGAGGTTGGTGCATGGAAATCGGCAATCACAGATATGATTCAGAATTGCGATTTTTTTTTTTTTTTTTTTTTTTTTTTTTTTTCTTAAGAAACTAGGTGAAGGGCGAGCTTCCAGTACTCACCTTCCAGGAAAAGCGAGTCGTTTGTGTCGTGACGAGTGACCTTGAAGACGAGTTTACAGACTGACGTCAGATTGGTTCCACTCACTTTCAGCTGTAAACAACAACGATAGCACAACATGACCCATGCAGACAGTAAATATTCATTCAAAATAATGAAATGATTGAATCAATATACAGATAGTGCCGAGTGGATACCAAATGTCTTAGGAAGACATTTAGGGAATTCTTGGTTGATACTGAATAAGTTGGAGAGGCAGTGGATATCAATATTAATGTCATGTCAGTTAATATCAGAGCTGGGCGCGTTCCTAGGTGCGTTCCTCGGTACGCTCCCAAACCATTAAAGCAATATAGGTACCAGTATTGTATGTGGCCTGCCTTTTGGAAGTGGCCTACGAAATTTTTCTTTGGTATAGTATGTGGCCTACCGGACTTTTATTTCGGTATGAACCTCCTGTCTCTTAAACTTTAATAGTTTGGGAGCGCTAACCGCGGCCAAACTAAAGCGGAACGCAACTAGGAACCTAGAGAGGACCGTGCCCAGCTCTGGTAAATATTAACCATGTGAGGATGCGCTCCTCATTCTTCATATATGTATGTATGTGTATATATATATATATATATATATATATATATATGTATATATAATATATATATGTATAATATATATAATATATATATATATATGTGTATAATATATATATATAATATATATATATATATATATATATATATATATTATATATATATATATTTTTTTTTTTTTTTTTTTTTTTTTTCTTGACTGCTTCTGTCATGGAGAAAACCGGCGGTGCTCTTTAAGAAACGGAGCTAAAGTCACCTCCGAAAACCCGAGAGAAAACTCGGACGAAAGTCGAATTCTTCTTGCTCTCATTTCGAAGGCGACTTCGTGAACTGAACATTAGCACCCTCCCACCGCTACTCACAACTTCGACATCCGCCCTGATTTCCGCCAGGCATTTTTATTCAGCCGAAAGGGGACCCTACCCCAGTTCCAACGCACAGGACGCAGCAAAATATGTAAATTCGTTTCTTTGGAGCCTTTCGTGGCTTTTCACAACTTTTCTATTTCTTCTGAGTCTGTCGCACCGTGTCTAGAATTCTTCAACGAAAGGGGACAAAGAAAGGTGTAACATGTTTCTTCACAAGAATGTGTGGATCCCCGAAAAAATATATATATATATATTGAAAATGATAATAATAATAATAATAATAATAATAATAATGATGATGATGATGAGAATGAAAATGCTAATGATGATAATGATAATGATAACAATGACAATAACAATGATAATAAATGATAATGATAATAATAATGATAATAATGATAATGATGATAATGATAATATAATAATGATAATATAATAATAATAATAACGTATAATAATGTATAATAATAATAATAATAATAAATAATAATGATAATAATGATAATAATCCCTCCCGGACGTACCGCCAGCATGATCCGGGCAATTTGTGCCAAGAGTGTCCCGTCCTCCCGGTCCACGAGCCGGAAGACCGTCTTGAGGACCTGACTCCGGTACCTTAGGTGCCGCCCCAGAAGGCCCCCAGACTCGAGGGCGCAGTACAACTTGACCACGATCTCCGCCACGACGCTATCCTCCACTCCTGAAAAAAAAAAACAAAAAATCGAAATTGTCCGTGAATCAATTGAGTCGTCGTTCATCTCTTCAACGCGGCGACATCGTGTCGACGTCACGAGAGTTTAATACAATAACGCCTACGTAATCGTCATGAAGATGCTTGTGTCACCGTATTGATTATATTCATTTTGTTGTATCTGAGTGGTCCCCATATTCTATGAACCGACTTGATCATATTTTCTGTGGTTATTAATGTTCAGAGTGAGTATTGTGATGTATCATTGAATCATCGTACATCAGGCATCTGATGCTGCCGCGAGAATTTTACTCGTATTGAAAAGGTTAAGACAAATATGTACAAACTTCGTACGTTTAATCAGCTGAAGAATGTCCAAAAATAATGAATACTTATTTTTACCTTAACTGTCCTTAAAACGAATTATCATTTGGTCTTGTTTTACTCTTTGCATTTAGAATCAATATCTATGCGTTTTGTTTATTCTTATTTTGTATTTCTGAACATGTATTATGATTTTTCATCTATTTTTTTTATCTAAAGTGAATGATTATTTATTTTCATCTATATCAACTTATATATTTCATGGAAGATACAAACATGTGTCTAAGTTCGCCCTCACCGCATGTGATGCTTCTTTTGATTTCGTCGAGGATCGGGGCGATCTTCTCCTCGAAGTAGACCGCCTGGTCCACGGCCTTCTCCCTCTTGCTCTCCTTCTTCCTCCTCTCCTCCGCTTCCTCCTCCTTCCTGCGAGCTTCCGCCGCCGCCTTCTCCTCCTCGGCCGCCGCCGCCTCAGGAGAAGTCTCTACGGCGTGGCGCCAATCTCTGTCGACTCCTTGTCTCTTCGTCAGCGTCTTCTTCGAGTTGACTGACCCCTTCATCGAGAACGAGGCTGGTGGGGACTCGATGGACTTGGATTTCTTCACGGAGGCTTTGGACTTGAGGAGGCTTTTCTTGAGGTCCTGGGTGTCTTTCTGGAAGGCGGGGCTTCCGGCCAGGTGACCTGGACCTCCCGCGGGTGGCCCGCTGGGGTGCTTGGGCTGAGGGGAAACGAAAATGGAAGGATTTTTATTTCTAACCTGAGGGGCGGATCCTGGACCAAAAGAATTCATCCCTTAGCTGGAAAAGTTGCTTGGCGTTAGCCGGAAAGATAACTACTAAATGTGCTATCGCTATCGTAATGATGACATTAAAGTGACCTGAGAGACACGGAATTGTACTTTGGCGTTAGGGATTGGTCCATGGAGGGCCAATGAAATAGTCTAAGCCCTGAGCAAACTAATAAGACATTCCGACAAGCGGTTAGGAATGAAAAGGCATATCTACCTTGAAAGCTTTAGTTGAAGCTTTGAACTCGTCTAAGCTTCATCTAGGGCTTTGACCTCGTCCGGTTAATCCCATAATGCCCAAAGGATGAACATGAAAAACCTCAATTATCTCAATTAAACCTTTGTTTCCAAAAAGGACGAATGCGTCACCCTTTAGTGACCATCCTGGTTGACACTAGTCAGGTCTTTTTTTTTTTTTTTTTTTTTTTTTTTTTTTTTTTTTTTTTTTTTTTTTTTTTTTTTTTTTTTTTTTTTTTTTTTTTTTTTTTTTTTTTTTTTTTTTTTTTTTTTTTTACCTTAGAAGGACCCCTGGGTGAAGTACCCGTTTGCCGGGGGAGTTGGGGGCGGGATATACAGGAGAGGGGATGAGGGTGCTGGGAGTAGAGGAACCTAGGATGTGACGAAGGAGCAACGAAGAACTAACGAGTTCAGAGTAAGTGGGAGTGACTGGAGAGGAGTCTGGCTTAAGAACAAAGCAGTGAATAAAGACGGGAGGGTAAAGATAGAGAGAGAAAAAAAGAGTTATTTAGTATTTCGTCGGCGATAATCATCGCTTCTATCCTTAGAGTCAATGTCTCACATGAGAGTTGGAGTCGTAGAGGTGATAAGTTAGAGTTTTGAGAGGGGCAGTTGAAAAGGAGAACTCGTAGAGACTTAAAAGTGCTCAGCATTCTTTTTGAGTAAACGTTAGGTTCTGATCCTAAGAAAGTGCACCGTGAGAGAGAGGCTGAGAAGTATAGAAATACGTTGACTAAAAGGAACCTATAAGAAGGATAGGGTAACGAAAAGAATGAGAGCAAAGAGGAGGGCAATGAAAGAGTAAAGAAAAGGGAGAGGGAGAAGGGGATGAGTGATGGTTAGAACCACACAGACAGAGAAAAACAAGAGAAATAATTTAAGGAGGGAGCAGATAGGAGGAAGGCAGTAAAAGAGAGGGCAGGGAGAGATAGAGAGCGAGAAGGAGAGAAAGGGAGAGATGAAAATAGATGATCAGATGGAAAGGACTTAAGAACTCCTTGCACAGAGAGAAAAAACAAGAGAAATAATTTAAGGAGGGAACAGAGAGGAAGAAGGCAGTGAAAGAGAGAGCAGGAAGAGATAGATAGCGAGAGAGAATGAGAGGGGAGGGAGATATGAAAACGGATGATCAGATGGAAAGAACTGAAGAACTTACTGACCTCGGCCACTCCCCTGAACTCCTTGCGAAGTTTGACGCTGGACTCGAGGTCGCTAACCTCGAGGTCTTGGGAATTGAGCAGGTGCTGGAAGAGAGGACTCGACGTCACGGACATTCCCTCCTCCTCCATCTTGGCCTGCACGCAAACACACGCAACGATCTCAGCACCAAGCAAGGGATGTCTCAGACTGACATTGTCGTCATTGTTGTTGTAACTGTTGTTTTTTGTTGGAAGTGTCGCTGTAGTTAGTGTTGGTGGTGTTGCTGTTATTAGCATTGCTGTTGTTAATGTTGTTCTTGCTCCCTAAACTGTCTGGCCGGCAGTCCTGTCTCCCTGGGCAACGCCACGGCTGGACTGGAGTTTCCCTACAAATTCTTTATGGAGTGTATATTGTGTTGTTGGCGTGCATGATTGTGTACAATGCAATCTTCCATAATGTGTTTTATGGTATGGGGGTGAAGTGTTGCATCCTGGACAGTTGTCTGCGATGCGGTCATCCAGTCTCTTCTGGTAACTTAGAAGGTCTGGATGGTGGCCGCACAGCGGTCTGGCCAGGTGGACTCTCCTGGTGAGTGTATTCGGAGGGATGGACAACAGGGGGCCTGGCATGCAACAGTGTGCTGTCTTTCAAATTGTTTTTGCTGTTGTTTTTGTTTTTGTTGTTTTTTTACTGTTGTTGTGTTGTCTCGTTGTGTCAGTAGGTCCTCTGTCCCCGACATGAGTGTCACAAGCCAACTTCACGGAAGTAAAAAGACCTCAACGCCAAATAAGTGATGTCTCAGACTTACGTTGTCGGTATGAACGTCACAAGGCAATTTGAACGCAAACTTCCCCACCAAATAAGTGATGTCATTAAATATTTTTTTTACTGGCTTATGTATTACAAATGGTTTCTGGTATTCGGAGTTCCGGATCTTTTTGTTCCAAATATTGAATGTTTTTCTTATTCTAAGAGATTCTATATGTAGAAGAATTTTTGCATGGCATAACATCTAGATATAAAAAAAAACTATTTTGTGCAGAGAAACGGGGTTTATGGATTCCGTCACTTCGTCCTGTTCGGATTCGAAATCACAGAACGTGTAAGGGTTGCATGACGTCATGTCGACTCCGAGGACATTTCCAACAAATGTGGACAGCCTTTTATAGAATTGGGTTTTGGGGTGTATATATATTATATATATATATATATATATATATATATATATATATATATATATATATTATATATATATATATTATATATATGTGTGTGTATATATATATGTGTGTGTATATATATATATATGTATATGTATGTATATATATGTATGTATATATAATATATATTTATATATATATATATATATATATGTATATATATATATATATGTGTGTGTGTGTGTGTGTGTGTGTGTGTGTGTGTGTGTGTGTGTGTGTGTGTGTGTGTGTGTGTGTGTGTGTGTGTGTGTGTGTGTGTGTCGTTTGGCAGACTGACCCGAAGACTGATCCCCACCCCAAAGTAAGTTCGATGAGCCAAGGTCTAAACAAGAACAGTTCAGTTCACTTCGGAGAGGAAACTAAGGGACATGACGTCATGAGGAGGCGAGCAAAGTGCTTAGACAATTTCCTACTCTACTGGGTAGTCGACTTTCACACCTCAAGATAGTTTGTTCGACCTTTCAGCCGTTACCTCTCTAATGGAACAAGTTTTCATTTTAGTTTATACATTCTTCTTCAGTTCTTTGTCTCCCACGCACATTATTGCTTCTTCGACATCCTGACAAAAACCTATAGTTTTATGCACCCATCCGATTCGCACGTCCTCTGAAGATGTCTATATTTATCTATACTCATAACTCTATCCATTTTCATGACATGACCGTACTACCTCATGTTGGGCCAGTCTCACCTAACCTGACCTAATCTAACTCAAGTGTATACCCGAACCCCCCCTCAAGAGACCTCTTATGTTTTATTTTGTAAAATTTCGTAATACCGTTACGTCGTTCATTTTTTCTCTCCAAAGTGAATTGAACTTATTTAGGCCTTGATCTGTCCTTGGAATCACAAGGTATCTTTGTGTAGGAAGCTACAAAACATAGAAAACGGACAAATTACAGAGAAAGCAGATTTTGTTTAGAAAAGAAAAACGTGAGTAATGGGAGCAATGGAGAACAGGATTATTGGTTGACAAAAGAATAAGAAGAAATGTATAGCCGTGTATATATATATATATATATATATATATATATGTATATATATATATGTTTGTGTCAATTTGACAATGACATGCGGTGGAGTGATGAGTACGGTCCTCGCTTTGTAAGAAGCAAGCCGCTCTGGTGGGGGTTCGAATCCCTGCAGATGAGTTTATTTCCATATATATATGTGTACATATATATATATATATATATATATATATATATATATTTATATGTATATATATGCTGGTGATTGAAGTGAGAGATGGGCCGACAGGAGAATATATATGGAATGAGAAGTATAGATACTAAAATGATAAAAGACATTGAGAGAAAATATGGAGAGGAAATGAGAAAAGGAGAGAAGATGAGTACAGCATTGTTGAAGTTGTCTTGGTGAGTGAGGAGAATGTGAAAGGAGTGGGGGCGGGGCAGGCCAGCTAAGAGATTGTATAAAGCAAGGGTGAAAATAAAGAGAGGCACGGGAGAACTCCCATAAAGATGAGGAGGATGGGGAGGAGGAGGAGGAGGAGGAGGAGGAGGAAGAGAGAAAGGAATGTGTAATACAGTGGTTCTTAACCCTTGGGTCGCGACCCAAAGTTGGGTCACCAAGTCATTTGATTAGGTCACTAAGGACCCTTGGACTTGTTATTCCCCCAATATTACTATTCCAAATATAATCGAATTGTTAATCCTCATTGTAGAATTCCTGAGTCGTTATTATCTGAGGTTAAGCAAAACACTGAGACACAGACGACTTAACTGAGGTGAAAAAAATACCGACATCTACTCTCGGCATTTAAGTATTTACGAAGGTAAGAACCGCCATGATCGATCTGGACAGGATTTTGGGTCGCAGCCGTAGAAGGTTAAGAACCACTGAGATTAAGGAACCGGTGGAGGGGAAAGGATTGAGCATCGAAGAAGTGGAAGCGGCAGACAGGACTCAGAACGGAGTGGAAGCTGTATCAAGGGAGGATGTACGAAAACAGGAGAAAAAGCAGTTGAGGATATAAATGGTGACTTGGTACAAAGAGGCAGGAAAACGGTCGCTAACGCATGCAAATGCTATGGGCGTAGATATAATTATATATACAAAGGTGTGTATATGTGTGTATGAGTATGTACGAGTGTGTGTGCGTGTGTGTGTGTGTGCGTGTGCGTGCGTGCGTGTATGTGTGTGTGTGTGTGTGTGTGTGTGTGTGTGTGTCTGTACATGTGTGTGTGTATGTGTGCGTGTTTGTGTGTGTGTGTCTGTACATGTGTGTGTGTGTTTTTATTCATATAAGAAAGAGGGACGGGAAGGAAGGGAAAGGCAGACCGACAATAAATAATAAAAAAAAACATGAATATACGATAAGAGACCAACAAGCATAATAATATAACTGGTTTGCGCACTTTGGTAACCCCAAAACGCTCTCTCCACCACCACCACCACCACCTCCACCACCTCCTCCTCCATCTTTACCTTCTTGACGTCATCAGGTCGGGATTCTGGAGAGGGACTCGAAGTGTGGGAGTCCATTGAAGCTCCCACTTGACTCTCGGCTTCTCCTACTTCCTGATCGGCTTTCTCCAGCACGTCCTCCTGGATCAAGACAAGGAATGAAACAGATTCTGATTGGCTCGACGGAGCGGCTTGGTGAAAACGACGCATGTTGTAATGCAGTGTTTAGGTCGTAAAGTAATTATTTGGTTGAAGTAACTTAGTTCAGTGGGGAGGGATTTCATTCACAAATATGAAGCAGATACGTAAAAAAGTGCAGTATTTAGGTCGGTAAGTAATTATTTGGTTGAAATAACTTGGGGAGCTCAAAGGGGAGGGATTTCATTCACAAATATGGAGCAAATATGTAAAAGGAATGAAACAGATTCTTATTGACTCGACAGAGCAGATTAGTGAAAACAACGCATATTGTAATGAAGTATTTAGGTCGTAAAGTAATTATTTGGTTGAAATAACTTGGGGAGCTCAAAGGGGAGGGATTTGATGCACAAATGTGAGGTAAATACTTAAAAGCGTTATGCCACTGGGCTTCCACGAGCTTCGGCATTTTCGACAGTTGAAAGTTCGTTTGAGTAAAAACGACTTCGGTTACAATATTTGAATCTTCAAATCTCCAAATATCAAATCATCTCTCCGTCGTATATAGCAAAGCTGAATGATAAACTAAGAAATTGTTAGCCCGTTCGAATGTTAGACCTACTGTTGAAATGGTCTTAGAGAAGTCTAGGTTTCTGTAATTGAAGTCACAATTTAGTTATTCAAATGGAGGTTGAAGGTAGGACGTCGGAGGAAAATTAGCCCAGTGTGATATCCTCTTAAGAGGATTCTATTTTTCCACGTTGCACTACAATATATATATATATATATGTATATATGTATATATATATGTATATATATATGTATATATATGAAGGAACCATTGGGAAATTAAAAATACGGTTACCGAACCTTTTTGTCTATTTAAAACATCTTCAGGGGTACGGAACGTAACCGTATTTTTCATTTTCCAGTGGTTTCTGCAAAAAGAGTTTATCACGTGTTCTTGTGATTTCATTGCAAATATATATATATATATATATATATAATATATATATATATATAATATATATATATATATATAATATATATATATATATATATATATATATTTTTTTTTTTTTTTTTTTTTTTTAAGAAGTTTAATAATAAGAAGAAGAATCACCTGTAGTTCGGAAATACTTCCAAAGCTGTGACTCTTCCTCGGGATCCCGTACTTCCCTCCTCGGTCGAGGAGGCCTCCGCTGGCATTTGGAGTTCCTCCTCCTCCTATTCCTGCTGGAGAGCCGTTGATCGCTCCCGGTCCTCCGTCGCGAGCCGAACATTCTTCGGGGTCTTCTCCCTCTTCGGGTACTGTGGAGGGGAATGACAGATAACGTTGTTAATCTCTTCGTTCTTTGTTTCATAAAGAAATGTGATTTTTTAATTATTTATTCTTTATCCTAACTCTGTGTATATGTATATATATGCATATATATAATATATATATATATATATATATATATATGTATATATATATATATATATGTGTGTGTGTGTGTGTGAGTGTGTGTGTGTGTGTGTGTGTACCGTATATGTTTATTTCTTTGTATTTATAAATTATCTGGAATACCAGGAGTTCTAAGTCCAAATGCTTATGTGACATAAAAAAAATTCATGTTTCCCTCCCGAAATTATCTTTGTGAATACTTATTACTTCTTCCAACATATTCCTTGTCTTAAAATAGTTTTTTTTTTCAATTTATGAATGAGTTTGCAACTGTACAGCATTATCTAAGATCAAATCTGAGTTGTGACAGGGTTTGCGG
>NC_134801.1:51247539-51257539 GCF_046742065.1 Oratosquilla oratoria
CAAATATAAAGAAACAGATTAATGCTCTTTAGTCCTACAGAAGACCAAATATAAAGAAACAGATTAATGCTCTTTAGTCCTACAGAAGACTAAACATAAAGAGACAGGTTCATGCTCTTTAGTCCTACAGAAGACCAAACATAAAGAAACAGGTTAATGCTCTTTAGTCCTACAGAAATTCCAAATATAAAGAAACAGATTAATGCTCTTTAGTCCTACTGAAGACCAAACATAAAGAGACAGGTTAATGCTCTTTAGTCCGTAGGGAATGGGGGCTGGCCTTGAGAGGAATAAGGTTTGCAGAATAAAATGTATAAAGTAGTTCTTTACCTTTATACAACTATGCCTCCGTCCTCTTAGTAGTTTCACTCAAAGTATTTGTGAACCCACTGTCCTTTTACAAAAAAAGAAAGAAAAAAATATTCCTACTCATTCTGCTGTTGAATTCCATGTATGTATGTATGTATATATATATATATATATATATATATATATATATATATATATATATATATATATATATATATATGTATATGTATATATATATATACATGTGTGTATGTACATATATGGAATATTTCTTTTCTACCCTATATACAGAGCCCACCCATTTCAATGCGTCCTGCCATTTGCAAGACTCCCCCCTTCTCTTTCATAGACTTTAACTCTTCCACACATACCCTCTTTATCGCCACAGACTCCTTTCTCTTCACACCTTCATCCCTGATGCAAACGCCTCTCATTGACACACAAACTCCACCCCTGACTCCTTCTGACACGCGAACTTCACCTTTAGTGCACATAAAATCCACCCCTTATTACATGAACTCCACTTTCTGAAAAAAACTCCACTCCCTGATCCACAAATACCAACCTGTTATGACTAAACTCTACCTACCAACATACAAATTCCGTTCCCTGATACACAAACTCCACCTCTTGTTACGTAAACTCCGCCCCCTGATACACTAGCTCCACCCCTTATACACAAGCTCCTAACCCAAATATACAAGTCCCACCCCCTTATGCATAAACTCCATTCTTTGATACTCTAGCTCCACCTCCTGATATGTAAGCTCCACCCCCATGTACACAAGCTCCACCCTTTTATATACAAGCCCCACCCCCTTATGCACAAACTCCATTCCTTGATACACTAGCTCCACCTCCTGATATGTAAGCTCCACCTACTGGTATATGAACCTCACCACCCATATACACAAACTCCACTCTTTATATACAAGTCCCACCCCCTTATGCACAAACTGCATTCCCTGATACACAAGCTCCACCTTCTGATACGTAAGCTCCACCCCCTTATGCACAAGCTCCGCCCCCTTTATATACAAGTCCCACCCCCTCATGTACAAACTCTACCCATGTTTAGACGTTATCTCAATGTTGGCACATGACCCCAATGCAGAAACCTACGTAAAGGAACTGGGCGGCCTCGAGCTCTTCGCTGTGGTGTTGGTGGCGCCGCCGAAGAGAGTCCTCTCTCTCTCACGCGGTGTGAAGGGCCTCTTCGTCTGCACTGTCTTCACGCCCACCCTCTGGACGCCCACGCCCACACGGATCGGTTCATTCAGGTTGAGAGCGGCCCGGGCCTCCTTGATGATCTGGGCGGAGGTTTTCCGGGGCGGTGGGGCGTAGAAGGGCGCCAGGCTCTCGCCGGGGCCATCCCGGCGTCGGAAGTCGATCTCGCTCATGTCAGCGCCTCCTGGTGGAAAGAAAAAATAACATCAGGATTTCGGAAGCCTTTGTACAAACTGCTCCTGGTGGAAAGAAAAAAATAACATCAGGATTTCGGAAGCCTTTGTACAAACTGCGACAACCACGTGGCGTGGAGCGCACGCTGTCGCCCACATGGCTAGACCTGACGCGCCTATGACAAAGCGACCCTGTTTGACCCGACTTGGTCTAATCAAAAACAAAAAACATCAAGATTTCGGAAGCCTTTGTACAAACCGCAACAACCACGTGGCGTGGAGCGCATGTTGTCACCCACATGGCTAGACCTGACGCGCCTATGACAGTGCGACCCTGCTTGACCCGACTTGATCTAATCCAGTGCAGTTGTGTAGATTTAGTTAAGGTTGACCAACCGCACACGCACACACGCACACACACATCATCACTCCCAATTCGTCTGGACGACACAGTCCTTCCTCCATGACAACTAATTCATCAATCGCCAGCATGCCGGAATCCCGGCAACTTTACTATCTCTCCCTTCCTTTAGTTTTTTCTCTCTTTTCTCTCCCTTTCCCCGCTCTCCCTCCGCGGTGCTGTAATATAGTATTTTATAATGTTAGTGTAATGCGGAGGCATTTCTCCTCTCCCGTAAGGGAAGGCTTTTTGCTTTCAACACTGTGATGTACAATCAGTTCAGTTTTACCTTACAAATAAAGGAGACGAACTCGCCAAAATCTCTTCTCACAGTATCGCTACATTTTCTTTGTCTGCCGTTCCTAACCTCTTTGTTTGGTTGTTTCTTCTCCGTTGCCAGGCGATTTTATTCAGTTTAGAAGAACTTTTGATTCGTAATGGGTCAACCAACCTTATTCGGAGTCAAGGTGTTTTACTCTCAATTGAATAGAATCGCCTGGCGGTAGACAGAACAGATACGAGTCAAGCCATTCGAAGGTTTATTGGAGATGATTATTAGCCCAGAGGTTTTCTTTCAGCTGAATAGAATCCCCTAACAGTAGACAGAACAGACATACAAGTCGAATAAGTTACTCAAATGACCATAAGTGTTGTGATCAGAGCTGGGTGCGTTTCTTTGTGCGTTCCGTTTTAGTTTGGCCACGGTTAGAGCTCCTACACTATTAAAGCTTAATAAGAGACAGGTTCATACCGAAATAAAAGTCCGGTAGGCCACATACTATAACCAAAGAAAAATTTCGTAGGCCACATACAAAAGGTAGACCACATACTATACCGGCACCTATATTACTTTAATAGCTTGGGGACGCTAACCACGGCCAAACTAAAGCGGAACGCACTGAGGAACGCGCCCAGCTCTGGTTGTGATAACCTTTACACCATGTTATGGGATTTCGGTTGTTGTTTGAAAGTGTCAATTGCTGACTAGTCCATCGAAGTAAACACTAAATGTGAGGACGGAGCCTTCATTGTATTTGTACGACGTTCCGCTTGTTACAACTTTTTTTCAAGTACATTGTGTGTGTGTGTGTGTGTGTGTGTGTGTGTGTGTGCGCGCGCGCGTGGGTGTGTGGAATAGACCTACCAACCATGTAGTGAGCGCTGAAACTATCGGTTGTTTTAAGAAACGGTTAGACAATTTCATGGATGAGGATGACAGGTGGTCATGGACATGGAACTGCCTAGTGTAGGCCTTATGGCCTCTTGTAGTCTCCTTCATTCTTATGAATAATATTTTTAGCGTTTTATATTTGTCTTCACTGCAGCAACGTGTCACCACGAGGACATTTTCTGAATGAGAGCTGATGAAATAGAATGGTGAATTCTTCATCTGTATATCCTAGAGGGAGGAAGGGAGGAACGAAGGAAGAGAGGGAGGGAGGAAGGAATGAAGGGAAGGAGGAAAGGAGAGAGGGTTTAAGGAAGAGAGGGAGGGAGGAAGGGAGGGACGAAGGAAGGGAGGGAGGAAAGGAGGGAGGGAGGAAGGAAAGGAGGGAGGGAGGAAGGGAGGGACGCAAGAAAGAAGTGACGGAGGAAAGGAGGGAGGGAGGAAGGAAGTGACGGAGGAAAAGAGGGGGGAGGGAGTAAAGGAGGGAAGGAGGAAGGAAGTGAGGGAGGAAAGGAAAGACGGAGGAAGGGAGGGACTGAGGAAGGGAGGGAGGAAGGAAGGAAGAGAGGGAGGAGGGAAGGGAGGGAGGAAAGGAGAGATGGAGAAAGGGACCGAGAAAGGGAGGGACGGAGGAAGGCAGGAGAATAGGAAATGACAACCTTGCGTTTTCTTCCTACGCATTTATTCTCTAGAAAATTATTCAAATCACGCCTCGGTTGTTGGTTTCCAAATATGTTTCGATCGAGGAAATGAACTATCCATATAATCTAGAACTTATCTTTTTCGTAAGGAAAATGTGATTTTGGAAATATTTCTGCAAGGCTGTTCGATCCATAAACACCGGAGAAGAATCTGTTGCCCAGATTGAAACAAGAAGAAATAAGGAGAGATTTTCAAATTTTACCAAATTGTGTGTGTATGTATGTGTGTGTGTGTGTGTGTGTGTGTGTGTTTGCGTGTGTGTTTGTGTTTGCGTGTGTGTGTGTGTGTAGTGACTCAACTACACATGATGAAATAGAGTTGCCAATTCTGATTCTCTTTACAGCATCTCATTTGCGAATTCGTCATATTACTCTCAATATAGAACACAACTATTTTGTAAACCAATAACAATTAAAACCGAATAATTCTAACCATACAGAATGGTACTACTAACATTTATAGATATTTACATATAGATATTTGGTACATAAAAGTTTCAACAATGTTATATTTCCATAATACTAATTCTAGCGGGGTGACAATTATTAATACAGAAATTAATTATGGTGCGCGTATTTCTACAGAAAACGATTTCTTCAAGGCGTGACCTTGCTACAAACTATCTGACCTACCTTGACCTTATCTTACTTTTTGCATTCATTATTCACCAGTAATAAAGCTAAGAGAAAACAATATTATTTCAGGATGGAAATGCAACACTATGTTGCCAGTCAATATCTACAACAATGCTCATGGTCATGAAGAAACTAGACTGATAATGACCTCAGCCCATTTCATACCGAAAACCTCATTTAAAAAATCGGCCTTTCATTGTCAAAGAAAAGCGAACTTCGTATGACTGTTCTGAGCACACTAGAACACAAACTGCCATTTTACCAGCGCAGTCCTCTAATACAGTTAATAATCCCGCCGATACTACTGGGCATTAAACAAAAGCGACGTCTCTAGTCTTCGTGCATAGCGTGGAGAGATCTATTACGTCTGCTTTGGAAAGCCCCGTTCGCCAAGCGGGAAGAAGAGAACGCACCTTCCCTTGCCCAGGCAGCCACAGCCCGTGTCATAGACTCTACCGGATCGATTCTTTATAAATGAGACGACGTGACGCGACGTGACGTGACGAGGACCTTGCCGCGCGCGATGCATGACGTTAGGTCCTCGGTCCACTTCGTTCCATCGATCCACTTGATCCACTCCTCCCTCCTCTTCCACCTCCTCCTCCTCCTTCTTCTCTCTCGATCGTTCATGTGTCTCTTCCTCTTGTACTCGTTCGTTCTCACCATTTTTCGTTTGTTTTTTCGCTCTCTCTCTCTCTCTCTCTCTCTCTCTCTCTCTCTCTCTCTCTCTCTCTCTCTCTCTCTCTCTCTCTCTCGACCTCTACTAGATTACCATATTCAAATCATTTATTTTCGTTTTTCAGCTTTCGTCTTCACTCCATTAACACGCACATACGCACACACACACACACACACACACACACACACACACACACACACACACACACACACACACACACACACACACACACACACACTCACACACCCTCCCTCCCTCCCTCCCTCCCTCCCTCCCTTGTTAGACAGGTTTATTCAATGGAGAGCAGGAAGGAAGGAAGGAAGGTCGACGTCATTCGGAATAAATAAATAAAAAATCTTACGGCAGAGAGTTCTTAGTCCCGGCACCCGGCGTTCCTTTCCTTTGTAACAAAAATCGGTGACTCTTCATCGGTCATGGCGGCACATACTAACAACGAACCAGAACGAGACCGAAGTAGTACGAGACCTTGCCGAAGTCCTCGTGGGGTTCATGAAACCAGAAACTCGCGAGGACGCAGAAACCGCACAACGTCAAAAAAAAAAAAAAAAAAAAAAAAAAAAAAAAAATACAAATGGCCTCCTTCCCCTCGGGCCAACCTTCGGTCTCGTTGACACAGAGGAACCGCGGAATGACTGCGGCCGAAGCTGTCGCATCTAACCTGCACACACACACACACACACACACACACACACACACACACACACACACACACACACACACACACACACAAACAAACGCACACGTATGCACACATGTATGTATATACATATATATATATATATATATATATATATATGCATATATATGTATATATATATATATTAATGGTATATATGAGCAGGAGAATTTCTCTAATGCATACCTTATTTAAAGTGGTGGCTAGTTGTGCACTTGCTATTTTTTTAAGAATATTTTCCATATCCTCACTGTGGACTTATTTTCCTTTAAAAGGAGGTTTATGACTTAATTTTACGTAGTCATTATTGCAACATCGCGATTTCGAGTATAAGATGCTTCTTCAGTAGCTTAGGACATTCTTCTCCATGGTTAGGGTAAGAAGGTTCCGATGAATGTTGTGATGATGTTTTATTTTATATGTTTGTGTTCATACGTGCTCTTCAGTGGAGGAGGTTACCTGGTAACTGGGAGAGGTTACAGGATAGGACCGGTTGTCTTATGCTTGGGAGAGCTCTTACTCGGTTACCTCCCCTAGTGCCCGGTAACCTCCCCCAGTGAAGAGCAAGTATGAACACAAACATATAAAATGAAATATCGATGCTTAGGTAACAAGAACAGTATTTCTATGATAAGTCGTGTATTATGAAGTTAATCCTACCAAAATAACCAAAGCGTTCATAATAAAAAAAAAACGATGACTCAAAAAACATTAGTGCTGAACCAGACGTAATGAGCTGGTGCTCTGCATAAATTGTGATGGCGGTCATGACCGTGTAATTTCACATTTACTTTTATAAATAGACTAAATAAGTAAGTCAGAAATAATGGTCTAGTCATATAATGTCTTGATTAGTTTTTGTTTAATTACATTTCTGCTTACACATTGCTCGTTTATCTTTCAATTTGTTATTACGTTTAGTTGTTATTAATTTATTGATTATTCATTTATTTTGTTGTCTTTATGCTTTTATCCATTTACTTGTGTTTGGCCTTCAAGACAAAAATTTCATAATTCAAAATCAAATAATTTACTTGTATTTTTATCATTTTATATATTTAGTTTTTATTTAGTTGTTTGTTTTACTAAACTATTTTTCTATTTTTATTCATTATGTCTCCACATATCTATTTCTTAATCCATTCGTATATCTTGTTAGCTTTATCAAAATATTTTTTACTTGAACACTTTAAGCTCATCGAGATTAACAATTCCTCGAACATTCATTTTTACTCGAATTCTCATAAATTTTAAGGGAGGGAGCGTAATTGTTACCTTATGCATACTTCGGGGCCTAGGTAATCGCCCCCCTCCCCTCCCCAACTCCTCCTCTCCTTCATGACTTCTCTGCAGTCTTTGACTACGACTTTTCGAGTTCATTGATCTCCAGGGTCCTTCCGTGCACGGGCAACGATTTTTCGTCGTGAAATATAATTTGTTTTACGTGTGCGTGTAAGTGTGAGTTTAGATTTTGGTGTGTGTGTGTGTGTGTGTGTGTGTGTGTGTGTGTGTGTGTGTGTGTGTGTGTGTGTGTTTTTGTGTGTGTACGACGTTTTCTCGCCTCTAAATGAAATTGTCTGGCAGTTAAAAGAAGAAAAAACCAAGATGACGCCCACAATAGGATTGGTCGAAGACTTTGATCCTCTGAGGAGGGAAGCGGTTTCCTTCAACTAAATAAGATCACTCGGCAGATGCCAGAGTATACATCAATTGAATTAACAGGGAGGAGGAAGAAGGGGAGGAGGAAGAGGAGGAGGAGGAGGAGGAGGAGGAGGAAGAAGCTGAAGACTGCCGGAAGGCATTGGACCCAAATTTACTCAGGATCCGTAAATTAGAAGACTCATTCTAGATGCGTTTCTCTCTACAAAGACAAAGGTCCACAGTTGAGTTCAGAATCAGAAAATTCTGATAGTGATACAGATCGTCTTATTTCACAGAAGATGTGAGTTTCCCAGCTGGATTTGCTAGTGAGAGTTGGACTAATGATGCTCACCATCATCACAGGAGAAAAACTGAGTGATCTGGAAAGGAGTGAACAGCTTTGTGGAAGTTTGTGTCGAGTGGAGAGGCTGGGAAACTATGTCTTGGAGACATTAAAAGGCAATTGTAATGTGAATTAGATGTCTTAAGTGTTCTACAGTTTTCCTTCGAAACTGACGAGGAGCTCGATGGAAGCATATACGGAAACTGATACGTGGTCAAGCTAAGGACTCGAACCCAGCTCAGACGTAACAAGTGAACAGTGACTTAGCCCATTGCGCTATCAATAGTATTGACTCCCCCCGTGCAAAACCATGAGATTCTCTATCAGTTTTATCCATCCATCTATTTCTTTTAAGGGCCTGTACACTACTGTTATCAATACAATGGTATATGTTATAGGATTGTGTATGAACATGAGAGAATATTAGTTAAAACGGAACAATGGGTATAAGCAGTGTCCATCTGCAGACTAACTACAAATTAAAAATCTCTCTATATAACAAGGGGTTTTCCCCCTCACCGGGGGAGGGGTAGCCAAAGTCAAAAAGCATATAGCCACTCTCATCCATTTCATTCCCACCCATTCCACTCCCGTCTACCTCAGTCTCAGCTTAACTCCTTATAAGAAACTTAAATTGAATGGATGAATAGATAACATATGAAGGAGCAGAGAGAGGGGTCTGTAGAAGAAGAGGATGCTCATATATGACCAATCTCTGGGTAATGCTGTGACCTTACACGCACACACTCACACACACCCAAATCCCTACCCACGAGAGTTGGATTAACGACTCGCAGCGCAGTGATACTCAAATTATTTCAGCCCTGGGTGGGCTGTGTGTGTGTGTGTGTGTGTGTGTGTGTGTGTGTGTGTGTGTGTGTGTGTGTGTGTGTGTGTGTGTGTGTGTGTGTGTGTGTGTGCGTGCGTGCGTGCGTACAGATAAGTGTACGTTCCTGATGGCCTACCGAGTGATCACGTAGTCACTCATGCAATCACACAACCTCTTCATTAACGAGTCGAGGGTTACCACGCCGTAAAGAAGAAATAGAGCAAACTCAATCACAGATTATGTAAACCAATCTAATGAATTTCGTTTTAACCCATTAAGGCATGTAGAGATGTCTTTGGGCTGAGTAAAACCACCCGACGTCAACCAGAGGAGAGTTCTTAAAGTGAGCCAAAAGCTTCAGAGGGTTAATGAACAATGACGTCAGTGATTGCCGGATGAGTAAGAACGCTGACGTGAGCAATCACACATACCAGGCCATGTGACCATACACCGGGATGGATACACACACTCGCGCGCACACACACACACACACACACACACACACACACACACACACACACACACACACACACACACACACACACACACACACACACACACACACACACACACACACACACACACACATACAGATATACAGGTAGAGGGAGGCATAGAGAGAGGGAGACAGGTAAAAGGGAGAGATACAGAAAGGCAGAGAGAGAGAGAGAGAGAGAGAGAGAGAGAGAGAGAGAGAGAGAGAGAGAGAGAGAGAGAGAGAGAGAGAGAGGGGGGGGGGAGGGAGGGAGAGAGAGGTGGGAGGAAGGAGGCGGGTAGACACGGACCCGGAATGAAATAAAAGTGGAGCAGAGTTGGTTGCATGAGTCGATACTTATGCTTTGCTGTCGATGCTGGCAGTCCACGAAACGCAATCCAACGTAATGCAATCAATGTAGTTTGGTAAAATGCTTAATCTAGCGGACTTGGGTTGAATGCAATTTAGCCACGTGCAATCAGGCAAGATTAAAAGTCGTTGGTTTGACGAGATTATCGTTTCACACTGAGTGTAATCTTTTTTTTTTTTTTTAGAATTTCTCCTCTTTCTCTTCACTCCTCCCTCCCCAGCCCCTATAGTGGGAACTTAAAAGTTCCGCTGGATGGGGAAGAGAGAGAGAGAGAGAGAGAGAGAGAGAGAGAATGACAAGGAATTTTTAGACCTAAATTGCTGGAGTATTGGTCTCTCTGTAAACTATAATT
>NC_134801.1:51262539-51285039 GCF_046742065.1 Oratosquilla oratoria
TTTGAAATATCCTAAACAAAAAGGTAGGCTAGGTTTTTTGAAAGTATGCATGATCATATGTGACAACCTTTCAACAACCGTTTGTGTAACATTTGCTTTCGGGGGGGGGGGGAGGGGGGGGGAGTTTTTTCGAGAAACTCTAACTTCTTCAGTACACAGGCTACCACGAAAAAAATAAAGGGGTGGGGATGGAATAACATTACCGAGGGGAGCTGCTACAGAAATTAATAAATTTAAGAACATAAAAATGAAGGAGAGTGCAAGAGACCATAAGGCCTACACTAGCTAGTTCCATATACATTACCACCTGTCACCCCCATCCACAAAGTTGTCTAACCGTTTATTAAAACAAATAATAGATTCAGCGCTCACTACATGACTATTGTGACACTACTGGTAATTTTAAGAACATAAGAATGAAGGAGACTGCAAGAGACCATAAGGCCTACACTAGGCACTTCCATGTTCATTACCATTCGTCATCCCCGTCCATAAAGTTATCTAATCTTCTCTTAAGACAACCAATTGTTTCAGCGCTCACAAACTACATGGTTACTAAGTCTATTCCATTCGTTAACCACCCTATTGGTAAACTAGTTCTTGTCTATTTCCTTCTTAAACCTAAATTTGTCCAATTCAATTCCATTACTACGAGTCCTGCCCTGTTGTCTTAATAGGATGACCTTGTCTGCATGACCCTTGTTGAAACCATTGACGTATTTGAATACCTCTATTAGATCACCCCGCAATCTGCTTCTAAATTTGACCAATTCAATTCCATTACTGCGAGTCCTGCCCTGTTGTCTTAATAGGATGACCTTGTCTGCATGACCCTTGTTGAAACCATTGACGTATTTGAATACCTTTATCAGATCACCCCGAAATCTGCTTCTTTCCAGCCAGAACAGGTAATAATGTCCGGTGCCTAGTTCCTCTACTTTTTCATATTCAGATTAAGAAGAAAAACGAAGTTCAAATTAAAACAATCGAACTATAATTCAAAACATATAAATGTTACTTTAAAACATTTGAACGCTAAAATAGACCAATAAATAAAAGAATTAATAAATAAAATAATGAATAAATAAGTAAATGAATAGATAAATAAAAAGTAAATAAGTTAATAGATAGATAAATAAATTAACTAATTGATTAATTAATTATAAATTCTATCGAAGTACCAGGGCCTGTTTCATAAGGGAGCTACGTAGCCAAGGCGTGCGCACACACACACACACACACACACACACACACACACACACACACACACACACACACACACACCATCTATCCGTTCCCTCTGATCTTATCTTTTCATGCAATGCAGGGAGACACAAAACATCCACAGT
This sequence comes from Oratosquilla oratoria, assembly GCF_046742065.1. Lineage (NCBI taxonomy): Eukaryota > Metazoa > Arthropoda > Malacostraca > Stomatopoda > Squillidae > Oratosquilla > Oratosquilla oratoria. Next base: position 51,263,889 of record NC_134801.1, read on the forward strand.
CAAAATGAATGAATACACACATATACCAAGGGCTTTTTCCCCCTTGCAAGGGGGGTAGCCAAAATAAAAAAGCGTAACCCCCCCCACCCATTTCATCCCCACCCACTCCACTCCCATTCACCACCCCTCCCTCCCTCCTTCCCTCTAAAAAGATAAAAATAAATAAATAAATAAAATTGCATTTTTAACACTTCTAGTTATGAAGGAGACTTTGAAGTTTTGTTCTGCTCGCCGCCAAGCGATTTTATTCATCTGATGGAAACCTCCGTTTAAAGAAGGCGTTGGATAAATGGGTTAACCGGAATGCTCATTTCTGGCTGCCGTTGTGTTATTTTATTCATTTAAGGAAGATCTGAGGCGAGTAGCAGGCAATGGCGTCCTACAGCTTCTCTATTATTTATTTAATTATACAATTATCTATCTATTATTTATGTATTTATTACTAATGTGTTTATCTATCTACCCATTATATATTTATCTATTTATTATTTGTTTATTTTCTATTTATCATATATATATTCATTATTTATTTATTATTTATTTATATATTATATATTTATAATTTATTTATTTGTTTATTTATTTATATATTATATATTTATCTAATATTCATTTATTTGTTTATGATATATTTGTGTATTTATTTATTTATTTGTTTATTTCCATATCTATTTGTATCTATTTATGTATCTATTTATTTATATTTATATTTATCTATTTATTTATTGTTTATTTATTTATTTATTTTTCTTATTTTTTTTTATCTACTATTCATTAATGTTCTGGGCGTCGCTTGGAAAGTTCTCACCCGTCCGTGCTGCATTCGCGGCCCGGTGATCACGTGACCACCTCTCCCACCCCACCCCCACCCCCCACCGCCTCCGTCGCCGTCCCTCGTCGCCATGACCTGCACGCAACCGTGAAATCACGAATCCCGACGTATCACAGTACCCGAGTTTCTACGTTTCTTATGACGAGTACCTTCCCCTTTCCCCACTTCCCCTTCCTTTTCTATTTACCCATTTACCTTCACCTTTCCCCTCACCTTCCCTTTCACATTCGCCTTCATCTTCGCTTTCTCCTTCCCCTTCCCCTCCCCCTCCCCCTACTCCTTCCCTTTCCCTTTTCTCTTCCCTTTCCCTTTCTTCTCATTCCCCTTCCCCTCCCCTTCCCATTTCTCTTCCCCTTCTCCTCCCCTTTACCCTCTCCTCTCCCCTCCCCCTTCCCCTCCACTTTCCCCTCCTCATCCACTCCCCTTCCCCTCCCACCTCTCCTCTCCCCCCTTACCACAATACAAAATGAATGACTTTCATCACGCGTAATGTTCTGTGCTTTAGACACCGTTAATAAACCATTCGTAGACCCCTTCCCTCCCTCTCCCCCTCCCTCCTCTCCCCACTCCCCCCTCCTCCTATCTCCTCTTCCCCTCTCCTCCTCCTTCTCCCCCTTTCAGTCCTCTTCCTTCCCTCTCTTCTTCCGTTTCTTCCTCCTCCCCTTCCTCCCTTCACCAACCCTGTTTCTTCCTCCACCTTTTATTTCACTTCCTCTACCCCTTCCATCCCTCCATTCATCCACCCTCTCCCTCATCCTTCCCTTCATCCCCTCCCACTTTAACTCCGCTCACTCCTCACCACCACCACCACAGTACATTTCTCACTTCCGACATTACAAACGAGTCCTTTTAGTCATTCTATTTTAACTCTTTCTATGCCGCGGAAGAGAAGGAGGAAGGAGAGTCCAGCCGAGTTCGCAATGAGCCTCATGCAGAGCTGCATGAGGCTGGCAGTGTTGATTGCAGTGTCGTGTGTCCACAATCTCAGCGCTGTCATACTGTCAGTGTGGACTCGGTTGGGTCCTTACTGTCTATCAGCGTTGTCACACTGTCAGTATGGACTCTGCTGTACACAATGAGCCTCGTGCAGAGCTGCATGAGGCTGGCAGTGTTGAATGCAGCGTCGTGTGTCCACAATCTCAGCGCTGTCATACTGTCAGTATGGACTCGGCAGGGTCCTTACTGTCTATCAACACTATCACACTGTCAGTGTGTAATCGGCTGGGTCCTTACTGTCTATTAGTACTGTCACACTGTCAGTGTGGATTCGGCTGGGTCCATACTGTCTACCAGTACTGTCACACTGTCAGTGTGAACTCGGCTGCACTCGACGTTGCCATGGCTCGTGCAGCACTACACGAGGCTGAGTGTGGATCTGGACTTACATCTAAGCAAATTTGCTTGTTAGTGTCCAGAATAAGAGAACATAAGAATGAAGGAGACTGCAAGAGACCACAAGGCCTACACTAGGCAGTTCCATGTCCATGACCACCTGTCATCCCCATCCATAAAGTTGTCCCACACAGTGAGGAAGACAGCCACGGACCTCACCATGAAGCTTGTATGTATTTCGTTACATCATTTGGCGCCAAAACAGAATGAAATAATAAACAACGTATCTCCTTTGATCCTTGCTGGCGCCAAGCTATTCCATTTACCTCCGTGGTACTCCCTTAGTAGAAAAAAGGTTCCAGCCTTAGTACCTTTACTCCTCGCAAACCAGCTGACATTTTGCCAACTGGCTTCAAAACCAGCTGACATTTTACCAGCTGGCTTCAAAACCAGCTGACATTTTACCAGCTGGCTTCAAACCATTTCATTAATTTCCTTAGTACCCCCACGCTAACAAGGGAGCAAATGACCCTTTGTATGAAAGCTGCATTTACCGACAAGTCTCTAAACAAACATGAAAGACGGAACTTTCATTAGTAAGACGTTTCCCTTGTTATAAACTTTTTCAAGCACATGTGTATTACGACTATGTCATGATATGGTTTAACGTCAAAAACTCCCCTCCCCCCTATCAGAAGGCTATGACGGTGCCCCTCACAGAGGACTTTGTAGCATGGAATTTAACGAACCGTACCCTTGGTTCAACTTCCCCGGTGGCAGGGTTCGAGCCTCCATCCCCCTCGACCTTCGTCGCAAGCAACAACACCTTAACCCCGCTCGGCCAGCGAACTTCCGAATACGACTCTGTACTTCTTGAAGAAGAAGAAAAAAAAAAAAAAAAAAAAAATGAAAAAAGCAACAGGTCATACTAGTAAAGTCTTCGCCATTACATAGGACCCATTTCGATAACAAACGACCTCTGACCTCGCCGCCGCCCCATGACCCTAAAGAGGAATTCCTTCGTCCTTTCGTAAACGAGGTCACGGAGGGTCATCACAGCAACTGGGTCAACGAGAGGCCCCACCGACCTCCTTTCCTTCCACAGACTGAAATACAATCGATACTAATACTCTCTAATTAACCCCTCCTCCTTCTCTCTCCCTCCTACCTTCTCTCTCTCTCTCTCTCTCTCTCTCTCTCTCTCTCTCTCTCTCTCTCTCTCTCTCTCTCTCAATCTCCCTCTCTCTCTCTCTCTCTCTCTCTGCCTCTCTCTATCTATCTATCTCTATTTCCATCTCTATTTCAATCTCTATCTCTATCTCAATGTCTGTCTCTCTGTCTATCTTTTGTCTACATATCTATGTACCTATCTATCTATTTATCTATCTATCTATCTGTCTATCTACATATCTATCTACCTATCTATCTATCTATCTATCTAATTATCTACATATCTATCTACCTATCTATCTCTCTATCTATCTATCAATCTATCAATTTATCTACATATCTATCTACCTATCTATCTCTATCTCTATCTACCAATCTATCTGTTTATCTACCTATGTATCTAACTATCTCACACACACACACATACTTTCTTTCCTTCTCTCCTCTCTTTCTCTCTCTCTTTTTCTCTCTCCAGAATTGGTATTGTTCCCGTCTCCCTTTCTGTCCCTCCTCTGCTCTGTGGAGGTTATCGACTTTATGTCTTAAATATTTGAGGGTCTTTCGTGATTCCCCTACGGCCCATAGTCACGCAGATTTGTTTATGAGATCGAAAACTAGTCTTCTCTTATACGGGAATAACAATTCTGTTTTAGTTTTTAATATTCTTCTCTTTTTGGAAAAAAAAAATAGTCATACACATGGTCGTTCATGCTTAGTGCTACATTTTGTTTTTGTTTTTTGTTTTTGTTACTGAAAGAGGTAAAGACGAAATAGCGATAAGAAACAGAAAGCAAAGAAGCAAAAGGGAAAGAAATGAAAGGAAAACCAAAAAATAAAACAAACATGCAACTAAAACAAAAGACAATCATCAAAAAGATAAACCACGATTGTTCAAAAAAGGAAAAGAAAAAAACTCATCAGGAAGAAACGGAGAAATAAATTAGATTCAATTGTTCACTTTCCTTCTCCCCACTACCGGTTTTGTCCTTCTACCCTTCCCCTTACTTCGACCTCCTCCCGTAACAGCCTCCATCCACACTCTTCTTCGACCACTTCTACAATCCCTTTACCCCCAAATCAACGCCCCTGGTCCCCTTTTCACGCCATCAACTCGTCACTTTCTTCAGGAGACTCTTCTTTGCATTTCGCTTCCGTTCTCCACTTCGCCCCCATCGCCTCGAAGACGCTCTTTTGGTTTTGCGAACTCGAGGAACTCTTCAGCTCGTCACTTTCTTCGGGAAACTCTTCTTTGGATGTCGCCTCCGTTCTCCGCTTGGTCCCCCATCGCCTCGAAGACGCTCTTTTGGTTTTTGCGAACTCGAGGAACTCTTCAGCTCGTCACCTTCTTCGGGAGACTCTTCTTTGCATGTCGCCTCCGTTCTCCTTTTCGAAGACGCTCTTCTGGTTTGGCGAACTCGAGGAACTCTTCAGCTCGTCACTTTCTTCGGGAGACTCTTCTTCGCATGTCGCCTCCGTTCTCCTCTTCGAAGACGCTCTTCTGGTTTGGCGAACTCGAGGAATTCTTCTTGAGGGGTTATCTCACTGGGGTGGGGGGGGGCTTTTATTTGATTTATTAATTTATTTATTTGTATATGATAGAGATACGCTGAATGGCCTACCGGCTCCGGCGCTTGCCCTTCAAGCCAAAAATTTCATAAAATGAAATTCAATCACTGGGGGTTTGTCACGGGCTTCACCAGCGCCGACAGTCGAGAGTTCGATCGAGTAAAAACGACTTCGGTTACAATAATCTGTTTTTCAAATCTCCAAATATCAAATTATCCTTCCGTCGTATATATCAAAGCTGAATGACGAACTAAGAGGCTGTAAATTTATACTAATGTTAGACATATTGTTGAAATGTCCTTAGAGGAATTTAGATTTCTGTAAACGAAGTTATATTCTAGTTATTCGAACGGAGGTTGGAGGTAGACAGTTGGAGGAATAATAGCCCAGTGTGATAACCCCCTTTCCTGGTGAGATCATCATCATCATATCTTGTCGCACCAGAACCGTGTCCATATAAGGGCAGTTTCATTTGCTTCCCTAAGGTCTTGGTCGGAGCAATGGGGACTCAATGGACATTCCCGGAGGACGTGGACCATCGTCTGTACTTCGCCACAGGGACATTGGGGGCTATTGGTGTATCCCCACTTATGTTGATTTTCTCTCGTTTTGCCCAACTTGGCTCTTCCTCTGTTTAAGGTAACCCAGTCCTTCCTGGTTAGGTTCCTGGTGAGATACAAGTGGTGTATTCAACTGAGGAAGGTGCCCGAGGTGAAGATGTTAAAAGAGACACTCCTCCTTTCCTCCCTCTCATTTTCCTCCCTTTCCTACCTCTCAAGGGGAGGTGGAGAAGAAGGTAACAGGATGGGTAAGAGAGCTCAGTCATTTAGACAGACGCTTTTCGTAGTTTCTGTCGACTTTAAGGAAGAAGGATATTCTGAGCCTGTGAAGAGTGCCCTGATGACATGATCCGTTTCATTTCTGCTCAGCGCTCACAAAGAAAGTAAGATGTGATTTTTGTTTAACGTTATACCCCCCCCCCCCCCGCTATCGGGAGGCTAGGATGGTGCCCCTTACAAAGGACTTTGTAGCGTGGATTTAATGAACCATGCCTTTGGTCCAACTTCGCCGGTGGCAGGGTTCGAACCGCCATCATCTCGACCCCCGCCGCAAGTACTGACGCCCTAAAATACTCGGCCAGCGAGCATCCTGTAAGTAATGGGTATAAACTGGACAAATTTAGATTTAAGAAAGAAATAGGCAAGAATTGGTTTACTAATAGGGTGGTCGATGAATGGAATAAACTTAGTAACCATGTAGTAAGCGCTGAAACTATCAGTTGTTTTAAAAAACGATTAGACAACTTTATGGATGGGGACGACAGGTGGTGAAGGATACGGAGCTGCCTAGTGTAGGCCTTATGGTCTCTTGTAATCTCCTTTATTCTTATGTTCTTATGTTCTTATGTGTTACAGGGTTTGATGCATCGTATGCTGTGATACTTGGAAGGGAGTGGATGGGGGATAGATGGTTAGGGGTTGGTTATGTTATTTGTTATTTACATTATTATAGTTTTTATTTATTATTTTATTATTAATATGATTTTTTTCGCATCCGACCTAGATATGGATCAAAAGGTCTCCTGTCGGCATGCTCCGCCTTTGTAATCCTTTGTAATGTGTGAATGATACATTGACGCACCCCAAAGAGATTTCTCCCCGTCTTCTCTTTTTCCTGCACGAGGAGACGGAGAAGGAGGATCGCCGATTAAATGAAGCGGCCTTGCTGTGGATATGCTGTGTCTTGCTGCATTGCTTCTGGCCCAGAGCAATGGGCGAGATGCAGGGATGACCCGTCATCCAGGAGGAGCCAAGAAAAGAGGGAGGGAGGGGAGTAGGAGTGGAGTGGGTGGAGATGAAATGGGTGGGAGTGGAATTATGCCTTTTTGACTTTAGCTACCTCTCTTGTAAGGGGGAAAATGCCTTGGTATATGTATGTATGTATGTATGTATGTATGTATTACATGGTGAAGGTAAAATAAGTTCAATATGTGCATTTATTTCATTTATTATTATTTACAAGATAGGAGGGAGGGGGGAGGGGGGAGGGGAGTGGAATATATGGGAAATGAAATGGGTGGGAGTGATTTCTATGCCTTTTTCTTTTTGGCTACCCCCCGTGTAAGGGGGAAAAAACCTTTGGTATATGTATGTATTATTTACTTTATTATAGTTTTTGTTTATTTATCATTATTATAATTTTTTCGCATCCGACCTTGATATAGACCAAAAGGCCTCCTGTCGGCACGCTCCGCCTTTGTAATCCTTTGTAATCTTACTTCCCTTTTCTTCGATGCTGGAACGAATGCTACCAGGACCACATCCTTAAGTTTGTCGATAAGGATGGATTCTTTAGATGTTCTCGTTAGTGCCTAGCACAGTCTGTACAGTGAAATCTGAGGTTTGGAATTAACGTGTTGAAGTTCACTGGGGAAAGGCATTTTGTAGTGTGCCTCAATGTGCTACCAGAAGATTTTCGTAATTCCAGAGCTTGTGAATGTATTGACATATGCAAGCTATTGAGTCACGGCACAGGGTGAAATCTGAGGTTTGGAATTAATGTGTTGAAGTTCTACGAGGTATAGAGCACTGGGGAAGGGCATTTTGTGGTGTGCCTCAATGTGCTACCAGAACATTTTCGTAATTCCAGAGCTTTTGAATGTATTGACACATACAAGCTGGAATGAGACGATGAAGCCTTCAGGCCACAGGGTGTCTTAGATCAAGGTCGAAATCTAAGCGTTTAGGATTACTTTGGGTGAGTTGCTGTCCTTGGTAAGACTGTGGAGACTTTGGAGAGATTGATCTTAATTGTGAAATCAATGCGTTGAGAACATGGAAGGTTGTAGATGACTGAGAATGGCTTACAGATTCATGAATAATTTCGACCAGGTCATTGGACATGGCGAGTATTTGTACAGATCTATTGGTAACTTGCTTAAGGCTCTTCCCATTCTTATCTAGAGTTTGTTGTTGTAGTTGTTGTTGTCGTTGTTTCCTAGGTTGTCTGGCCGAGCAGTCCCGTATCCCTGAGGAACACCATGGATGTGGGACTCGAATCCTCACCAAGGTTCTGTTGTAGCGCCAGAATACCTTTGGAGCAAAGTTTCTGTAGGAGATTATGGGGCACCACTGGAAGTATCATGAACGAAACAACGACATATTCGATAATGTCGAAATGCAAAAAATGATCTGTTTTATGGCTGAGATCCCACGAACATGTATGTGCTTCGCCTTTCGGATGCTGACCTTGATCTCAGGGTTACTTCCGAGAGAGAGAGAGAGAGAGAGAGAGAGAGAGAGAGAGAGAGAGAGAGATGAATGAGGTCAAGGCAGCGCCCACATAAAACACAGTTTCTTCAGGCAAATCGTTTATGCTCGAGAGAGAGAGAGAGAGAGAGAGAGAGAGAGAGAGAGAGAGAGAGAGAGAGAGAGAGAGAGAGAGGAACGAGGTCAAGGGAGCGCCCACATGAAACACAGTTGCGTCAGACAAATCATTTATGCTCGAGCACGAAGAATATTGCACCAACGTGAGGTCCAGAGGACTGAAAGGGAAGAGTATGTTTGTGTGATACAACAGTGTTTAACCCTCATTGATTGATGATTGTGCAGTTCATATAAAGAATGTCTCAAAACACATGGAACCTTTGTTACTGAGAAAAGCACCCATATCAGACTGGAAGCTGGATGCAATATCTCTTGATAATGTGAATGTGGTGAGAGAGTCTGTCAGAGGGAATTGAAAAAAAATCCATCCAAAGACACAGCCAAGGCCTGGGGCCGAATGTATAAAAGATCCTTACCCTAATGGCGGAGGTTTTACCTAAATCGCTATGTCGACAACCTAAATGCTTAGGTCTAGACATAACCTCAACATTATAGACAGCTGATTTAGGTAAGATTTATGTCTAGACGTAAGGGTTAGGATCTTTTATAAATTCGGCCCTTGGGTCCTTCAGAGCAAAAAATCATGATCAGTAATCTTCATCTGCTCCCATACAGTATCCATATTAAGCATAAACTCACGCCAGCCGACGTAGCAAAACGTTTCGCGATGCGCCGGCGGTTCGAAAACAAAGTCAAATCGGATGCTGACATTCCTGAAGATGATTAGCTCAGCGGCGAAACGTAGCCTTTACGCTCAAGCCAATAGCAAGAACAAAGCGTTCTGGGGGTACACTAACCCCAGACAAGGTTATTGAGAAGTCGTTGCACTCTGTCAAATGCATAGCCTGGGTAGCCATCATCAAAAGAAATGGCATAATCGGACCATTTTGGTTTGAAGATGAAGGCGAGGTAGTCGCTTTCACAAAGGAACTTTACCTTGTGGTGTTCAACGAGTTCTGGGGAATACTTAGGACATGTTGTGGCGTGAATCATAATGTACAGTGGTTCCGAAAAGATAGTGTATCTCCACAATATATATATATATATATATATGTATATATATATATATATATATATATATATATATATATGTGTGTGTGTGTGTGTGTTAGTGTGTGTGTGTGTGCGTGTGTATGAGTATGTATGTGTGTATTCTTACTAACACCGTCAAATTCCATTAAGGCAAAATCCAACCGGTCCCGAACTGTGATGGCCAGCCGCTTTCAGTCAACTGAACACAGCCCATACCCCCGCATCACACCGAATTTGTGTATGGGTGTGTGTGTGTGTGTGTGTGTGTGTGTGTGTGTGTGTGTGTGTGTGTGTGTGCGTGTGTGTGTGTGTGTGCGTGCGTGTGTGTGCGTCGCGATAACATCACGATTGTAAGAGTCACATGACATGTAACTCTAGTATGATATGGCATCTCGTACCCGTAGACTGTCGTTCCGTACGCTATTATTTACACAATCTCTCTCTCTCTCTCTCTCTCTCTCTCTCTCTCTATATATATATATATATATATATATATATATATATATATATATATATATATATATATATATATATATCACACATACACATACACAACTCGTGGCGCAATTGGTAGAGTTCCCGGCTGCCACCACGGAATTCCGGGTTCGAATCCCGCCCAGGGCTGAAATAATTTCAGTATCGATGCGCTGCGGGTTGTTACTCCAACTCTCATGGGCGGGGAGTTGGGTGTGTGTGTCAGTATATGGTTACACCATTACCCATAGATCGGTCATACACGAGCTCTGAGCTCTCTTCCGGGAGGGAAATAGATGTCGATCACGAGTCCAACACGTGATCCAAAGACCATGGTGAATCACACACGCGCGCACACACACACACACACACACACACACACACACACACACACACACACACACACACACACACACACACACACACTTCCCGTCCCATTGTCAGAGTCAAATGCAGAGCTAAGTAAACTCTTTGACGTTTATGGGTCGTGTTCAATCTTGCTTGACATTTTTTTTTTTTTTTTTTTTTTTTTGACGTCTAATGGCCGAAGACACACTGTTGTGAGCAGACTCGATTCGTCGTGAGTCGTTTTGTCGTGAGAGATTTTATGAGTCTTGATTGTTCACAAATTCCTCTGAACGGCCTCTACTGTAGTTCGTAGAACCTGTCTTCAGTTGGATAAACACCTCAGCAATTCGTATGGCGCAATCTCTGTCAATTAGTTTCTTTGCTTGTTTGCTTTCCTATTTGTGTGTTTGTTCGTTTCCTAATGTCTTTGTTTTTTTCATTGTTTTATTTTGTTTTTTGTTTATTTTATTTTTCATCTATTTTATTTGATTCTGTTTCATTTTACTTGTTCTATATCAATATGTTTCAATGTATTCTGTCTCGTTCTATTTTATGTCATACTATGTCATTCTATTTTACTTTATTTTACTTTTTATCCTATTTTGTTTAACTTTATTTTGTTTAATTTTGTTAACTTTAATTTTGTTTTGTTTTATTTTACATTATCTTATTCTATTTTGTTTCATTTTATCTTATCAAATTTTGTTCCTATTCTATTCTAATTCATCTTTTTAGCATTACTTTTTATCACTACACGTGACCTCGCTATGGACTTGTTGGCGTGGTCATCCGCTTTAAGCCATTGCAATCCATCTTAGCTACTAGACAGGAACAAAACACGACATTCCCTACAGTCCTTTGCCGCCTCAGACTAAGCGACTCGCCTTCCGGGAATCAAACGACACTAGCGCCGTCGTGGTCATCCCTGCAATAACCTTTCGATCTTCGCTGGCGACAGACACAATGGCGACGTTCCCAGAAGCCGAAGAAATGGCTCAGAAGTTCCTCGAAGTCTTCAAGACGAAGGTTCTTGGCGACGTTTTCCAGAAGCTGAAGAAATGTCTCGAAGTTCCTCGAAGTCTTCAAGACGAAGGTTCTTGGCGACGTTTTCCAGAAGCCGAAGTAATGTCTCGAAGTTCCTCGAAGTGTCCAAGACGGAGGTTCCTGGCGATGTTTCCCGAAGCCGAAGAAATGGCTCGAAGTTCCTCGAAGTCTCCAAGACGGAGGTTCCTGGCGATGTTTCCAGAAGCTGAAGAAATGGCTCGAAGTTCCTCGAACTGTCCAAGACGAAGGTTCTTGAAGGAGAAGTGCAGTGGGAAGGTGTTCCTTAGTCTGTCTCAAACCCTTGGCTCGTTCAAGAAAACTAACATTATGACGTCATCAGTAAGCGAGTAAGGTGCCATCCAGGCAGTGAGTCTGCCAGTCGAGTAACTCAACTGCTGAACCTCCTTATGACGTCATAACGTTGGCCCCCTTTTCCAAGTGAGCTGACCTTTTCTTGTTTAGACTTCGGATCAGTCGATCGATCAGCCAGTGGGTGCGAACACCGTGAAGAAGCGTAGCTTCACCTATCCACGTTTTCTATCCTTTAGACCATCCCTAGCAAGCTTCCAGGGATACTCCCGACCCATCACCACTGTTTTCTGTCACATGCAATGCGTCTCACACACGTGGGACTCGAGTCACGTGACCGTAGATCTGGCATTCGGTGATAAGGCAGGTTGCTGGCGGCATTGGGTACTAGGAGGGATAGTAATGGGCAACATAAAGAAGAAAATTCAGTCAATGGTCAGGTTCTCAGAACCTACGCGCTCTCCTCTCGTTCTTGGAAGACAGAAGAGTCTGAAGGAGAGGAGGAGGGTGAGGGGTTGGCCAAGAAAGGAGATAATGGCAGGTCCCGAGGAAGAGGAGGAAGAGGAAAAAGAAGAGGAAGAGGAGGAAGAAGGAGAGGAAGAAGAGGAAGAGGAAGAAGAATAGGAAGAGGAAGAAGAATAGGAAGAGGAAGAAGAAGAGGAAGAGGAAGAAGAAGGGGAAGAAGAGGAAGAGGAAGAAGAATAGGAAGAGGAAGAAGAATAGGAAAAGGGAGAAGAGGAAGAAGAAGAAGAGGAAGAGGAAGAGGAAGAAGAATAGGAAGAGGAGGAAGAGGAAGAAAGAATTTATCCCAGTAGGCTTTTCACTCTATCCCACGCCATCACCTTTGCCCCACGTACTTGGGCTTCAAGGTCCGCGTTGTGCAAAGCATGGACGGAATCGACCCGTCCCTTGTCACACATAATGGTGACGAGTGACTTTTTTGCGTTCTGAGGTTTGCTTATCAAAATTCTAAACAAATCTGAGACTTTCTTCCTTTTTGTGAACATATTTAATTTCTTTTTTCATAGATTCTGACGAACCCCAATTCATGAAGAAAAGTATGAAATTATGTAGAACTGTAACTCAGTAAAATCTAAGAACCGTCAAGCCAGAAAATAGCATTATAATGAAGAATATCTTTGTTTTGTTCAAGTAAAAAAAAAAAGACCGAAGAATCTCCTTGAGAAGGGAGAGCAATGAACGATGAGAGGAAGAGGACGCTGCGTGTGTGTGTGTGGGGGGGGGTATGGTGGAGATGGAAGAGAAATACTCTAACGAGACTTGAGATTAGAGAGAAAGGAGACATGGGAGAGAAACACGGTAACGAGACGTGAGATAAGAGAGACAAAGGAAGAGAGAGCAAAGAAGCGAAAGAGAACAGGAAGAAGTATAAACAAAAGAAAACGGAAGGAGGACACTCGCATGATAAAGACAGGTACATTGGGAAGAGGATGAGGGAAGCACTAGAGCCAGGACACGTGCACTAAATATGTGACGATCGACAGAGAGATATTCACGTGTTGGGTAAGAACAGCGGCATTGATAGTCACAAAAAAAAGGAGCAATGACCGAGGCAGGTGGAGACGACTAGACGGGAAGTTCCGGCATCAGTAGACGTAGAGATTGAGGGTAGACGATATCGAGGATAAATAATTCACTTAGACACTTGTATGATTGTTCTTCCTGTCAAATATCTCTGAGGAAGGACTTCATTCCGAGACGTTAGAGATATGAACTCGCAAAACCTTATTGATGCATTTTCTCATACTACAAGGAATACATGTTATAATGCATCCTTCTCAAAGAAGGAGGGAAAATAAACGAAGAATGTGTTGCTAATATGGTCATAAGCAAAGGAGAAAGGAAAAAAAAAACGAAAAAAGAAAAGAGAAGAAGAAGAAGAAGAAGAAGAAGAAGAAGAAGAAGAAGAAGAAGAAGAAGAAGAAGAAGAAGAAGAAGAAGAAGAAGAAGAAGAAGAAGAAGAAGAAGAAGAAGAAGAAGAAGAAGAAGAAGAAGAAGAAGAAGAAGAAGAAGAAGAAGAAATATGTAAGGTGGAAAGCCAATCATATTATGGCTTTCATTGCCCTGGATGTTAACAACCCTCTAGGTGGTTGACCCCTTTGCTCCAAGTGACCTTTTTTCTTGCTCTGCTTGTGACGTCATCGTCCTTCGGCGCCGCCGGAGCCTCAACGAGCCATGACGATGTATTAGCCTCACGTGGAGGGGGAAGGGGAGGTCTGAGGTCTTTGATCCCTCGTCTGGTTTCAGACGACCCGTCTCCGACCACCTTCGACCGAAAATCAAGCGATCGGTCGGCGACACAAAACCTATGCAAGGAATTGGAATGGAAAAAGTTAATTCTGTTGATGAGATGAAAATCTATGTACTGGGGACTATTCAGTGTGTGTTTTGATATATCTGTCTATCGGTCTGTCTATTTATCTATCTTATTACCGACTACCAGCGACTTCCAAAGACAACATGCAACTGGCCGGTGGTCGGAAACAGGTCGTAAGATTTGTGTGACTGGGGCCTTAAGGAAGGATTTCGTTGACAAAATCACGGGTCCCCTCGACGATAAAGAGGACCCGTGCGTCGCGTGGCCTCCTTCTTCCGTTCTTGCCAGGCTCTTCTCTTCACCTCCTTGGCGTCCTTGTGACGAGACGCGGGTTGATTACAGACAAGACTTGTTGAGATTGTCTTGCCTTAGTATTAAACCTTTGTCACGGTGACGCACTAAACGGATTTTGATGTGACTGGCGTCAGACAGTTGGAACCAACTAACACGGGAATAAGCGAATTAAAGGATCTGAGAATGATAGGTGAAGTGAGATGACTTCTGTTGCTGTTTTATTACCTTGGCTTTTCTGCCGAGTAAGACATAGATTTAATCTAGAGATAGGTAGAAACTGTTTAGTTGTGAAGTGGAAGAGACAACTTCAGTCACGGAGCCAGGAAATGAAATGTACTTCCCAGAGGCGAAGGCGCTAAGTTCCGTTCGCGGTTGCAAGATTTAGCGACGTAAACTCCCCAAAGAATATGCTGTAATAACGACCACTTAACGTGTTTTTGTGTTTGTCCATTCATGTTTCTTTCATATCTCTCTGTTTATTTGTTTGATGATCTAATTTTTCTGCAAACGACTCAAAACGGACTGAAAGGAATTTTGTTGGCACGCTTTGTTATTGTTGGTCATTTTGTTTCATTTGGTTGTCAACCAACTTCAAAGCAAAGTGCGAAAATTTCTCCTCTCTGGATGCGAGATATTGCGTCAGGAGGTCGTTGACCAAGGAGAAGGGACCAGGTTCGATTCGGACACACGGACATGACATAAGTGAGTGGAATCATAAGTCTGGCAATCAATGAAGAAGAGCAATTGGATGACCAAGAAGCTGAGCTCCCTGTAATTTCTGCAACCGTGATCGAGTCGCCACAAACCACACACACACACACACACACACACACACACACACACACACACACACACACACACACACACACACACACACACACACACACACACACACACACACACACACACACACACACACAAAAAAAAAAAAAAAAAAAAACATCATTGCAGGCTCAGTTATCTGAAGTCATCTATTTCCCAGAGGTGGACGCGTTCTTCTGTGCGTTCCTAGGTGCATTTCGCTTTAGTTTGGCCGCGGTTAGCACTCCCAAACTATTAAAGCAATGTAGGTGCCGGTATAGTATGTGGCCTACTACGAAATTTTTCTTTGGTGTATAGTATGTGGCCTACCGGACTTTTATTTCGGTATGAACCTGTCTCTTCAGCTTTAATAGTTTGGGAGCGCTAACCGCGGCCAAACTAAAGCGGAATGCACCGAGGAACGCGCCCAGCTCTGTTACTTCCTCACCCCAGCTACCCAAGTACATTGGATAAAGGTGAGGACGTCGACTCAGCCACGCTCCTTACATTCTTCTAGCCCCGCCCTTTTGACTAGGACGGCAAACTTTATAGATTTTGTTCAGGTTGTCGGCAAGTGATTTCTCGACACCAGATGGGAAGGTAGACCCATTCGCCAAGACGATGCATTTCTCAGATTCTGTTCTCCCGAATGCCAGACGATTTTTTTTCTTCGGCTGACGAAAAGGAAGAATTTGCGCAAGCCGTCCCGGAATTTGTTTTCTTCTTTGACACAACTGAACTGAAATCAAGTCGTTGAACAAGGAGAATTTTGCGCAAGACCTCCTGAAGGGTGCAAGCCGTCCAGGAATATCTTTTCTTCTTTGACACAACTGAACTGAAATCAAGTCGTTGGACAAAAAGGACTTTGCGCAAGACCTGAAGGGTGCAAGCCGTCCAGGAATATCTTTTCTTCTTTGACACAACTGAACTGAAATCAAGTCGTTGAACAAGAAGGACTTTGCGCAAGACCTCCTGAAGGGTGCAAGCCGTCCAGGAATATCTTTTCTTCTTTGACACAACTGAGCTGAAATCAAGTCGTTGAACAAGGAAGAGGACTCTACGACTCTTCAGAGTCTTGAAGACTCCCCAAGGTACTCAAGGAGTTCATCAAGATGGTGTTGAATCCTAAAATTGGTTTCCTCCCGGCTGACTGAAAATGCCTGGTGGCAGGCAGAATAAACATGTAAATTAAGATACTCATAATGTTGAGGTACATACATATACTAAGGCTTTTCCCCCCTTACTAGGGAGGTAGCCAAAAAGGAAAAGGCATATAATCATTCCCACCCATTCCATCCCTGAAAACACTCCACACCCCTCCACCCTCCCTCCCATCTTAGCACCTCCTAGATGACGGGTCATCCCTGCACCCTGTCCACTGCCCTGGGTCAGTGCATGAACAAAATCGCATGGTGACGGAGAGAACCAAAATTCTAAAGATGAACGTTCCGCTTAAAGGAGGGCGCGAGCCATTTTTCGACGCGATAACTGATCGATTTATATGATTTTTTTCTCAATTTTAGATCCATTTTTCGTTCTGTTCGAAGGGTCACGTCAACTTAAATGTACAGCTATTCATTTCTTCTTCTTTCCTTTTCTTCTTCTTTTTCTTCTTTTCTTCTTCCTCGTCTTCTTTTCTTCGTCCTCTTCTTCCTTTTCTTCTTCCTCTTGTTCTCCTTATTCTTCTTTTTCTTTCTTCTTCTTTCACCTCTTGTTGTTGTTGTTCTTCATCATCATCTTCTTCTTCTTCTACTTCCTCTGCTTCTTTTCTCCTTCTTTCTTCTTCTTCTTCTTCTTCCTCTTCTTCTTCTTCTTCTTCTTCCTCTTCCTCTGCTTCTTTTCTCCTTCTTTTTCTTCTTCTTCTTCTTCTTCTTCTTCTTCTTCTTCCTCTTCTTTTCCTTCTCCTTGCCTGATCTTTTCCTTCCTTCTTCTTTTCTCCCTCTCTTTCTTCGAATTGTTCTATTTTTATCATTTCGCCTTTTCTTTTTGTACCCGGCCTCATTAAAAACTTTTCTCCCTTCTCTTTCTTTTCTCTCTTCCCTTCTCTTTTACGGTCTATTGCACTCTATTGAATAAGGCAATTAAACTCATGGTGATAAAGAATAATTTCTTAGGCCAAAATGTCGAGAAATGTACCGTGATGATAATCGTCCTCGCTCGGCACTTCCCACTCCGTCCCTAAGTTGTCAGCATTGCCTGATGAGAACAAATGACAGTTCGGATCATTAGGTGTTCCAAATGGAACGCACGAAGACGACTGCTTAGTTCCATTTTCTCTAAGTTGGCGCTGTTCCGTCTTTCTTTGAATTACGTTCCTTGGTCATGGGTCCAAATGTTAATGGATCTCCACGATTAGACTTCCCCCAAATGAAAGGATTACTTTTTTTTTTCTTCATCATTACCTGGTAAATTATACTGATGCATTTTTTAATTTACAGCAACGAGGATCTCTTATTGGGGATCGTTAGGAACAATTAAAAAGTTAAGAACATTTTCTAAAGTATATTTGGATTATTTACGAAATGGGAGTGTCAATTCCCATAGGAACAGTTGGCCCAATCGGCCTGTTGATGAAATGTCCGTTTTGGTCAGTTTTGTCCGTTACATTTCCAAATTCAAATGAAGAGAATCTGTTTGGCTGAAAGGACTGAAACAACCCCATATGCGCTTTCATTAAAGCAACACACAACATATTTAGTTCTGGTTAATAACAGCCAATTTTATTCACTTCAAAGGCGTCCTCAAGTTATGAACAAATGCCCTTAGGTTATTGAGAAACAAGTAGTACCACAGAGCTTATAAAAAAGAAAAAATTGTCCGACGCTAGCCATATTAAAGGTATTCAAATAGGTCAAGGGATTTAACAAAGGTGATGCAGACAAGGTCATCATATTAATACAACAGGGCAGGACTCGCAGTAATGGATTTAAATTGGACAAATTTAGATCTAAGAAGGAAATAGGCAAGAACTGGTTTACCAATAGAGTATTTAGTGAATAGAATAGGATTAGTAACCATGTAGTAAGCGCTGAAACTATTGGATGCCTTAAGAAAAGGTTATGTAACTATTGATGGGGATGACAGGTGGTAATGGACATGGAACTGGCTAGTATAGGCCTTATGGTCTCTTGCAGTCTCCTTCATTGTTATGTCCTTATGTTCTCATATAAAATTGGCCTGGGTCTTTCTTCTACAACAAAAGGTCGATACACGACTGAATGGAATCGGTGGCCGTTAGCTAAAATAAAAACAATAAAGACTCCAAGGGACGAAAGGAATAATCCAATTATTCCATTTGCTACATCATGGAGGCCAAAGAGACGAATAAAATCGATTGGCGACGGCAAGAATGAAAGAAAATGTGCCACCAAATGTTGGAGAAAGATTTAGGCTTGGTAGAAAGGTAGGAGACCACGACAGGAGGCGCCTAACAGCCGTCAGTGTTCTCGGAGTTCTGGAGTAAGAAGAAGAGGTAGCTACTGAATTCTAACACGTGTCTGTCTCGTGCGAAATCAGCGAAAATCAGAAAAAAAAAACACATAAAAAGGTTCGCTTTGGTTGAGTTTTATGACAAGGGTAATATTAATTTCGTGACGACTTGGCTAAATTAGCCAATTTAATTCGTGATTTCGTTTTTGTGACTAATTTCCTCGTTGTCATTAAGCGATTAAAATTGGTGCGTCTTTTTTTTTTATTTTAGAAACTCAAGATTACGACCTTCCATAATTCTAGAAATATCCTCTAGAAATTGCCTCCCCATTGACCCTGGGGATAATGATGATAAATTCGATAGATATTTATTCATAAATTCTTAAATTGTTAATGTAAATTTGTACTTCTGAAGGTCATGTACGAAAAAAAAAATCAAATACACGATCTGTCCACACACACTCATTTATTCATGAATTCATAATGGTTGGTATTTGCGGTATTGATCTGCATTTAGTACCGTTTAGATTCCACCATATCAACTGCAGCCGAATTATACGCTTTTTTGTGCGTATCTTGTTACAACGCTGTGACACTGAATGAAGTATTGAGAGTTTTTTAAAGGGAAGATGGTTAAAGCGGTGGACAGACGTGAATAGAAAATAGATTAGGAAAATTATTATCCTCAGAAATTGGCAAAATGGTGGAGAAAACTCCTGGATTGGTCAAGCAGACTGAGGAGTTTGTTTTCAAGTACAATGTCAGACGACAAAGACATGACGTCATGTCGTCGTACCACTGCCTTTCCCGTTCGCTTTATTGTGCCACACGAGTTTCTGAACCTGTTTCTGTTTTACGCTATGATTTCTTTCATCATCCTAATTTTGCTTTTCTATTGTGAGGTAAGCTTCTGACTTTTCTTCTTCATCAGATATTCGAGTGTATCGATGATTCAAACAGAGAAAATGACGAAAATTCCTCTCATTATTATTCCGTGATAGCTTTCGTCCTAGACTGTCAACCGACCATCCTCTTGTATTTGTGCACGCAATACCCTCCAACACAGCCACCTCCACAGCCACCTCCACAGCCACCACCACAGCCACCACCACCACCACTACTACCATTAATAACACCACCACGACTAGTACTTCAACACGAACATCAACACCGATATAATCAACACCGCCGTGATTACTACTGTCACCACTTCCTCCAACCCCACACCATAACCACCACCATCAACACCAAAACCACCACCATAACCACCACCATCACCACCACCACCACCACCACCTCTACCACCTCTACCATCGTCCTTCCGGTCCCCCCACATGAGCTAAATGAGAATGGCCTTGTTCACATTACCTACATTCTTGGCCTACTTCGCTCTTTGGCCCAACACGTCATCTGAAGATCACGCAAGTCTCGTCCTGACTAGACCGACAGACGCGCATGTGTACGAAAAAAGGAGGACACGCGTACATGTATGGTCTTTTTTTTTTTTTTAGAAATTATGTAATATTCTCGTGGACGTAGTCTTTAGAAAGGACGCGTGTACATTCCAGATATATTATATTGTACTTTACGAAGAGTCAGTATACTTTTTGGGACAACAAAAGGACTAGAGTGAACGCAACTACAGCACTGTTTACCAATATAGCACCTCAACGTGTTTGTGCGTGTGAATGTGCTTAAGTATGTATGTATGTATGAATGTATGTATGTATATTTGTATGTATATATATATGTATGTATGTATATATGCATGTATGTATGTTTGTATATATGTATTCATATATGTGTGTATGTATGCATGTATGTATGTGTGTATGTATGTATGTATATATATATATCATGTATGCATGTATGATGGTAAACATACATATGCATCATACATAAATACATACATATATGCAAGCATGCATATATACATGCATACATACATACATACAAACATACAGAACATACACACGTATATATAAAGATTGAGACGGTGGGCGAAATAGAGGGATAGTAAACTATTAAGGGGACAGATGGTGCCCAAAGCAAAGGCAGTAAGAACAAGATGGATAGATTACTTCAAATATTTGTTAAGTGCAGAGGATCACAGGGAATGTTTGACTGTAGCAGAGTAATTTGACAGGGAAGTGATTCTGATGTATAAGGAAAATGGTAAGACTATTAGGAAAGAGGAGAGAGAAAGAATATTAAAAGATAAGAGCTGGTAATGTACCTAGGTTAGATGGTTGTCACGTGTCAGACGAAGCAGTGAGTAATCATACTGGACTGACTAGTAAGATTGCTTAATGTGTTCTTCAGGGGAGAAGTATTCAAGTAGACTGGAGGAAAGCGTTATAGTTTCAGTGTACAAGATAGGATAAATATGAATGTATTACTAGTCTCAGAGGGATCAGTTTGTCAAACAAAGTTGGCTAAGTGTATACAGTAGGAAGGTGTTAATTAAGAAGATTAGGAAAGACAGGCTTTTTGATAAATGTATGTTTCACTAAAAATAATTTTGAGTGATACTGATTTACAATTGAATGGGTCTCATAAAAAATATTCCAGTTTGAATTGTGCTTCTTTGTGATGACCTGCAGATTTACGTGATGTGTGTGTGCGTGTGTGTGTGTGTGTGTGTGTGCGTGTGTGTGTGTGTGTGTGTGTGTGTGTGTGTGAGTGGTGTTTTCGAATGACATATACACGCTACCATCTGTCTCTTCCTGATTGCATGTTAAGTGCACAACAGTTGTCTTTACGCTCGATAGGCATAACTGTCGTCATTACTCCAGC
>NC_134801.1:51292539-51365039 GCF_046742065.1 Oratosquilla oratoria
AAGTTTACTATACAAAAAACATTTCATCTTTGTTCACTGAATTCTTTCCTTCTTTACCGAGAAGAACGTTATGTCGCCTCGCGTCCTATGATGACGTCATGTCGCTGCACCAAATCTTTTGCTTCATTGAAATTCCAGGTACAGAAACGGAATCCGTAATCATTTACAGACTACTGACATTCTGCTAATTTGGTGAAGAGTCTTCTTTCAAGATATTATGATTGCCCTTGCGTGACATTTTTTCTACTCTGTACCCCCTAATCAACACCAGGGGTGGTTAGATTGACGGTAAATGCAGTGCTAGGTCCTGTATAACATATAAAAGTTTGAAACTCGTTCTAACCAAACACACGTTCAAATCTGATGTCAGGGGATCTGTGGGAAGTAGTCTTCAATAGGATCGCACTTAGCAAGCCGGCAAGAAAAAAAAAATCCCAAAGAAACGAAAGACATCACGATTGAACAAAAGAACGGAAAACCTTATGAGAACCAATAACGCCGATGTACACAGGAAGTCTAGGTACGAAAAGCACACAAGAAATCACAAAGCAAACACCCTGGTGGACAGATGAGCTTAAAAATGCAGACAAAAAATAAATAAATAAAGTTTTCTGGAGTTGACAAAAGACAAGACAACCAGAGAACAGAGTAACTTAAGCAGAGAGTAAAGTGAACAATTTAGAAATTTCGAATACCTGGGAATAATCTTTAATAAAGGAAATGATCAAGAGGTGGATATAAATAAATATAGAAAAGTAAAGCAATATTAAAGAGAGAAAATGTACCCAGAAAATGTAAAGTGGCAACTTGCAAAATCATCTTGAAGGCGGTGTTAATGTACGGGTCGTAATATTGGACATTGACTACCAAGGCGTTGATCAGAAGTTCAGGACACTAAAACGAGGCTGATGGGAATAATCATAGGAATAGCAAGAAGAGAGAGGGCGAGAGAAAGAGAGAAGTTCGTAATCACCCCCACTAATGAGGGAGATGGAAAAATCAAAACCAGAATGATATGGACACGCTAACAGACTAGAAGAGGAAGAAAACGAAGAGGAAGCCACAAAGAAAGACGCCTATTTGCTGGCCGGAAACGAATGTCTGGAAGGACTAAGAGATGTCTGACAGGTTATGACGAAGTGGAGGAGCAACAGTTCTACGAGAACCATTGAAGATGGAGACAGATAACGAGATGTGATGTCTGCAGCCTGATAAGAACGTGTGTATTCTTTCCGTGTTTGGGGTGTGGTGGGAGGGTGCCTGGTCGGTGACGTCATAGCTATGGCGTGCTGTCGAACAAAACATAAATATACAGGAGCCTCTCGCAAACGGTTGCTATACATCATGTCTACGCTTTCCTTTGCTCATTGTATCATCTGTTTTAATCAAACAATTATTGAACGGCTGTTTTGCCCTCATCATCGTGTAATGCCATTTGGTAGGAAAGAGTTTAGTTGCTAACTTCTTTCATCCCTTGCAAGATGCATCTTCCATTATCCCCTCATCTCGCCAAAGAAGAGGTCACTCTTCCTGCGGGTAAAGGAAATCGGGACCAATTTCCTTGCCACGTGGGTAGTCTTTTTCTATATATATATATATATATATATATATATATATATATATATATATAGAAGTAGGTAAGGCAATTGCTTTGAGACCGGAAGTAAGATCAACTGACATTTCGCCCTCTCATTAAGTCTATGGCTGACTGCGCCACTGACAACCATCGATGTGCATATACATATATACATATATATATATATATATACCTCGTCCGTGACATTCGCTGATGTTAAGGGAAACATACCCCCGCGAATGTGGAATTTCCGTGACTGGAATTTACGCGAATATGGAATATCCGCGGATGTAGAATTTCCGCGAATGTTTTCAAGCCCCTTAGACCCATGCCATACGCAAAGAGATAGCCAACGGTAGGCACCTAGATCAATTTCAACACCTCTAAACAGCCAAAATAATGAAAAAACAAGCCCTTAGAGGGCGTAAAAGTCTTGTGTACGTTTCATTCATAACAATGTTTCAATTATTTTTTCACTGTAATCCAATTTTTTAAGAAGTTCAATACAACTGTTTGGTCTGCTTCTGTAATGTGGACATATTCATCCCTCTTTTGATTCTTGATATGCCTTCAAGAAATATTTCTTACGGTCTGGGATACTAGGATCTGGGGCCGAATTTATAAAAGTTCCTTACCCTTAAATCTAGACATAAATCTTCAAAATGGCGGAGATTTTACCTAAATCCCTATGTCGGCGACCTAAATACTAATGTCTAGACTTTGCGCTATGTCGAGGTTATGTCTAGACATAAGCATTTAGGTCGCCGACATAGGGACCTAAATTCTAATGTCTAGACTTTGCGCTATGTCGAGGTTATGTCTAGACATAAGCATTTAGGTCGCCGACATAGGGATTTAGGTAAAATCTCCGCCATTTTGATGATTTATGTCGGGCCCTGGTGATGAATTTTATACAAACTTTAGGGAAATTGATGTTATAAAAACGAACCTCACAATTTTTTTTCCTAGATTACAGGATCCCCTTGTCACATCGACAAAACAGAATTTTTGTTTAGTAACAGTGGAACAGCCATACTCCTAAGAACACTTAACCTCATTTTTTAAACATCTTTTAGATAAATTAACAACACAATTAAGGTTGGCGTGTTTGGTCCGGTCACTGTGTGTAATTAGTTGAGCTAGTTTTTGTTAAGTTTATCACCAAGAGCGATACACGCAAATCTCAACTTATGACAATAATCGAGTAGGCTCTGTTTTCATTCGTCGGATGTGGCTTCATAAAACCACCTCGATTGATCCACTGAGGTTTATATTCCACTCTTAGGCTCATTCTTCCTGACGTCAGATGATTTTATTCAATTGAGGGTAACGAATATAGACTCCAAAGAGTCATATACTGTAGATAGAAATTATGTTTATTCCGGTTGACGCCAAGAAATTCACCATGGTCTTAGATCACGTGTTGGACTCGTGATCGACAGATGTTTCCCTTCCGGAAGAGAGCTCAGAGCTCATATAAGACCGATCTATGGGTAATACTGTGACCTTACACGCACACACAAACCCAACTCCCCGCCCACGAGAGTTGGAGTAACGACCCGCAGCACATCGATACTTAAATAATTTCAGCCCTGGGCGGGATTCGAACCCGGACCGCCGTAGTGGTAGCCGAGAACTCTATCACTGCGCCACGGGTCGTGTGGTGACTGACATGTGTTTTTGAGTTCCTCGCAGGAGGTACAGCGTTTTTGGGCTGTTAGCGACATCAACTACTCACTTTTAGGTCGTTAGACGCACGCAACCTACTCCAGGGGAGTAGTTCTTCCACTGGACTCCAAGCAACCTGGTGCCTGCAGTATGCCGCAGCAATTAATTAGAACACTCTGCTTGTCCATAGAGGTAATTACGCTCTTACATTATATGAAATAGAGTCTGAAACTATGTTACCATTGGGAGGTCTCAGCAGTTGGCTGGTGGATGGGGTAGAGGTGGGGTTGGGGGTTATAAAAGAAACCCAACCTTCACAAAACTAAAATTTAGTTACACATTTGTAAAATGTTTAAATATAACCCACTGTCGGAAAAAACAAAGCTAAAGAAACAGAAGATCTGTATATTTCGACCATAACTGTTGTCCTCTTCATCTGCTGAAGAGGACCACAGTTGTGGTCGAAATATACAGATCCTCTGTTTCTTTTGCTTTGTTTCTTCGACAGTGGGCTATAGTTAAACAATTAATCGAGAGAAGTTTTGTAAGAAAACTTTATCTCCATTAGTAAAAACGACCGGTGACGTCCAGAGTAGATATGTGAGTTTTCGGATGCAGTGAGAGATATCCTGACTGAAAGAGACTGCCTACATTGCAGTAGGTAACGATAGTTCGTTGTTGGAGTTCCCCAAGGCATCACGCAACCTAGTCAGGTATGGCACGACGAAGTAATCTGCATACAACCCTAGTAAACTCTTCGATAGGTTGCGTATGTCTTAATACTCAGTTTTTATTTGCCCATATTAAAACTAGATGAGAATTAACATCTTTGGCATTTAGAAATTGAGACAGACTGTTTAATTCGACCAAGGGATAAAACAGAATGTTGATAGTTTGACGAATCAATCCTGCAAAACTCATTTTAGTCAGTATTATCTCTCCAAAGTCTTATATGTACAGGATAATGTCCTTCGAGTCGACATGACGTCACGTAGCTCTCG
Organism: Oratosquilla oratoria; assembly: GCF_046742065.1. Taxonomy (NCBI): domain Eukaryota; kingdom Metazoa; phylum Arthropoda; class Malacostraca; order Stomatopoda; family Squillidae; genus Oratosquilla; species Oratosquilla oratoria. The sequence continues at coordinate 51,296,785 of NC_134801.1, forward strand.
GAGTTAAATCGATGTGACGTCATTCTCAAGCCCCGCCCCCATGCAAATATGGCAAAATTTGTATCTTTATATTTTGACATATTGCAAACTATTATATTGCATTGCGAACTCGACATTCCCTTCAGACAGAAGCTTACGAGAAGAAGATACCTAAGAAGAGGATTTGCAAGTCTATTGAAGACTTGAAACATGACTGTGCTACGTTTTCTTCCAGTTATATTTTCTCTGCGACCATTTCGGGGGATCTCTTTGAGCATTTGTGAGCAAGAAATAATAGACTGTATTTTTCTTTATGGAGACAGAAGACACTTCTCTATCACGTAGGCAAGAATTGGTTTACTAATAGGGTGGTCAACGAATGGAATAGACTTAGTAACCATGTAGTGAGCGCTGAAACTATCAGATGTTTTAAGAAACGGTTAGACAATTTTATGGATGTGGATGACAGGTGGTCATGGACATGGAACTGCCTAGTGTAGGTCTTATGGTCTCTTGCAGTCTCCTTTATTATGGTTTTATGTATATACTGTATATATATTGAGGCTAAGATAAGATATAATGAGTGCAGTCAAAGTCCTGCTAGACTTAAATCAAAATGATCAACTTTGTTGCCTCTCAATTTGCGATGCGACATGACGTCACGATACTTATCACACCTGCATTGGAACATCACGGTATTAAATAATATTAAAAAGCTATCATTCTTGATATTGACACACTAACAATTATTTTTATTTCCCTTGGATAGATTTCTCTCTGTTGATCAATCGTCTGACATCAAATATAACACAATTTAAACAGCACCGCCAAAATTGCTGATGTCGATTAATTTGTATATTATCTCATGTAGTCAAAGATGAATAAAATCGACTCGTTGCAGCAGAGTTGAAACCCGTAAAGTAATCCCCATAATTTACAACCATCCGTGCACGTCTATTTTCGGTAAAATATATGCAATATTGCGGAGACTGCAGGCCCACATATTATACTCCCCCAAGTCTCGCAGGAAGTGAGTGGTGAGGTAGCTGGTGGCTAAGATTGTTCTAATAGCCACAAATAGCACGCAAGCTGTTTTGTAGCAAACAAAACACGTATCGTTATGTCAGAGTGATTGATATCCATAGCTGAAGACAAGAATGACCAGCGACGGCCGCATTTCGTTATTTGAAAGATATTGCTGCTACTAGATATTCATACCATAATAACTACAACAGCGAAATGAATGAGCTTCATCCAAATGTTACTATGTCGACTGATGCCCTTGGAGCAATTTGGGTAAAAATAAGAAGCTCGGACCGCAGTTGTGGTCAGCTTTGATTCCTTGTATACATTTCGTCGCAGGTTCCGATTATTTTGTGCTCTTTGATGGCACAACGATAACAGCCGGGCAGCGTCCTACTCTCGGGGCCAGAGATCGTGACTGTCGCAACAGATGGATTTAGTTATCTAATGTGTACACATTCTATCTATCTATATATATATATATATATGTATACATATATATATATATATATATATATATATATATTATATATATTATATATATATATATATATGTATACATATATATATATATATATATATATATATATATATATGATGAAGGTGGAAAAAGAAGTCACGGGTCTAGTTCCGAGTTCCTGAGTTTATTCCTGACCGGTTTCGCTCTATACTTCTTCAGACGAAGAAGCATAGAGCGAAACCGGTCAGGAACAATCTCAGAAACTCGGAACTAGACCCGTGACTTCTTTTTCCACCTTCATCAACTTGTCACAATGTACCAGCATATATATATATATATATATATATATATATATATGTATGTATGTTTGTTATATATGCAAGTATGTGGGTGTGTGCATGTGTGTGTGTGGGAGGGGGTGTTTGCGTATGTCTTTCTACAAGGAGAATACAGTTGAAACGAAAAACTTGAGCTTCTACGAAACAAGTAGACACCTCACGATCTCCCATACCAATCATCCATCTATACAGTGTTCCTAAATTGGAACAACGTAATCAATATTGTTGATGCATAGACTCGTACTGTGTCACAAGGTACTCCCTTTCCATTAATGACTTTAAAGGATTCATTAGTGTTCACTGGTCCTAAGTACTTGGCATTTAGTATAAGATGGCTATTCATTGTAGTTGATGGTATAACATTTAGGGTAATTTTCCTAAATGATACGAAAGTACTAGGCTACACGTTCATTCCATCCAGGCGTATATTGACTGTATTTTCAAGTAATTTATGTTATGTTCCTGAATGAGGTGAACGAATAATGAATCATATACGTACTTGACTGGTTATCATTATAGGAGACCTCCACAATGAAGATAGATTTCTAGTATCAAAAAAGTGTCACAGATTTTAATGAAATTCTCTGGCAGCAACCAAATTTCAAAGGGAAAATTAGATCAGTTATGGAAGTAAGAGAAATCCTATTGTTATTAAACAGTCATATATATATATATATATATATACATATATACATGTATATGTATATAGATATATATATATACATATATTTGTAGGTATATATATATAAATATACATATATATGAATATGCAAGGTAACCACTGTAGAAAATAAACAAACTGTGCAGAGCGCTTTCGTGTATTACATCCAGTGTAAATTACACTGGATGTAATATACGAAACTAAAATGGTTACCTTGCATTTATAAAACACACGTTCCCAGTGTTTTTATTACATGAGTGTGTGTGATTCACCATGGTCTTTGGATCACGGGTTGGACTCGTGTGTGTGTGTGTGTGTGTGTGTGTGTGTGTGTGTGTGTGTGTGTGTGTGTGTGTGTGTGTGGCATATACTAAGATCATGAGAAAGAAGTAAACAGGAGTATCAAAATTGGGTGGAAAATATTTGGTAGATATAAAAACACCATAAAGGTTTCTACTTGTATGTCTGAAACGTAAACTTTACAATCCATCTATAATGCCGGCTATAATCCATGGATGTGAGACTTAGAAACTGACGAAGGTGGTGGAGATGAATCTAAAGATTACGCGGAAGAGGTATCAGTGTTGAGAATAACGCTGAATGACAAGAAGAAGATGAGGTGGTTGAGAGAGCAGGTTGGAGTGAAAGATATTGTTGAGGCGGTAACAGGAAAGGAAGTTAGCGAAAAAAAAAAGAGATGGAGCAAGTGTCTTGGTGAGTGAACGCCAGGTAACGGGAAGTGTGGAAGAGTGGAGACGAGGCAGAGAAGTTTGCAGGAGTGACGTGGCAGAGGGCGCAATCGTGCGACTTTCGGAAGGATACGAGAAAGGCCTTTGTTCAAGAGTGGATTCTAAATGGCTGATTGACAGATATGGTTGTTATTATCATTATCATTATTATTGTTATTATTATTATCATTATTATTATTATTATTATTATTATTATCGTTATTATTATTATCATTATTATTATTATTACTATTATTATTACTATTATTATTACTATTATTATTATTATTATTATTGTTATTATTATTATTATTAATGTCATCATCATCATCATCAATCTTATTACTGTGATTAATATTATCATTAGCATTATTTTATTACTAACATATTATTATCATTATTATTGTCATCATTGTCATTATCATTCTTCTTTTTCTTCTTTTTCGTAGGCCCGATCCTGAAAATGCCATCAAAAGGCTTCACTCGTAGGAAGAAACTACCCATTTATCACGAAAACTTGTCTTCACCGAATCAAGAGCTTCCAAGACGAAACGATAACGTCAGAAGACACTGGGCTGGATCGAACCCACCAAACACTTGAACCAACTGGACAAGTGAACTCGATGGAGAGGATCGGAATGTACAAATGAAATTCTTCCCTCGCAGGTCCCTTCCTTGACTTTAGGATCCAATCCCTCCCTCTGTGCTGATTGATGTACTTTTATTTTCTGCGATATTTTGAGGTTTATGGTTATCCATGCATTCCACGTGCTGTGAGTATTTTTGGGAGTATGTCTAAAGAAGGTTTGGCCGTGTCCGTTTTCTTTGAGGTGTCGCGGTGCGCTGTGGCCCGGCCCGTCCCGGCCCGGTGGCAGATGTCCTACTGCCGTATAAATTGCGCGCAATTTTTCCCTCCTCTTTTCTATTTCATCATCTCTAAACCAACAAGAAACTCCAAATCACAAGTGTATATATTCAATTCCGCGTGGAATTACACAAGATACGGATAAAGTCTCACCGCTTTCAGTTGGTTATTGTTGCATCACCTCAGACATTTCATCTAGAATGGTGTATCTAAATGCAGTCAAACTTAACTTGATTTTGCCAAACTTAGTCATCCTACCGTCTCACGGCTCCAGATCCTTGGCTTCACGCATTGAACATGAAGTAGATCCATTAATTAACCCAGTAGACATTGAAAGATTCCGTTTCCCCCTCTCCTTCTCTTTCTGTCTTCACAAATTTGTCTAACTCGCTAGGCGAAACATTCATCGGTATCTACGCTAATCTGTACCACATCATGTATTTTTTTAGAATCTGTAGATTTGCAGATGTTAGAATGATCAGTATTCTGACAGTATAGGTTCAAAAATCGTTAGCCTCAATTCCTCCCTATCCAAGTGAAATCCTAGGAGAAACTCCCTCACCCCTTGGGGGAAATCCCTCACCCTAGGGAGAAATCCCTCACCGTAGGGAGAAATCCCTCACCCTAGGGAGAAATCCCTCATCCTTAGGGGGAAATTCCTTTCCCTTAAGGGGAAATCTCTCCCTCCTAGGGCAAAACCTCTCATCCAAGGGTAAAATCCCTCCCCCTAGAGGGAAATCCCACAGACCGAAAATTCTTTCACCGGGCAGAAGTTCTTGAATAAAGACCGTCTGGTATTAGAATAGAATCACATATGTGACAATTTTTAGGTCTTCAGCCTTTTGAGTAGACCGTTGAGATCGAAGGGTAAGTTTTCCTAAATTCAATCAAGTCGTTGGCAAGAGGAAAATCACTTAAGGTGCCATTTAGTCATTTTTGGGATGAAGTCAAACTGCTGCCTCGCAACGTTTAAAAATTTCTTTCCAATTTTCTTTTCTTTACGAATCATATGCGCATTTTTGTGTTTACTAAATTTCTTTTAATAACACGTGTGGCAAATTTGCATGCGTAGTGTTTTAATACGACTCTATGAAATAAATTTGAGTAATATTTTCAACCGAAACGGTTTTCCAATTGTTCATGGGCTTCCGTGCATTAACCCGGTGACGCATTTTGTCGTTATCTATTTTTGCAAAAGCCACCAGACGATTTTATTCGGCTCAAAAGGCTCTGGACAAGAGAGAGTCTTTCTAAAGACATCTCCTTGAGTGAACAGAATCCCCTGGCGACAGTACATAAGAACATAAGAATGAAGGAGACTGCAAGAGACCATAAAGCCTACACTAGGTAGTTCCATGTCCATGAACACCTGTCATCCCCATCTTAAAGCAACCAATATTTTCAGCGCTTACTACATGGTTACTAAGTCTGTTCCATTCGTTGACCACCCTATTAGTAAACCATTTCTTGCCTATTTCTTTCATAAATCTAAATTTCTCCAATTTAAAGTCATTAATGTGAGTCCTGCCCTGTTGTCTTAATATGATGATCTTGTTTGCGTCACCCTTGCTAAGGCCTTTGGTCCACTTGAACGCCTCTCTTCGTAAGGTAAATTTCTGAGCCTATGTATCATACAGAACAGACAACAACAAAGCGGGCCATTGTGTCTGACTAAGCCTTAAGGGGTGATCACACTGGTCTTCTTTTCCTCCAACTTCCGATTAATCGTCGGTTCCCCCAACCTCCAGAACATTTTCCGCCGTAAGATCACTAATGGGACACTATTTTGTTTTCTCAAAAATTTAGAAAGAATGTCATTGGATATGCTGAAGGAAATTTTATTTTCCTCCAGCAAATCAGATTCCTTTCCAAAAACTGTGAGCTGCACATTTCCTCCAACAGTCGGAGGAAAAATAGCCCAGTGTGATAGCTGTTGGCAGTGGGGCCCAGGACACGCCGTGAAGGGTTTTCGCCTCAGTTGAATAAAATCGTCTGACGGCAGTTGAGAGGCAAAATGATGGTCCTCGTACGTGACTCTAACCTCGTGACGACGATCACCGAGACTGTGAGGGTATTTCTGGATTTTACTCCGAATGACGTCACAGGAGATTACGAAGTCACTTGAACATACAGTAATAGTTGTCCAAACTAGGCTAAACCAATGTCTCCCTCAGAGTACCTCGATTAATGTCATAAGGACCACTTTTTTTTTTTTTTTTTTTAACCCACTTGAGGATTTTGTATTTGCTGTCACCAGTTGATTTCATTCAGCTGAGGGGAGCCTCGGGCCCAGGAAGGAGGTAACGTGAGCACTCGCTCCACGTGGACTCTTCGACAGGACCCCGAAATCCCTCGTCCAGGACACTTCGACTCCAAGAACCTCTCTTCTGTGCTCGGGACAGAATGAAATCACCCGAAGACTTCCGGAACGAATGTGGTGGAGGACGCGTTCGGAAAGAAGGCTCTTGTCGATTTTATAGATTTGGCATTCCGGTCTCAGCTTTCTGGTCGATGGGTTTCGAGTTCGCGTTCCTTAAGGTTTCAAAAAAAGATTCCGGACCGGAAGGAGTTTGAAAGAGTTTTCGATCATTCTTTAAGAACTTGAGGCTTCTTACTTGGAATAAGCTAGATTGAGAATCTTGAGTACAACGAGGCAACGCTCCTTACCAGGTTTAGAAGAAAGTTTCTCAAGTACTTCGGGAAAATATTAAACTACGTCAAAGGAACTGTCGACTCCGCATCACAAACCTACCAGTTATGTGTTGTTGATTCAGCAGCGTCCCTCCATGGCTGTGTTCTACCTGTGTCATGAACGGGGTAGGAGATTACACGTTCACGACCAACCAGCCACCAGACCCTCCCCTTCCTGCAACGAGTCACGAAGGTCCTGGTCGCGAAGAAGGCCGTCCGGCGAGCTTTCACGAAGTCGAGTTCGAGGTGGCGACCGCTACGTCACGTCACGTTCCTCCTCGCGATTCCTCTCCCGAGTTCGGCAACGGGCCCCCTCACCTCGGCACCTGGACAGTGTGGACTGAGCGTGAATTCGACATTCCAGGAGAACGATTGGTGGTGGCGCGCGGTCTGGAAGGAACAGCGCGTGCGCACAACGCACACACAAACACACACGGCTTGTTCATGTGTTGGTTAGCGTCTCGACTTCTCACGTGGGGAGGTCCGAAGCCGAGACCTGCTCAAGGTTTGAAAGTTTTACTGACAATTCAAATCGTTACTGGTCCCATTGAGGATGGTGTGTGTGTGTGTGATTCGCCACGGTCTTGGATCACGTGTCGGATTTGTGATCGGCAGCTATTACCCTCCAGGATGAGAGGTCATACAGGCTCGATCTATGGATAATGTGACTTTACATTCTCTCACTCACACACACACGCACAAACACAACTCCTTGCCCAATAGTGCTGGAGTGCCGGGTTGCAGTATTATGATGCTCCTCACCCATGGACGCCCTCGTATGTGTGTGTGTGTGTGTGTGTGTGTGTGTGTGTGTGTAGGTTCACAGTATTCCCAATGTATTTCTCTATATCCAAGCTCTGAGTGTAATAGCTGAGGATCATGAGGCAAACACCAGTGCCATCCCCATCCATAAAGTTGTCTAATCGTTTCTTAAAACAACTGATAGTTTCAGCGCTCGCCACACGGTTACTAAGTCTATTCCATTCGTCGACCACCCTATTAGTAAAATAATTCTTTCCTATTTCCTTCTTAAATCTTAATTTGTCCAATTTAAATCCATTACTGCGAGTCCTGCCCTGTTGTCTTAATATCATGACCTTGTCTGCGTCACCCTTGTTGAAGCCTTTGATCCATTTGAACACCTCTATTAGATCACCCCACACTGCGTCTCTCCAGAGTGTAAGTTAAGGTGCCTAAGCCTCTGGAACAGGTAGCTACGGAAAGACCGTTGATGATATTGAATTGTTGCAAAAGACCTGAATAGATCCGGAAATGGAATGTGGAATTCAATACAATTAAAATACAAAATATTAATAATGGAACAAAGCGAGAAGTGGATCATCATGGAGTTATGAAATTGGAAACAAAACTATCACAAAAAAAAAAAGAGGAAAAGTATTTAGGAGTTTTAATTAGAAAAGATCTGTCTCCATGTGTAAATAGTATAATGGGGCTGAGACAAATTGCTTATGAATATAAGAGCGGATGAAAATATGAGAAATAATAGAAAGGTTACCAACACACACACACACACACACACACACACACACACACACACACACACGCACACACACACCTCGTGGCGCGGTAGTTAGAGTTCTCGCCTGTCACTACAGCGGTCTGGGTTCGAATCCTGCCCAGGGCTGAAATAATTTCAGTATCGCTGCGCTTCGAGTCGTTACTCCAACTCTCGTGGGCGGGGAGTTGGGTGTGTGTGTGCATGTAAGGTCACAGAATTACCCATAGATCGGTCATACGAGCTCTGAACTCTCATCCGGGATATTAATCACTGTCGATCACGAGTCCAAACACGTGATCCACGACCATAGTGAACCATGGTGAATCACACACACACACACACACACACACAAATTTACATAAGTATATATATATATATATATATATACACACACATAAGAAACATAATGAATGTACAAAGAGAGGCAGCTAGATTGATTGCAAGTCAAGCACGGTTTCAACTTCATTACAATCAGGTAGAGTTAGGTAAACACAGACGCACAACCACATGCGTGGGATGGAATAGGGAATTTATTTTGCTTCTATTTATTGCGAAACACCCAACTTCTATTGACTGACTGCTCCCTAAATTACGTGTAGCGACGACAGTCAGTGGCAGGGAAGCATCGATTCCTCCAGAGGTTTGCCAGTATTACGAATCAACCGAATAAACCCGAGTTTTAAATTTAAATCGATAACTATTAAACACATTTGACGTTTACGTATGTGAAACAGGATTTAATTCGGTAGTTTATTCCTCGTAAAATCGTATTTTCATTCGACAAACGAATGCACGGGTGCGAGGAAGAATTGACGTTCAGCTGTTTACCCGTGGTTGCCATGGTGACGGCCAGCCATGCTCTCATCTTGGTTTGAATTATTTCCATGCCGGTGTCATGTTACTGATTAACGATAAAATCTGTCCTTCAGGCAAAAAGGCCAATATATTCATCCATGCTAGATATATCATTAAAGATGCATGAAAAGCATTTATTCATGCAATTGATCATACGCTGTCACTGCCCATACTTACTCGCTTTAATGTGCCATACGATACTCATATTATGGACATTGATTAAAAATGTAGCCAAATTGTAATAAAGAGAATAAAAAGATTACAAATTTATTAAAAATGTAGCCAAATTGTAATAAAGAGAATAGAAAGATTGCAAATGGATTAAAAATATAGCCAAATTGTAATAAACAGAATAGAAGATTGCAAATGGATTAACAATGTATCCAAATTGTAATAAAGAGTATAGAAAGATTGCAAATGGATTAAAGATGTAGCCAAATTGTAATAAAAAGAATAGAAAGATTGCAAATTGATGAAAAATGTAGCCAAATTGTAAAAAAAGAGAATAGAAAGATTGCTAATGGAGTTTAGCGCGAACATGCACAAATAGTTCTTTCTATTGAGAATCTCAAACTCACACTCAATCTACGTGAGGAACCTACGCTAGGAGGCGCTGAGTACCTGCGGCCGAAGCCGTCACCTTTGCCTTATACACTTCGATTGCTAGGGCAGGTGACAGTCACTGCTGGTAATCGGAGAGGCGTGCGGGATTCGAACCCACAACTAAGCGAATGCGAGACCAGCACGCTTCCGATTACGCCACCAACGCGTGTTAAGTCTTCTTACACACACACACACACACTGTGGTAGAGTTCCCGGTTGCCACTACGGCGGCCCGGGTTCAAATCCCGCCCAGGGCTGAAATAATTTCAATATCGCTGCGTTGCGAGTCGTTACTCCAACTCTCGTGGGCGGGAAGTTGGGTGTGTGCGTGCGTGTATTACCCATAGATCGGTCATATATGAACTCTGAGCTCTCTTCCGGGAGGGAAATAGCTGTCGATCACGAGTCCAACACGTGGTCCAAGACCATGGTGAATCACGACACACACACACACAGACACACACACACGCGCACACACACACACACACACCAAATCTAGTCACCATCCACTTCAGTCTATTCTTAGAATCAACCTTACTCACCTCCCACGTAGTCCTTTCATTCTTATATTTCCGAACCTCTGCTTACTACTTTTGCATTTACCTCATCAACAACCCCATCCATATACATGTTGAACAACCATGGCGACATCACACGACCCTAACGCGTCTCCACATTACAGTAAGTTACAATTACATTCTCTCTCTACATTCTCAAACCTCACACATACCCTGCTATTCAAGTACATTTGACTGCATATTCCGTGAATGAATTTTACCTAGTTGTTGTGTACAAAGATGGTGTTGTGTTCATGGGGCCCCGTCTCTATATTTCTATTGATCAAAATTGGCTTTAAATTTGTTATCGTTATTGGCGTGTATCATATCTTTTATCTTACTTGACATATCGACACATCTATGTGGAAAAGTGCGCTAACATAGTTTTAACAATGTCTTATCTTTATTACTGTGACATTCTGTTCTTTCATGCCATACTAGCAGATTAGTTCTCAGTTTTTTCTGTCCCTTTCTCTGGTCCCAATATATCCATCATATTACCTCTCTCTTTGCTCTTCCAAAGTGGAGAGTCCCATTCTTTTAAATCTCTCCTCATATGAGACTTATTGACTCACTGTCGGAGAATGAGGTAAGATGGACAGAAAATCTGTATATTTCGACCACCATCTGCTGTCCTCTTCTGCTCAAGAGGACTAGTACTAATAGTACTACTAGTGTTACTACTAGTAGTATTAATACTTCTAGTATTACTGATTCTAGTATTACTACTATAATTATTAGTATTGTTATTATAAATTATTAGTACTACTGGTAGTACTATTACTACTAGTACTACTACTACATATACTAGTACTATTACCATCATTATTACTAGGACTAGTGATACTAGCATCAGTACTAGTACTACTACTGGTAGTACGACCAATACTACTATTAGTACTTCTGCTACTACAATACTACTAGTAATACTATAATACTACTTTTACTAATAGTACTAGTACAGCTACTATTAGCATTACTACTACTATTACCACTAGTACTAATATCAGTACTACTAGTACTGCTATCACTATTACTACTAGTAGTACTAGTACTACTACTAGTACTGTTACTACTAGTACTAATTTTAATCCTACTACCATTATCACTGCTAGTACCAATACTAGTATTATTACTACTAGTACTACTAATACTCCTAGTACTATCAGTACTACTACTAGTAGTGCCACTTTCTAGTACTACTTGTACTGCTAGTATTACTAGTATTATACTACTAGTACTAATAGTGTTACTACTAGTAGTATTACTAATTCTAGTAATACTACTACTAGTACTTCTACTAGTATTAGCACTTCTAGTTGTACTACTACTACTTCTAGTTCTAGTACTGCAACTACTACTAATGGTACTAGTACTAGCTGTTATACTAGTACAATTGCTAGTAGTACTAGTACAACTACTATTACTACTACCAGTAGTCCTAATAGTACTACTAGTGCTACTACTAGTACTACTCCATCTAGTATTAGTACTGCTAGTAGCACTACTAGTACTAGTACTACTAGTAATACTACTACTATACCCTATGCACTGAGATCTGGCCGTTAGAGCGGACCACTGGGAGTTCCCCTGTGGTGCCACATATAATTATTTTATAGTTTTATTTTATTATATAATTCTATTTTATAATTTTATAATGTTGCCTCATATGATTATATTATAATTTTTTGTCACACACCACCACTGAGATAAAAATCAAAGCAATGTTTTCTATACAAAGGTTTCGTTTCTTTAAGTGTAGATATAGCATATGTGCATGCGAGAGCGACGTTGCCACTACATCTAATCTCTGGCCCCGCCCCCCTCACACTGCATTCAGAAAACATTGCATCCACACGCACGTTCTCGCCATGGATGCCCATATGTGGCAACACCGGGAAATCTCCTAGCCACGCCTTATCGGCCAATTCTCCTTGCGCTGACTATAGTACTACTACTATTTATCGAGGATGAGTGACCAGAGACTCATACGCTAAGCGAGGTTCTAGAAGATTCCACCGTTAGTCAAATTGAGTACGCCCTCCCTCAAGGAATACAACAAAAGTCTAACTCAGTTAGATGATGTGCAAGTGGCAATAGAAGTTGAAATGGCCAAGGTGTAGCTTAAGTTCTATATCGTAAGTCAGGTTACATTTTATATTATAAGTCAGATTCATTTTAAACTCGGCGACGGTGACCCGTCGTATCACTACTTGAACATGCTAAAGTGCTTTGCCCACCAGGACTGTGGTTCAGCTTACGTTCTATATCGTAAATCAGATTAATGTTTTACTAAGTGACGGTTACCCATTGTATCAGTACTTTAACACACGCACACACACACACACACATATATATATATATATATATATATATATATATGTGTGTGTGTGTGTGTGTGTGTGTGTAGTGACGATGGCAACAACAAACACACAAGGTTGTTTTCCCCTTGATTATCACACTGAACACAATCAAAATGTAAACGACCACAATTTTTTTTTGTAAAATTCAGCAAACTACACGCACACACATACACACGCACACACATACACGCACATGCCCAGGGCTGAAATAATTTCAGTATCGCTGCGCTAAGAGTCGTTACTTCAACTTTTGAGGGCGGGGAGTTGGATGTGTGTGTGCGTGCAAGGTCACAGCATTACCCATAGATCGGTCATATACGAGTTCTGAGCTCTCTTCTGGGAGAGAAATAGCTGTCGATAACGAGTCCAACACGTGATCCAAGACCATGGTGAATCGCACACACAGACACAAACGAAGATCTGTGGGATGTGAAAGTTTTCAAATTTTCTTGAAGACCATTTTTTTTTTTTTTTTTTATTCAAAGACCCTCAAGCATCTACCGATTTCCATTCTGGCTTCAAAGACCAGGCGGCTTCATTCATCCAAATGACGAACCCCATAGACCCGATGACGCCTTCTGAGTGTGGGCGATTCACCATGGTCTTGGATCACGTGTTGGACTCATGATCGACAGCTATTTCCCTCCAGGAAGAGAGCTCGGAGCTCGTATATGACTGATCTAACGGTAGTACTGTGACCTTACACGCACACACACACTCATCACCCCGCCCACCAGGGTTGGAGTAACGACTCGCAGCGCAGCGATACTGAAATTATTTCAGCCTGGGTGGGATTTGAACCCGGAACGCCTTGGTGGCGGCCGCGAACGCTACCACTGCGCCACGAATCGTGTGTGTGTGGTTTTGTTCTGGCGAAAAGGGATCCAGGCGATTTTATTCAGCTGAAGGCGAGAGGAGCTGCAGCCGTCCTCCTCCTCCTCCTTCTCTTCCTCCTCTTCCTCTTCATAGAGATTTTGTTCCCGCCGAGGGCAGGCAGGCGTGTGTGATTGTGTGTGTACAAGAAGGCCATTGGTCCACTGGACCTTAAGGACCTTCACGCCAGGTCCTCCTCTTATGGACGACGCCGAGCGATTTTATTCAGCTGAGGGGATGCCTGTGCACCGGCCAGATCTACGGGCTCTTTGAATAGCCCTCAAAGCAGAGCCCTTTTGATGGAATGAGAGCCCATTTTACTTCTTGAGAGCCCATGTGTTAGTTTTAGAGCCCAAATTAGCCCTAAAAGCCCATTTTATATAGAAAGCCCATTTTGTCGCTCAAAAGCCCTTTTATCATTCTTTTAGCCCAAATTTGGAGCCCATTTTGTAAAGGAGCCTATTTTACTTCGTAGAGGCCTTAAAGCCCATTTTTATAAAGAAAGAGCCCATTTTTTCGTTCAAAAGCTCTTTTATCATTTCTTCGGCCCGAATTAGCCCAATTCAGAGCCCATTGATGAAGACCTTGTTTCCCTCTCCTCAGGTCCCTTCAGCATCTGTTCTTCGGGGAAAGAAAAATGAAGTCCAGAAAAGGTGAAGACGAAGTAGAAAGAGACGAAGAAGAAGAAGAAGTCTACCAGACACCGCGCCGGCTACGGGCTGGCAGACGAGAGATATGGAGAGAGCGAGAGATATAGAGAAAGATGGAGAAATAGAGACAGTGAGAGGAAAATTCCCTTCCAACGCAGATCATCCAGGTGTGCCCGAATCCTCGAGGGGACCCCTCTGCGTTCACATCGTCGTCGGAACTCGGGGTGGTCTTGCGCCCGTAAATAGAAAGAAGTCATGGAGGACTTACGCACGGGATGCCCAGTCCCTCAACGTCGCTGCCTCGTGTGGAAACGCCCCCGCCCATCTAGAGGCGCTTCCGACTTCTTGTTCAACGTCGTCATCCCTCCTGACGACGGGAGTCCTTACGGCGTCTGTTCGCCGGGGGGTTGCGTGCCCTTCGCGATAAATCCACCCGATTCTCTTTCGGGTCGGGGGGACCCGGACTCGTGCGGACACCAGCAAGTCTGCAGCTGAGATTGTCACTGTGATGTGATGTGGTGGTAGTAGTAATATTAGCACTATATAGTAGTACTAGTAGTAGTAGTAGTAGTACCATTAGTAGTGGTACTAGTAGTAGCACTAGTATTAGTACTACTAGTAGTATTAGTAGTATAGTAGTATTAGTACTAGTAGAATTAGTCGTAATAGTAATATTACTAGTGGAAGTAGTACTAGTAATAATAGTACTAGAAATATTACAAGTTTTAATAGTAATAGGGTCATTCCATATGAAACCTACCAATGACTTATAACTCATTGTCACAGATTTTGATGAAATTTGGTGTGCAAGTAGAACTCGGTGAGACAAATTGATTGAGACTAGTCTCACGTTTCTATCTTTTATAGAACCAGAATTATGGTTTCCGACAATTTTGAGAAAAATCGAAATTTTGAAGGTACGGCCTAAATTCAGACATGCATAACTTTGTTAGTTTTTGTCGTAGAACATTCGTTCATATGTCATTGTAAAGCTAATGAGTAGCTCTGCAACTTTTATTCTATTCATTGTTTACCTATGAGGTCAAATAAAAAAGTACCATTTGACCTTGACCTTTGACCTTGAATAACAAAAAACACGCCATCTTCGATTTTTTTCATTTTTTGTACAAATATTCACCATCATCTTAATAACCTTCATGCCAAATTTGATAGTGGGACATACAGGGGATCAGAAGTTACAGGCACTTAAATAACTATAGGTATAAGAAAATTTTGGTATTTTTTTATATGTATTATTTTTAGAAATTCAAATCTCGGTTATTTTTAATCATAAAATGTTCACTAACATACCATTTTAAAGCTAATGATTAGCTCTACAACGTTTATTCTATGCACTTTTTACCTTCAAGGTCAAATAAAAAAGTTGTGAACGACCACTGACCTTGAAAAATTTAAAATGCCGTCATTTTGTGTTTTATTGTTTGTAAATTGTAATTCTACCTAATTAATTTTACACTAAATACCTGACTATTTAAAACTTATCATACTATTAAAGTATCATACTCATGACTGAGCATGTCTGCTATGGTCCATGGTGGCAAAGCCACTACCAAATTGTACACAATTTGGTATCCCCATCGCCTAAGGGGCCACCCCTGATAGCTCAGCAGAAAAAGCCACAGGTCCCTCCACCCACCCTGGATTTTAATGATTATTAAGATAATTTTTCATTTAATAATTCAGATGCTTTTTTAATTTCTTTATCAGAGAGATTGTATGTTCTTCCTGTTGCAGTTTGTGGATCTACAATGCTTAAAATGTCCTTCTCTGGTACAATTAAAATATCTGGTATTCGTGGATATTTGAAAGAAGGAGAAGGTCCATTAGGTTCCAAAAATGTTAGTTTTACTTCCATTAAATCTGAATATGTTTCTAGGACACATGCCAAATACCATTTTTGGTCATACATTGCTGTCACAAATCCTTTGATTTCTTCAAATATGAAATTGGTCTGTTTACGTATTCTTACGGTTTTATCATCAGTGCTATTTGATACAAATTTTACTTTTGAGTTCTGACAGAGATGTTGGAACCAAGCTATGCAGTAAATGAGAGCCTGGTATAGTGCAAGAGATGTTAAATCTTTCTACAAGTAATGTGAATTGTTTAGAACATTCTTCTTGAGAGGCATATAAAAAAATGTATGCCTGGAATGTTTTCTTTTCCAAATTCATAGAGTTGTCTTGGTGTCATGATTTGGTTGTTGTAGGCTCTCTGCAGACTAGCTTTTGCTGCTAATCTTTTAATAGTTCCACCCAACCCATCACATGGTCCTTTGCCATGTGAAGTGGCAAAAAAATGCCATTCTGCTTTCATATCAAAGTCCTTTTCATGATGACACAAGTTTATGAAATTTTTAAATTTTTTATACTGGGAGGCAGCACCATCTGAAAAATAAATCAATTTATTTATTTCTCCAGGAATTTTTGTTTTCAAAATTTCTATAACTTTTTTTTTAAATAAATGTACTGCAATGGTGTCGTGGTGTAAACAATCAGAAATAATTACAGCATTTAGATGTTTAAGCTCTTCCTCATCTTTATAATAGCATACAAAGGGGTGTAATGTAGCTTGTGCATTATTCCAATGAAACCCCTGAGCTGCATCTTGTAAAATGAATGAGTAATTTTCAGCAAAATCTGCCAAAATCAACATTTCTCCATCACCTAATGTTCTCTTTTTCTCAGCGCAAAATTGCGATTGATGCTTTGCAATATAATCATGCCGTTTCAATAATTTAAGATTAGAACAAAATTCTTCAATAAACTCATTTACAGATTTACTGATGGTTTCTAATGTTGTTCGATCTGTAGAAATCCACCTTTTATATGAAATGTCATCAATCATGTGTTTTTCAAAAATTGTCTCTAAATATTCAGCAAAATTATTCGAGAGAGAGTTGCAATCAGAACACTGATGAAAAAAACAGTCAATTGACTTTTCATTGCAAGTAGTAGCAGCTAAGCAACTAGTGTAATCACTCAAATGAATCTCTTCACCTTCTGTACAACAAGAAAGCCCGGATCCTACTATCATCAGCTTAATATTCTGGTGGATGGTGCATACACATACACTATACATGTGTTCCAGCTCCGCCTGCCAATATGCATTCCTTTGGCCTAAGTTCTGCAAATTTTGAAAACCCTACCTTTAAGGAAGGATGTTTTGTTTTCAATAATTTGTATGCTTCCCTGAGGTTACAAAGAATTAGATGTTTCTGTTCTTGTACCTTAAATCCTCCTTTCCTGACAGATTTATAATCTTTCTTTCCTGGCATAATCCTACTTATTTCCTCAGATTTGTAGAAATGTAAGATAATGTTTTCAGTTTCTTTTGAGAAAGTTGGTCATCTTTTGTTTGGGAGAGCCATGAAACCTTTTTCTTTTACTAAGTTTTTTGCTTGTCTAGCCATATATTGGGTCACCTTGAACTCTTCCTGGATTTTTGATCTGCTCCAGCTTTTTGGAAGAACAGTCAAAATCTGGAGTTTTTCTGAACGTTTTTCTGTTGTATTAAATTTTTCTTTTAGCTGAATAACAATTTCTTCATCTGCATTTGTAACGTGAGAGGCAGATGCTGTTGTATGGTCTTTTGATGTTGATGGTGCTGAACCAATTTGTAATTTACTGCAAATATTATCTTGGATTTTCTTGGCTTTTTCTTCCTTATAGTAAATTCCTTTTTCAAGTCTTTGTTTTTTTACTGGTGACTCTCCAATGATTCATAGAGACTCATTAAGTGCTTTCAGGTCAGTATCTTTGTCAACAAAAACATCATCTTCCGACCTTTTATCTGAAGAAGATGATGATTCATTATCTGTTGTTTCAGGGACTGTTGCTGGTTCATTTTCTATTTCAGTAGTTTGTAATTCTCGACTTCTTTTCGTAATTTCTTTCCTGCATTTGTCACAAATATAATAACCTTCTGTAAGGTTAAATGCAATGTTCTTTGCCACAAAGTCTTCTGACATTTGCCGATTTCCTTTCTTATTAGGATCATCATCATGAAGGTTGATAGGATTACAACACACTTTCTTGAATTTAAAACTTCTTCCAAGCATTTTTAAACTTATTTCTGTTGGTGGGTAAATATTTTATCTGTAAAAAGGATATAAAAAAAATTTAGATATACAAAATATTAGATATTTTATTTATAAATATTATATTTTATTTATTTAATATTAGATAAAAAATTTAGATATACAAATCCTATACACAAGCAGTTTGTATACCTGGATATTGAATACAATAAGGTAAGTAGTGAAGTTTTGTACCCCACAAAAAAAAGTTTTTGTAAGGTTAGACAACTTTTTTATTTGACCTTTTAGGTAGAAAATGCATAGAATGAAAGATGTAGAGCTAATCATCAGCTTTAAAATGGTATATTAGTGAACGTTTTGTGATGAAAAATAACCGAGATATGAATTTTTTGAAATAATACAGATCAAAAAATACCAAAATTTTCTTATACCTATAGTTATTTAAGTGCCTGTAACTTCTGATCCCATGAATGTCCCACTATGAAATTTGGCATGAAGGTTATTAAGATGATGGTGAATATTTGTACAAAAAATGAAAAAAATCGAAGATAGCGTGTTTTTTGTTATTCAAGGTCAAAGGTCAAGGTCAAATGGAACTTTTTTATTTGACCTCATAGGTAAAATATGAATAGAATAAAAGTTGCAGAGCTACTCATTAGCTTTACAATGACATATGAACGAATGTTCTACGACAAAAACTAACAAAGTTATGCATGTTTGAAATTAGGCCGTACCTTCAAAATTTAGATTTTTCTCAAAATTTCCGGAAGCCATAATTCTGGTTCTATAAAAGATAGAAAACGTGAGACTAATCTCAATCAATTTGCCTTACCGAGTTCTACATGCATACCGAATTTCATAAAAATCGGTGACGGTGAGGTTCAAATTTGCAAAAAAATTGGTAGGTTTCATATGGATTTACCCTAGTGGTAGTATTAGTAGTAGTACTAGAAGTAGTACTAATAGTATTAGCACTAGAAAATTAGTACTAGTAGTACTACCACTACTAGAAGTACTAGTACAGAAGCACTAATACTAGACGTACTAGCAGTACTACTACTAGTAGTAGCATTATTAGTACTAGTAGAAGTACTAATGGTAGAAGTACTAGTACTGCTACTAGTAGTAGTGATAGTAGTAGTACTATTAGTACTAGCAGTAGAAGCACTAGTAGTATTAATAGTACTAGTAGTAGAACTAATAATTGCAGCACTAATACGAGTGGATGAACTAGTAGTAATAGTACTAGTAGTAACAGTACAAGTACTACTAATACTAGTAGTAATAGTATTAGTACTAGTAGTACTAGTATTAGTATTACTAATGCTACTATTAGTAATACAAGTAGTATTATAGTACTAATACTAGGATTGTTGTAGTACTTATAGAAGCACTAGTATTACTAGTAATAATAGTACAAATACTATTACTAGTAGTAACCTACTAGTAAATCTAGTAGTAGTAGTAGTAGTAGTAGTAGTGCCACTAGCAGCAATAAAACGAGTAGATAATAGTACTAGGAGAATTAGTAGTAGTCGTACTATTAGTAATTGTACTAGTAGTAGTTTTAGCACTGGTACTAGTAGTTGTACCAGTAGAACTTGTATAAGTGGTAATACTAGTACTAGTAGAACTAGTACTACTACTAGCAGAAGCACTAACACTAGTAGAAATACTAGTAGTAGTAATACTACTTTTAGGACTATTAGTACTAGTAGTAGTACTAGTGGTAGAAGTACCAGTACTAGTAATATTAGTACTACTAGCAATGGTAGTACTACTGGTAGTTCTAGTACTAGAAGTACTAGTGGCACTACCAGTAGTACTAGTAGAAATACGAGTACTAGTTTTATGACTAGTAGTAGTACTAATAGCACTAGGAGTATCAGTAATAGTAAGATAAAATATTAATACTTGTAGAACTAATTGTAGTACTATTACTAGTAGTAACCTACTAGTAAATCTAGTAGTAGTGCCACTAGCAGTAATAAAACGAGTAGATAAACAATAATACTAGTAGAACTAGTAGTAGTCGTACTATTAGTAATTGTACTAGTAGTTTTAGCACTGGTACTAGTACTAGTAGAACTTACACTAGTGGTAATACTAGTACTAGTAGAACTACTACTACTACTAGCAGAAGCACTTACACTAGTAGAAGTAGTAATACTACTTTTAGGACTATTAGTACTGGTAGTGGTACTAGTGGTAGTAGAAGTACTAGTACTAGTAATATTAGTACTACTAGCAATGGTAGTACTACTGGTAGTTCTAGTACTAGAAGTACTAGTGGCACTACCAGTAGTACTAGTAGAAATACGAGTACTAGTTTTATGACTAGTAGTACTAATAGCACTAGGAGTATCAGTAATAGTAAAATAAAATATTAATACGAACTAATTGTAGTAGTACTAGTAGTAACAGTATTAGTACTACGTGTAGTATTTTTATGACTAGTAGTACTAATACTACGAGTATCATTAGTACTGGTAGTAATAGTACTAATATTAGTACTAGTAGGACTAATATTAGTACTAGTAACAGTACTAGTACTACCAGTAATAATATTACTACTAGTAGTACTAGTACTACTAACAATAATAATACTAATAGTATTACTAGTACTATAAGAAGTAAAAGTAGTAATATAGTAGTACTAGTATTGTTATCGTAGTAGTAGTAGTACTAGTGGTTCTAGTAGTACTAGTAGTTTTCGTAGTAGTAGTAGTAGTAGTATTGGTACTAGTAGTACTAATACTCGTAAAATTATTAGTACTAGTACTAGTACTAGTTATAGTATTACTAGTAGTAATACTAATAGTAGCTGTAGTAGTACTATTAGCTCTAGTAGCACTAGTAGTAATAGTACTAGTATAACTAGTAGCACCAGTAGTACTATTAGTACTAGTACTAGTGGCACTAGTAGTAGACTTATTATTACTAGTAGTACTAGTGTTTGGACTAGTACTACTAGAACAACTAGTAGTAATAGTAATAGTATTAGTAAAAGTAGTAGAAGTACTACTATTTGAATGACTAATAGCAGTACTAGTACGGGTAGTACTAGTATTGTAATAATAGTAGTATTACTAGTGGTTCTAGTAGTAATTCTAGTACAAGTAGTTTTCGTAGTAGTATTGGTATTAGTAGTAGTAATACTAGTAAAATTATCAGTACTAGTAGTGTACCACTAGTAGTAATAGTGTTACCAGTATTACTAGTAGTACTAGTAGTAATACTAATAGTAGTAGCTCTAGTACTATTAGTACTAGTTGTAACACTAGTAGTAGACCTATTTATTACAGGTAGTAGTACTAATAGTAATAGTGCCACTAGTACTAGAAGTAGTAGTGGCACAAGTAGTAGACCTATTTATTACTCGTAGTAGTTGTACTAATAGTAGTACTAGTGTTTGGACTAGTACTACTTGTACAACTAGTAGTAATAGTACTATTAGTAATAGAAGTAGTAGTAGTAGTACTAATTGTACTACTAGTAGGACTAATATTAGTACTGGTATTAACAGTGCTACTACTACTAGTGGTATTATTGGTGTTAGTAGTAGTACAACTAGTACTACTAGTGGTACTACTAGAATTGGCACTATTAGTACAATTATTATTATGGTAGTGTTATTAGTATTGTAGTAGTGGTGCTAATAGTAGTACTGGTATTGATAATAGTTGTAGTAGGAGTACTAGTAATAGTAGTACTGGTGTTAGTACTAACACCACTTACACTACTTACAACCACCAAGTACAACCACCATATACAATCACCAATTATAACCACCACCTACAACCACCAATTACACGAATTACAACCATGACTTACAACCACGCAATGCAACCAAAACTTACAACTATGACTTAAAACCTCCACTCATAATCGCCACATGGGTGTAAGTCGTGTAAACGGTGGTTGTAAGTCGTGGTTGTAATTAGTGGTGAATGGTGGTTGTAAATGGTGGATGTAAGATTTGGTTATAAATAGTGGTTGTAAGTGGTGTGAGTGGTGGTTAGAAATCGTCGTTTTTAGATGTGGTTGTAAGTCGTGGTTGTAATTTGCGGTTTTAAGTGGTGGATGTAGGTCGTGGGTGTAAGCCGTGGTTGTAAGTCATTGTGATAAGCCGTGGTTGTAAGTTGTGGTCGTAAATGGAAGTTGTATGTCGGTGTTATAGGTGGTAGTTGTAATTCGTGGTTGTAGGTGCTGGCTGTATATGGTGGTTGTAAGTGGTGGTTTTATGTTGGTTGTAATTCGTGGTGGTAAGTTGTGGTTGCACGTGGTGGTTGTACGTTGTGGTTATAAGTGGTGGTTGTAAGTGGGTTTTAAGTTGAAGTTGTAAGTCGTTGTAAAGCGTGGTAATAAGCCGTGGTTACAAGTGGTGGTTGTAAGTCGTGAAAGTGGTGGTTATAAGTTGTGGTTGTAGGTTGTGGTTGTAAATTGTGGTTATATGTGGTGTTTGTAATTGGTGGATGTGTTTTGTTTGTAAGTAGTGGTTGTAAATAGTGGTTGTATGTTACGGTTGTATTTCGTGGTTGTAAATGCTGGTATAAGGTCGTGGTTGTAAGTGGTGGTTGTAAGTAGTGGTTGGAAGTGGTGATTATGTGATGGCTGTAATTGGTCGTTGTTATAGCCAACCGTGAATCGAATGAGACTTTAAAATCTCCCGCCTGCTACGATCAAAGTTTTGAAGCCGTCTCAACATCCAACGTTGCTCATACGAATGACAACGTATGCCATACGTTCAGCTTCGAACCATGACCATGAATCGCTAAGCCATGCCCCCCTCAACTATATAAAGGTCACCGGCCCCGAGCCGACCCTCTTTCTAATCCGCTACATGCCCTGTGGACTTCACCTTCCTGGTCTCACCCCTTCGACGCTGTTGATCGTTTCACCACGTCTATTTTTGCATTTATTAGTGTAAACCATTGTCTTGGACTTTTGTTTTTTATATTGTGTGTATTTCACTAGAAAGGTATATTTATGTTATTCCTCAGAATACTGTGAGTGTATGTTTGTAAATGTAAAAAACAGTAAATATTTTTCTTTTGTCATACATATAGATTATCTAAGATTCGGGCAGACTTCCATATTAACCAACCTTCCTTATAACCTTGCTTACATCCCAGTCTTATATGAGCTGCTAATCGGAACGTACCGTAATGTACCTGTAATCTCTACAAGTTGCACTTTGTTGTTACGGGCTAGCTCCGGAACTGGAATTCGACTTAACCCTTGACTCGAAATTAGTTACATACATTCCATCAACTTAGGCCAAACCTAGCAAGCCCATGACATAGTGTTATGTCGTGGTTGTAAGTAGTGGTTATGAGTCGTGGTTGTAGGTGGTGGTTGTAATACGAGGTAAGTCGTGTGGGTGGAAGTTGAAAATCGTGGTCGTAAGTTGTTTGTTAGTGGTTGTAGGTGGTGATTGTAAGTGGTGGTTGTAGGTGGTGATTGTAATTGGTGGTTGTATGTCGTGTAGATGGTGTTTTTGGTGGTGGTTGTAAGCAATGGTTGTAAGTGGTTTTTATTGTGGTTGTATGTCGTTGTTCTAAGTCGTGTTGGTAATTCATTAATATAAGTCGTGGTTGTAAATGGTGTTTGTATATCGTGGTTGTTTGGCGACCGTACTTTTAGCCTGAGTAGTATCTAAGTGCCATCCGCAAGAGCCCTGGTGGCCCTCGACCTGTAGCTGAGGTGGTGACCCAATCGGGACAAGTGGCCAAAATGACCCTCAAAATGACCAAAGGGGTTAACCCACGGATTTGGCCCAAAACCGTCATGTCTCCGATTTGGCCCAAACTTACTCCAGAGGGAGAGAGTCGTCCACAGGGCACAGCGAGGTAGACGTGGGGAACCTGGACCCAAGGGCGAGGCTGTGGCGACCTGCCAATTTTTTGGGTTTCTTCCTCTCTCATTTCCGCCTGTTGGCGCCCGTACTTTTAGCCTGAGCAGTATCTAAGTGCCATCCGCAAGAGCCCTGGTGGCCCTCGACCTGTAGCTGAGGTGGTGACCCAATCGGGACAAGTGGCCAAAATGACCCTCAAAATGACCAAATCGGAGACATGACGATTTTTGGCCAAATTTTGGGGGTCATTTTGAACACTTGCCCCGATTGGGTCACCACCTCAATCACAGGTCGAGGGCCACTAGTGTTCTTGCGGATCAGACTTAGATACTGCTCAGGGATAAAAGTACTATTAGTAGTAGAAGTAGTAATATTAGTATAATTAATAGTACTAGCGGTAACACTAGCAGTAGTACTAAAGTATTTGTGGCACTAGTAGTAGTAGTAGAAGATTGCTTCTAGTAGTACTAGTTTTAGGACTAGTACAAGTAGTAATAGTACTAGTATTAGTAATAGAAGTAGTGGTAGTAGTACTAATAGTACTAAAAGTAGTACTAGAAGTAAAATACTACTACCAGTATTATTATTAGTATAGTAGTATTAGTACTAGTGGTAGTAGTACTAGTATTAGTAGTACTATTATAGTAGAAATATTATAGTGGTACTAGTATTGTAGTAGTACTAATAGTACTAGTAACACTAAAATTAGTACTAGCAGTAGTAGTACTAGTAGGACTAATAGTAGTACTACTAATACTACTGGTAGTAGTACTAGTACTAATAGTAATAGTAGTTCTGGTACTACTACTATAAGTACTTGTATTAGTAGTAATATTACTTTTAGTACTACTAATTACACTAGTAGTACTAGTACAACTATTAGTCCTACTAGTAGTAGTACTAGTAGTACTACTTTCACTATTACGGGTACCAATACTAGTACTATTACTACTAGTAGTTGTATTAATAGTACTACTACTGCCACTAGTACTACTACTAGCACTACTATTTGTACTACTACTGGTTCTATTAGTACTACTACTAGTAGTACTGGTACTACTACTAGTGCTACTAGTACTATAGTTATACTCGTTCTAGTACTACTACAAGTACTATTACTACTAGTACTAATAATACTTTTACTATTACCATTAGTATTACTAGTACTAGTAATACCAGTATTACTATTAGTACTACAATAGTACTAATACTACTATAATACTAGTACTAATAATTGGAAGATTACTACTACTAATAGTATTACTACTGCTACCACTAGTATTACTAGTACTATCCCTAGTACTATTGGCATTACTACTAGTAGTACTACTACTAATACTACCATTAGTAGTACTCTTCTGTTACTCCTCGCACTACTGGTACTGGTACTAATTTTATTCCTAATATTACTACAAATACTTCTAGTACTACTACTAGTACTAGACTTAACACTAGTACTACTATTATTAGCGCTACTAGTAGTACTAGGATTACTAGTACAAATAGTAGTATTTCTACTAATACTACTTGTAGTGCAACTAGTACTTTACTACTAGTACTACTACCAATACTACTACTAGTAGTAGTACTAGTACAATTACAATAAGTATTAGTACTAGTAGTACTACTACACTAGTACTAATAGTGCTACTAGTAGTATAACTAATTCTATTAGAATTACTACTACTACTTTTACAAGTATTAGTACTTTAGCTAGTAGTACTATTACTACTACTAGTTCTACTGGTACTAGTGCTACTTCTAGTACTACTAGTTCTACTAGTACTACTACCACTAGTAAGAATAGTAGTGCTACTACTAGTAGTACATCTGCTAGTATTAGTACTGCTAGTAGCACTAGTTCTAGTACTACTAGTTCTACTACTAGGAATAGTAGTACTAGTAGTAAATTTTCTATTACTAATACTATTAATGGTAACACTTTTATTAGTACTAGTAATGTCAGTATTACTAGTAGTTTTTCTACTAGTACTTCCAACTCTAGTGTTACTAGTAGTATTAGTACTGTTACTAGTCCTACGTCTAGTACTACAACTTGTACTACTAGTTATAGCCGCACTAGTACTATTAGTCGTAGTAATAGCACAGTACTGCTACTAGTAGTATTTCTAGTATTAGTGCTCCTGCTAGTAATACTACTATTTCTACTAGTACTACTAGTGGTAGTACTACTAATAGTAATACCAGTGCTATTTCTACTTGTGCTACTATTAGTACTAATTCTAGTACTACTAGTAGTACTAATGCTATTTCTACTTGTGCTACTATTAGTACTAATTCTAGTACTACTAGTAGTACTAACACTACTAGGACTTCTAGTTGTACTGCTAATAATACTTCCACTATTACTACTAATACTAGTAATATTATTAGTACTATTACTAGTATAACTACCACTAGTACTACTAGCACTATTAGTACTATTGCTACTAGTAGTACTACTAGTTCTACGAGTACGACTACTTGTACTAGTACTACTAGTATTAATTCTACTAGTAGTATTATACTAGAACTACTGGTACTAGTTCTACGAAAACTACTACTAGTACCACTAATGCTATTACTATAACTAGAACTACTAGTAGTACTACTAGTACCACTACTACATGTACTACTACTAATACAAGTACAACTGTGCTATTACCACTACTTATATCACTAGTACTACTATTGGTACTACTACTACCACCACCACATCATAGTGACAATCTCTGCTGCAGACTTACTCGTCTCCGTACGAGTCCGGGTCCGCCCGACCCGAAGGAGAGTCGGGTGGATTGATTATCGTCGCGAAGGGCACGCTTACCCCCGGCGAACAAACGCCGCAAGGACTCCCGTTGTCAGGATGGAAGGACGACGTTGAAGAAGAATAAGAATTCGGAAGCACCCCTAGATGGGCGGGGGCGTTTCCACTCAAGGCAGCGACGTTGAGGGACTGGGCATCCCGCGCGTAAGTCCTCCATGACTTCTTTCTTCTCCTCACGGGCACAAGAACACCCCCAGTTCCGACGACGATGTGAACGCAGACGGGTCCCCCCCCCCCCTCGAGGATTCGGGCACACCTGGACGATCTGCGTTGGAAGGGAATTCTCCTCTCACTGTCTCTATTTCTCTACCTTTCTCTTTATCTCCCTCTCTCCATCTCTCGTCTGCCAGCCCGTAGCCGGCGCGGTGTCTGGTAGACTTCTTCTTCTTCGTCTCTTTCTACTTCGTCTTCGCCTTTTCTGGACTTTATTTTTCTTTCCCCGAAGAACAGATGCTGAAGGGACCCGCGGAGAGGGAAAACAGCGTCTTCATCAATGGGCTCCGAATTGGGCTAATGTGGGCCATAGCAATGTTAAAAGGGCAGTTGAACGAAAAAATGGGCTTTAAGGGCTCTATGAAGTAAAATGGGCTCCTTTACAAAATGTGCTCCAAATTTGGGCTAAAAGAATAAAAGGGCTTTTGAGCGACAAAATGGGCTATATAAAATGGGCTTTTAGGGCTAATTTGGGCTCTAAAACTGACATATGGGCTCTCAAGGAAAGAATCGTAGTGGAGAGTTGATGGTGGAAATGTGTCTAGAAAGAGAGTTGATGATAGCAAATACAGTGTTTCGGAAGAAAGTCAAGCATAAGTACACATGGGAGAGGGTGGTGGAGGGAAGGGTGGTAGACAGAGCGCTAATGGATTATGTAGTGGTAAATAGGATTATGATAGGAAGAGTTAAGGATGTACATGTGCTAAGGGGAGAGGGTGGGGGGAATATCAGATCATTTTTTGGTGGAAGGTAAGGTGAGAGTGGAGGATAGATGGAGAAAAAGGAAAGGGACAAAAGGTAGGGAGGTTCTTAGAGTGAACTCTTTGAATGAAAAGGGAAAGGAGTACGAAAAGAAGCTGAAGAAGGAGTGGGAGGGAGTAAAGGATCGAGTGGAGCTAGGTGTGGAGGAGGAATGGCGATGGTTCAAGAAGGGAGTCATAAAGTGTGCAAGGATGGTGTGTGGAACAAGAAGGACAGGGGGAAATAGAAGAAAGGGTAGCGAATGGTGGGATGAGGAAATAAAGAAGGTTGTAGAAGAGAAGAAGCGAGCTTTCACAGATTGGTTACAAAATAGGACGAGAGTCATATGAGAGGTACAAAGAAAAGAGAAATAAAGCAAAAGGTAAAGGAGGCAAAGAGGAGAGCAGATGTGAAATGGGGTAAGATTATGACAGAAAATTTTGAAAGTAATAAAAAGATGTTTTGGAAAGAAATTAAGAGAGGAAGAGGAGGCGAATCAAGTAAAGAAAAGGTAAAAGGTGCAGATGGAGAGATAATGGAAGAGAAGGCAGTGAGGGGAAGATGGGCAGAATATTTTAGGGAGTTGCTAAATGTGAAGGAGGATAGGGAGGGAAAGATAGCTGCAGTGGGAAATGCGAAGAAAATGAGAGTGATGAGTGAGGAGAATGGAGGAGAAATAAGGAAGGATGAGGTGAAGGCAGTTGTTAAGATGATGAAAGCAGGTAAGGCACCTGGTCTGGATGGATGCCATGCAGAATGTCTGAAAAAGGGAGGTACAGTGATGGTGGACTGGTTGGTGAGGTTATTTAATGTTTGCTGGAGAGAGGGTAGAGTGCCGGAGGACTGGAGGAATGCCTGTATAGTTCCTCTTTACAAGGGAAAAGGAGACAAGTGTGAATGTAGTAGTTTTAGAGGGATTAGCTTGTTGAGTGTAGTTGGGAAGGCTTATGGGAGGATCTTAATTGAGAGGATTAGGAGAGGAACAGAATGAGTAATTGGTGAGGAACAGTGTGGATTTAGGACAGGTAGAGGCTGTGTAGATCAGATCTTTGTGGTAAGACAGATATGTGAGAAAACTATAGGAAAGGCGAAGGATGTTTTTTGAGCTTTTATGGATCTGGAAAAGGCTTATGATAGGGTAGACAGAAAGGCACTGTGGGAGGTTATGCACTGTGGGAGGTTATGGGAGGAAAGCTTCTGGGAGCTGTCAAGAGTTTTTATGAGAGTAGTAGAGCTTGTGTCAGGATTGGAAATGGAGAGAGTGAGTGGTTCGAGGTAAAGGTGGGACTTCGACAAAGATGCGTTATGTCGCCCTGGCTGTTCAACTTATATATGGATGGGGTAGTGCGAGAGGTAAATGCAAGGGTAGTGGGCAAGGGATTGGAGATGGTTAAAGAAAATGGAGAAAAGTGGGAGGTGAGCCACCTGTTGTTTACGGATGACACTGCGCTTGTGGCAGGATCGGAGGAGGGATTGAGGAAGCTGGTGGCATAGTTTGGGAGAGTATGTGATAGAA
This sequence comes from Oratosquilla oratoria, assembly GCF_046742065.1. Classification (NCBI taxonomy): domain Eukaryota; kingdom Metazoa; phylum Arthropoda; class Malacostraca; order Stomatopoda; family Squillidae; genus Oratosquilla; species Oratosquilla oratoria. The sequence continues at coordinate 51,326,164 of NC_134801.1, forward strand.
GAAAGCTAAAGATAAATGTGGGTAAAAGTAAGGTGATGAGATGTACAAGGGGTGAAAGTGGCAGTAGACTGGATGTGAGCATTAGGGGAGAGCGACTGGAGGAAGTGGATAGTTTTAGATACTTGGGTGCAAATGTGGCAGGAAAAGGTGGAGGTAGAATGTAGATTGAGAGAAACGAGTAAATGCCTTGGTGGATTAGAGTGTAATGAGGAATAGACATTTGGGAATGGATGCTAAGAGGAGACTGTATGAAGGAGTGATGGTGCCAACAGCACTGTATGGGGTAGAAACATGGAGCACAAGATAAAAAGAGAGAAGGAGTTTGAATGTGTTTGAGATGAGGTGTCTGAGAAGTATGATGGGGGTTACTAGGCTAGATAGAGTGAGAAATGAGGAGGTGAGGAGGAGAACAGGGGTGGAAAAGGAGCTGGGAGATAGGGTTAATGAAAGAATATTAGGATGGTTTGGACACATGGAAAGAATGAGTGAAGAAAGACTAGTACAAGAAGTATGGAAGGCAGATGTGGAGGGCGTGAACATGAGGGGACGTCCTGGGATGAGGTGGATGGGAGCTTTGGGGAAGAGGGGAATGTCTGTTGAGGAAGGACGGGAGAGGACAGAAGACAGGGGTGAATGGAGCATGGTTGTATATGGATGATGTGATTGCATGAGGTGGAATGGACGGGGGGATGGGGGGTGAGGTAGTATGTGTGAGCAAAATTTGACGCAGCCCGAAGGGATTTCTCCCCGTCCTCTCCTTTTATGCAATGGGGGGACGGAGAGGGGGGGTCGCCGATTTAATGAAGCGGCCTTGCTGTGGATGTGCTGTGTCTTGCGACACTGCTTCTGACCCAGGGCAGTGGACAAGGTGCAGGGATGACCCGTCACCCAGGGGGTGCTCAGATAAGAGGGAGGGTGGAGGGGTGTGGAGTGTATTCAGGGATGGAATGGGTGGAAATGATTTTATGCCCTTCCCTTTTTGGCTACCTCCCTTGTAAGGGGGAAAAAGCCTTGGTATATGTATGTACTACTAGTAGTACTACTAATACCACTACTACTGGTACTACTACTAATACAAGTACAACTGTGCTATTACCACTATTTCTATCACTAGTACTACTATTGGTACTACTACTACTACTACCACCACCACATCATAGTGACAATCTCGGCTGCAGACTTACTCGTGTCCGTACGAGTCCGGGTCCGCCCGACCCGAAGGAGAGTCGGGTGGATTTATTATCGCGAAGGGCACGCGTACCCCCGGCGGACGACCATTGACGCCGCCGTAAGGACTCCCGTCGTCAGGATGGAAGGACGACGTTGAACAAGAACAAGAAGTCGGAAGCGCCTCTAGATGGGCGGGGGCGTTTCCACTCGAGGCAGCGACGATGAGGGACTGGGCATCCCGCGCCTAAGTCCTCCATGACTTCTTCTTTCTCCTCCTCACGGGCACAAGACCACCCCGAGTTCCGACGACGACGTGAACGCAGACGGGTCGGTCCCCTCGAGGATTCGGGCACACCTGGAGGATCTCCGTTTGGAAGGGAATTCTTCTCACACTGTCTCTTTTTCTACCTTTCTCTTTTTCGCTCTCTCCACATCTCTCGTCTGCCAGCCCGTAGCCGGCGCGGTGTCTGGGAGACTTCTTCTTCTTCGTCTCTTTCTACTTCGTCTTCACCTTTTCTGGACTTTATTTTTCTTTCCCCGAAAAACTGATACTGAAAGGACCTGAGGAGAGGGAAAAAATCATCATGAATGGGCTCTGAATTGGGCTAATTCGGGCCGAAGAAATGATGAAAGGGCTTTTGAACGAAAAAAATGGGCTTTCTATACAAAAATGGGCTTTAAGGCCTCTATGAAGTAAAACTGGCTCCTTTACAAAATGGGCTCCAAATTTGGGCTAAAAGAATGATAAAAGGGCTTTTGAGCGACAAAATGGGCTTTCTATATAAAATGGGCTTTTAGGGCTAATTTGGGCTCTAAAACTGACATATGGGCTCTCAAGAAGTAAAATGGGCTCTTTCTTTACAAAATGGGCTTTCATTCCATCAAAAGGGCTCTGCTTTGAGGGCTATTCAAAGAGCCCGTAGATCTGGCCGGTGCACAGGCATCCCCTCAGCTGAATAAAATCGCCTGGCGTCGTCCATAAGAGGAGGACCTGGCGTGAAGGTCCTTAAGGTCCAGTGGACCAATGGCCTTCTTGTACACACACAATCAGTCGCCTGCCTGCTTGACTACCCTCGGCGGCAATAAAATCTCTACGAGGAGGAGGAGGAGGACGACGGCTGCAGCGCCTCTCGCCTTCAGCTGAATAAAATCGCCTGGAGCCCTTTTAGCCAAAACAAAATCACACACACACACACACGACTTGATGGCGCAGTGGTAGCGTTCGCGGCCGCCACCACGGCGGTCCGGGTAAGAATCCCGCCTAGGGCTGAAATAATGTCAGTATCGCTGCACTAGGAGTCGTTACACCAACTCTCGTGGGCGGGAAGTTGGGTGTGTGTGTGCCTGTAAGGTCACAGCATTACCCACAGATCGGTCATATACGAGCTCTGAGCTCTCTTCCGGGAGGGAAGTAGCTGTTGATCACGAGTCCAACTCGTGATCCAAGACCATGGTGAATCGCACACACTCAGGCGGCGTCATCGGGCTCTCTGGGGTCCGTCGCTTGGATGAATGAAGCCGCCTGGCCTTCGAAGCCAGAATGGAAATCGGTAGATGCTTGAGAGTGAATAAAGAAAAAAAAAAGAAAAATAATTGGTCTTCAAGAAATTTTGAAAACTTTCACATCCCGCAGATCCTCGTCTGTGTGTCTGTGCGATTCACCATCATTTTGGACCACGTGTTGGACTCGTTATCGACAGCTATTTCCCTTCCGAAAGAGAGCTCAGAACTCGTATATGACCGAGCTATGGGCAATGTTGTGACCTTACACGTAAACACACCTAACTCCCCAGCCACGAGAGTTGGAGTAACGACTCTCAGCGCAGCAATACTTAAATTATTTCAGCCCTGGCCATTAGTGTGCGTGTGTGTGTGGATTTGTGTAATTTGCTGAATTTTACGAAAATGTTTTGTGGTCATTGATAAGGGGAAAACGATCTCGTGTTCGTTGTTGCCATCGTCACTACATACATACATACAAAGTAGACCACTTGGAAAAAAAGAAACTAATAAAGCAGAGCGCTTTCGTATATTACATCCACTTTCTGCACTGAAGATGTAATTACGAAAGCGCTCTGCTTCGTTAGTTTCTTTTTCCAAGTGGTCTACTTTGCATAAGTGAACACACGTACCTGAGTTCTTATTAGCATCACATACATACATATACCAAGGCTTCTTCTCCCTTACAAGGGGGGTAGCCAAAAAGAAAAAGGCATAAAATCATTCCCACCCATTCCATCCCTGAATACACACCACACTCCTACACCCTCCCTCTTATCTTAACACCTCTGAATGACGGGTCATTCCTGCACCTTGTCCTCTGCCCTGGGTCAGAAGCAGTGTCGCAAGACACAGCACATCCACAGCAAGGCCGCTTCATTAAATCGGCGACCCCCCCTCTCCGTCCCCCCATTGCATAAAATGAGAGGACGGGGAGAAATCCCTTCGGGCTGCGTCAAATTTTGCTCACACATACTACCTCAACCCCCATCCCACCGCCCATTCCACCTCATGCAATCACATCATCATCCATATACAACCATTATCCATTCACCCCTGTCTTCTGTCCTTCCTCATCAGACATTCCCCTCTTCCTCAAAGCCCCCTTCACCCCATCCATCCACCTCATCCTAGGACGTCCCCTCATGTTCACTCCCTCCACATCTGCCCCCCACACCTCTTACCAGTCTTTCTTCACTCATTCTATCCATGTGTCCAAACCATCCTAATATTCTTTCATCAACCCTATCTCCCAGCTCCTTTTCCACCCCTGTTCTCCTCCTCATTTCTCACTCTATTTAGCCTAGTAACCCCCATCATACTTGTCAGACACCTCATCTCAAACACATTCAAACTCCTTCTCTCTTCTTCTCTTATGTTCCATGTTTCTGCCCCATACAGTGCTGTTGGCACAATGACTCCTTCATACAGTCTCCTCTTAGTATTCATTCCCAAATGTCTATTCCTCATTACACTCTTTAATCCACCAAGGCATTTACTCGTTTCTCTCAATCTACATTCTATCTCAACTTTCACTCCACCTTTCCCTGCCACATTTGCACCCAAGTATCTAAAACTATCCACTTCCTCCAGTCGCTCTCCCTTAATGCTCACTTCCAGTCTACTGCCACTTTCAACCATTGTACATCTCACCTTACTTTTACCCACATTTATCTTTAGCTTTCTTCTATCACATACTCTCCCAAACTCTGCCACCAACTTCCTCAATCCCTCCTCCGATCCTGCCACAAGCGCAGTGTCGTCCGCAAACAACAGCTGGCTCACCTCCCACTTTTCTCCATTTTCTTTAACCATCTCCAATCCCTTTCCCACTACCCTTGCATTTACCTCTCGCACCACCCCATCCATGTATAAGTTGAACAGCCAGGGCGACATAACGCATCCTTGACGAAGTCCCACCTTTACCTCGAACCACTCACTCTCTCCATTTCCAATCCTGACACAAGCTCTACTACTCTCATAAAAACTCTTGACAGCTCCCAGAAGCTTTCCTCCTATCCCGTATATCTGCGTAACCTCCCACAGTGCCTTTCTGTCTACCCTATTATAAGCCTTTTCCAGATCCATAAAAGCCCAAAAAACATCCTTCCCCTTTCCTATAGCTTTCTCACATATCTGTCTTACCACAAAGATCTGATCTACACAACCTCTACCTGTCCTAAATCCACACTGTTCCTCACCAATTACTCCTTCTGTTCCTCTCCTAATCCTCTCAATCAAGATCCTCCCTTAAGCCTTCCCAACTACACTTAACAAGCTAATCCCTCTGAAACTACTGCATTCACACTTGTCCCCTTTTCCCTTGTAAAGAGGAACTATACAGGCACTCCTCCAGTACTCTACCCTCTCTCCAGCAAACATTAAATAACCTCACCAGCCAGTCCACCATCACTGTACCTCCCTTTTTCAGACATTCCGCATGGCATCCATCCAGACCAGGTGCCTTACCTGCTTTCATCATCTTAACTGCCTTCACCTCATCCTTCCTTATTTCTCCTCCATCCTCTTCACTCATCACTCTCATTTCCCACTGCAGCTATCTTTCCTTCCCTATCCTCCTTCACATTTAGCAACTCCCTGAAATATTCTGCCCATCTTCCCCTTACTGCCTTCTCCTCCATTATCATCTCTCCATCTGCACCTTTTACCTTTTCTACTTGATTCGCCTCCTCTTCCTCTCTTAATTTCTTTCCAAAACATCTTTTTATTACTTTCAAAATTTTCTGTCAAACTCTTACCCCATTTCACATCTGCTCTCCTCTTTGCAACCTTACCTTTCGCTTTACTTCTCTTTTCTTTTCTTTGTACCTCTCATATGACTCCCTCGTCCTATTTTGTAACCAATCTGTGAAAGCTCGCTTCTTCTCTTCTACAACCTTCTTTGTTTCCTCATCCCACCATTCGCTACCCTTTCTTCTATTTCCCCCTGTCCTTCTTGTTCCACACACCATCCTTGCACGCTTTATGACTCCCTCCTTAAACCATCCCCATTCCTCCTCCACACCCAGCTCTACTCTACCCTTTACTCCCTCCCACTCCTCCTTCAGCTTCTTTCCGTACTCCTTCTCCTTTTCCTTTTCATTCAGAGTTCACTCTAAGCACCTCCCTACCTTTTGTCCCTTTCCTCTTTCTCCATCTATCCTCCACTCTCAACTTATCTTCAACCAAAAAATTATCTGATATTCCCCCACCCTCTCCCCTTAGCACATGTACATCCTTAACTCTTCCTATCATAATCCTATTTACCACTACATAATCCATTAAAGCTCTATCTACCACCCTTCCCTCCACCACCCTCTCCCATGTGTACTTATGCTTGACTTTCTTCCGAAACACTGTATTTGCTATCAACTCTCTTTCTAGACACATTTCCACCATCAGCTCTCCACTATGATTCTTTCCTGGAACTCCACATTTCCCAATCACTCCATCGATTGGACCATTTCCTACCCTAGCATTAAGGTCTCCCAGTACTATTACATTGACATTTCTTCCTAAATCCTCTATGCACTCATTTAGATCTATCCAAAAGGCCTCCCTTTCTTCTACACTCTTCTCACTGCCAGGCCCATATGCACTTGCAAAGACCCACATCTCCTTCCACAGTTTCACCTTCATCCACATTATCCTTGAGGAAACCTCCTTCCACTCCACTACACGTTTACCTATCTCTTCACTTACTAGAATAGCCACCCCTTCCCTCCCTCACCCTCTCTTCACTCCTGATAACCTCCCACTTACACTCACCCTTCCCTTTCAACTTAGTTTCACTCAAAGCCAACACATCCATCTTTCTTCTCACAAACATACTACCTATCTCTTCCCTTTTACTCTCATCTGTACCACATCCACGCACATTAAAAGACCCAAACCTTAGGGTGCTGGTCCGAGAACTTCCAGACCCTCTTATGCCTTCTCTTTTTCTTTTAGGAATATCCCCTGTGGGGCTACAAGGAGAAGGATGCCTAGTCCCAATCCCCGTCCCTTTCTTCTCGCCTCTTACGATCCAAGTGGGAATACTTGGTGGCGGTATTCTTTTCCCCCACCACAGGGAATTCCCCCATCACAGAAAAAGAATACTCAGAGAAATGGTACAGGACAGCAACAAGGGGTTGGGGGACAGCATAACGGAGGGACAGTCATAGTATAATAGTGTCATCATTTCTCTATGAACAGAGTTTTCCACTATCATAGACAAAATGATGTGTGGCTCTGGTCCGTAGGGGCGCCCCATATAGACCCTAAAGTATCAACTGCATGTTACTTTGCCACAATAACAAGCAGCCAATACCCCAGACGGGGTATATTATGCATATGCATATATATATATACATGTTAAAGTACTAATATGACAGGTCACTGTCACTGAATGAAAAATTAACCTGATTTATGATATAGAACATAAGCTGAACCACAGTCCTGGTGGGCAAAGCACTTTAGCATTTTAAAGTACTGATATGAAGGTTCACCGTGACTGAGTTCAATATGAACCTGACTTACAATATAGAGTATAACATGTGCCACATTCCCGGTAACAAAACACTTTAGCATGTTAAAATACTTATATAACAGGTCACCGTCACTGGGCTCAAAATGAACCCGACTTACGATATAGAATGTAAGCTACACCACAGTTCCAGTGGGAAAAGCACTTTAGCATGTTAAAGTGCTGATGTGATGGGTCACCATCACCGAGTTCAAAATGATCTTTGGGGGTCAGTATGGTCACCTGCTCCAATTTACCCGCCTCACCCTCAGGTTAAGGGGTCCCAGGGCTCCTGTGGGGTCCATTTAGACACTGCTCAGGCCAACAGTATGGGCGCCAGAGGCCCAGAAGCAAAAAACTGGAGAACCCCCCCCCCCACACACACACACACACACCCCAATGTGAGGAGCCTGGGCCCAAGGGTGTGGCTGTGGCGCCCCTCCATCCCTGCATCTTGTCCACTGCCCTGGGTCAGAAGCAGTGTCACAAGACCAAGACACACCACATCCACAGCAAGGCCACTTTATTAATCCATACTTTACATTACATACATATACCAAGGAATTTTCTCCCTTACAAGGGAGGTAGCCAAAAAGCAAAAGGCATAAAATCATTCCCACCCATTCCATCCCTGAATACACTCCACACCCCTCTTATCTTAGCACCTCCTGGATGACAGGTCATCCCTGCACCTTGTCCACTGCCCTGGGTCAGAAACAGTGTCGCAAGACACAGCACATCCACAGCAATGCCGCTTCATTAAATCGGCGACCCCCACTCTCCGTCCCCCCATGCATAAAAGGAGAAGACGGGGAGAAATCCCTTCTTCTAATCCATACTTACTTCGAATAAATGTGATAGGAAGGAGAAAGTAATTAGGCTGAAGCATTATTGGAGTCTAACATATTTCCAGGATGAGTGAACTGAAATATAAATGGACAAACACACCATTCTAATTTTAACATTAATTTCATAACTGTATATGCCCTAAAGCACCTCCTCACAATTTCTATCTTAATTCACCACTTAGGGCTTTCTCCCATACATAACAGTTGGCACAACTATTGCTTTATACATCCTTTCATCACTCTCACAAACATTTTACCTCTTCAAATATCTCTCGGGGCATTTCCTACATGCTCTCCTTCATCCTTTGACCTATGTCTTCTTTCAACCCTCCACTTTCATTTATGTCGGTGGCACGGTTGGTAGAGTCTCCGACTGTCACTATGGTGGTCCAGGGTTCGAATCCTGCCCAGAGCTGAAATAATTTCAGTATCGCTGCGCTTCGAGTCGTTACTCCAACTCTCGTGGGCGAGTTGGGGCTGTGTGTGCGTGTAAGGTCACAGCATTGCCCATAGATCTGTCATACGAGCTCTGAGCTCTCTTCCAGAAGGGAAACAGCTGTCGATCACGAGTCCAACATGTGATCCGAAGACCAAGGTGAACCATGTACTTAAAAATTCCTACCTGTTCCATCTTCTCCTTATACAACTGAATGTCAATTTTGGTCTTCATTCTTGTCTGCCACCATAACCTTCCTCTTGATAAATTAACATGTACATAAAATCTTTTATGAAAACCCCCCAAATGAAAAAATCAAATATATAACAATTTTATTTACAACAAAATTTTACAATAACATGTCATTATTTACATTAATTTTTCATTCCAGCTGCACAACTGCAATACGTAGTTCATCATTCTGGTACATTCTGCTGTAACAATATGTTACAATATTCAACCAAAGAATCCCAAAATTCCTCAACTTCTCTTGGGATTTCTGATTCTGGCACAACACCCCTGGTCTCCAGTAAGAATTTTGCTGTGCTGTGGAGGGCTTCACGCAAGTTTACCACAAAAGAAGCTGACCTGTAAGAAATGAAGTAGTTGTCAACGGTCCTCAGAATGAGTACAAAGGAAATGTAATGAATTATACACAGGGATTAAGGGAGTTTGTGACAGATTTTTGGAAGGTATGTGATAGGATCAGCCTGAAGGGATTTATCCCCGTCTTCTCCTTTTCTGCATGAGGGGACGGAGAGGGGGGGTCGCCGAATTTATGAAGCAGCCTTGCTGTGTATGTGCTTTGTCTTGCGACACTGCTTCTGACCCAGGGCAGTGGACAGGATGCAGGGATGACCCGTCATCCAGGAGGTGCCAAGATAAGAGGGAGGGAGGAGGGTGGAGGGAAGTGGAATATATAGGAAATGGAATGGGTGGGAGTGGTTTCTATGCCTTTTTCTTTTTGGCTACCCCCCATGTAAGGGGGAAAAAGCCTTTGGTATATGTATGTGATAGGATGCTCGCTGGCCGTGCAGATTAGGGCGACGTTACTTGCGGCAAAGGTCGAGGGAGATGGCGGTTTGAACCCTACCACTGGTGTAGTTGAACTAAGGCTATGATTCATTAAACTCCACGCTACAAAGTCTGTAAGGGGCACCATCCTAGCCTCCCAATAGGGAAGAGTTTGTGATGTTAAACCAAATCACATGTGATAGGAGAAAGTTGAAGGTAAATGTGGGTAAAAGTAAGGTACATACATACATATACCAAAGCTTTTTCCCCCTTACTAGGGAGGTAGCCAAAAAGGAAAAGGCATTAAATCATTTCCACCCATTCCATCCCTGAATACACTCCACACCCCTCCACCCTCCCTCTTATCTTAGCACCTCCTGGATGACTGGTCATCCCTGCACCTTGTCCACTGCCCTGGGTCAGAAGCAGTGTCGCAAGACACAGCCCATCCACAGCAAGGCTGCTTCATTAAATCGGCGACCCCCCCTCTCCGAGCCCCCATGCGTAAAGGAGAAAATGGGGAGAAATCCCTTTGGGCTGCGTCAAATTTTGCTCACACATACTACCTCATCCCCCATCTCCCCGCCCATTCCACCTCATGCATCACATCATCCATTTACAACCATTCTCCATTCACCCCTGTCTTCTGTCCTCTCCCGTCCTTCCTCAACAGACATTCCCCTCTTCCCCAAAGCCCCCTTCACCCCATCCATCCACCTCATCCTAGGACGTCCCTTCATGTTCACTCCCTCCACATCTGCCTTCCATACCTCTTTTACTAGTCTTTCTTCACTCATTCTCTCCATGTGTCCAAACCATCCTAATACTCTTTCATCAACCCTATCTCCCAACTCCCTTTCCACCCCTGTTCTGCTCCTGACCTCCTCATTTCTCACTCTATCTAGCCTAGTGACCCCCATCATACTTCTCAGACGCCTCATCTCAAACACATTCAAACTCCTTCTCTCTTCCTCTCTTATGTTCCATGTTTCTGCCCCATACAGTGCTGTTGAAGGTAATGTGGGTAAAAGTAAGGTGATGAGATGCATAAGGGGAGAGGATGGCAGCACATTGGAAGTTCTTAAAGGAGGAAGTGGGTAGCTTTAGGTTTTTTGGGTCACATGTGACGCGAAAGTGAGTGGAGGTGGAAGTAAATTGTAGACTGAGAGAAGCAAGTAAATGCTTTGGGGGATTAAAAATTGTCATGAGAAATAGTCATTTGGGAAAGGATGCAAAGAGGAGACTATATGAAGGGGTGATTGTACCAATGACACTATATGAGGCAGAGACCAGGAATCTAAGAAAGGCAGAAAGGAAAAGTTAAGTGTGTTTGAGATGAAATGTCTGAGAAGTATAGTAGGGGTTACAAGGTTGGATAGAGTGAGAAATGAGGAGGTGAGGAGGAGAGTGGGAGTAGAAAAGGAGTTGGCAGAAGGGCTGATAAAAGAGTATTGGGATGGTTTGGATAGAGGGAAAGATTAGTAAAAGAGGTGTGGAAGGCAGAGGTGGAGGGAGTGAACTTGAGGGGATGACCAAGGATGAGAAGGATGGATGGGGTGAAACGAATGCTAAGCATAAGGGGATACATGTGCCGAGATGGGAAACCTCTCTGATGCCTGTGAGGGGATTGGGGGAATGGGGGGAGGGGGGTCAGATGCGCTGTGGTCACAGGGCCAGAGTGGGATTGGGGGGGGGGGGGGTTTCAGGAGTATGTGGGCACTCTGCTATGATTGCACGGTCCACGGGGGTGGGAGGTTGGTGAAGGTGGTGGAAGGGGGGTTAGCAACCTGCATCACTGTATGGTTGAGTGGCTGACGACTCTGGTGTCTTGACATCTTTCGCTGGGGGGTGGGGGGGACACTGTTCCACTGTACCCTTTCTGTGAGGGTTGGAATTATTTTTTTCTGTCAGAAGGGCTGCGTTCTTTCTTGTTGGCCCCCAAGAGGACCCCAGACAGCCACGATCAGACGTGACGCTTCAAGCTACCTAAATAATGGCAGCCATTGTATTGTGACAAGAATGAGGTGATAGGAGTGGTCTCAGATGGTGGGGGAGGAGTGGGGTGACTGAGCCAAAACAAGTGGGCATTATTTTGGGTGAGAGGGGACCTGCTGACCCAAGCCTCACATGGGGACCCAATATTGCTGTGACCAAACATGGTAAACAGTGGGTGTCACAGGACAAACCACACACACGCACATGACTCGATGATGCAGTGGTAGAGTTCCCGGGCACCATTACGGCAGTCCAGGTTCGAATCCCGCCCAGGGCTGAAATAATTTCAGTATCACTGCACTGCGAGTCATTACTTCAACTCTTATAGGGGGTGGAATTTGGATGTGTGTGTGTGTGTGCATGTAAGGTCACAGCATTACCCATAGATTGGTCATATATGAGCTCTCTTCTGGGAGGGAAACAGCTATTGATCACAAGTCCAACACGTGATCCAAGACCATGGTGAATCACACTCAAGGACAAGCGTCTCCTACAGCTCCACGTTTGGGAACTCGAGCCTCACACAGACATGGATCATGGAAAATTCAAATTCAACACATGGCACTTTCCTCGAGTCGTGTCAACACTGTGACCCAAGTGCACCAAGGTCAATAAATATTGGTTAGGGTGGCACACACAATAATCCCAACTGCTTTAGAATAAAACTAGGAGTGCCGGAGAAATGGGGATGGTTCAAGGAGGGAGTCACAAGGTGTGCAAAGATGGTGTGTGGAACAAGGAGGAGGGAAGGAAATAGAAGGAAGGGTAGTGAGTGGTGGTGATGAAGAAACAAAGAAGGTTGTAGAAGAGAAGAGGCAAGCATTCACAGATTACAGATTGATTACAAATTAGGACAAGAGGATCATATGTGAGGTACAAAGTAAGGAAAAGAGGAGTAAAGCATAAAATAAAGGAGGAAAAGAGGAGAGCAGATGTGAAATGGGGTAAGAGTATGTCATGTGCGGTCACTTGAGAGAAGGAGGATGGTATGGGACTGCTACAGGCTGACCCTTGTTCTCTTAGGCCTACTGGCACTCCTGGCACCTTTCTTAGCAATTCATTCGTCTACTATGGCACTTTTCATGTTCACTTTCACATGAGGCCTAGATGGAGACTTCCCTTTTTTCATTTATTAGTTTTATATGCCTCCAATACTTCCCCTGCCACAATTCTCTAATCTTGAAAGAGAGAGAGAGAGGTGAGACCTCCACTTATCACAGTGTCAACATCAGAGGGGTGATGAAGGGGAGTGGAGTGTGTGGGGATGAAATGGGTAGGAGTGGATTTATACAATTTGATTTTGGCTAGGCCTACCTCCCTTGTAAGGGGGGGGGGGAAAGCCCTTGGTTATGTGTATGTATATATTGTTTTAATGTGTGGTGGTGACCTGATTGTATTTACACCAAAGTAGGTTTTACTTGTAACTAGTAATGACACAGTCTACAAACAATTCAACTGGGTACATACGACTCATCCGCAACAAAGGTGAGATGTTTTCTGCCATCTATGGATACAATTATCTTGTCATTCTCTCTTGTGGTCATGAATCTGTTGCCATAAAAGAGCATTACAGTGATTGGCAGCACAGTGGACAAGTCTCTTGCAATAAGTCGGTGGGACAAGGCACACTTTGTCACATCAATGCTCATTAAGAATTGAGTTTCTAAATTGTTAATTTTGTGATGAACACTTGAACTCACTGTTGAAACCCTGTCACCTTTTCTGTAACGAGAAAGGTAGAATGAGTAAAAGCAGCAACGACTGCAACAGCACTATAGGAGAGAGGCCAAACGCAGAGTATGGGATCCAATATATTTAACGTTTCGCCCAGCAGAGCTTCTTCAGAAATACGATACAGGCCACAATGCTGACTAGAATAATTCTAAAGTTATTAAATATGAAAACCATACAGGAGTCCCTCAAATAACGTGGATTCGAATAACACGGATTCAATCATACGCGGATTTTATTTCAAAACCATCTAAAATGTAGAAAACCATTTTAAAATTCGTGCCGAGTCAGGCACGCATACGCACACACGTGGCAACATCGCAAACATTTGTGGTGACTGCTTTCTATTTTACCATATACAGTTGATCCTCATATAATGCGGTCATTATGTACACTGGGAACTGCTCAAACAAGGGTGTGGGGTGAGGGGATAGCCGTGAGTGGCTGCCTGCAGTTACCTGTCAACCTCTGGGTACTGATGCAGGAGGGATGGAGGGGAGGAGAGGGGGAGTAGGGGGGTAGCCAACAAGCTTTAGCTTGTCACTTCCACCACCTGCGCCGTGCTATTGTGAAATTTTACCGCCCTAACCTGTTGAAGTGTAATGTTTCTTTCGTTTGGAACACAACTAATAAGTCTGATAATGACTGCGCTTGTCGTGTCTTAATTTCTCTTATGAGGTTCTTGTTGTTACTGGCGGTGGTGGTTTGGGAGATCAAAAACAGACATATACATGCTTACACACGTGTAGACACGCACACGTAGACACGTGTTAGACAACCAGTGTATGTTGTGAATGTGCGTGCATGTACACACAAATACGAACACAGACACACGCACGTACATGCTTAATTGTACATGTGAACACAGACACATACATGCATGCACACAAACACACACACACGCCACACACACATACATACGCCACATACACACACATATACATACCCCACATACACACACACGTGTATACACCACATACACACATATGTATATACGCCACACACATATGTATATATGCCACATACACACGTATATATGCACAAGCACATACATACGCCACAAACACCACATACATATATCACATACACGCGCACACATACGAACTGAAGAAAAAGTTTTCCACATAGTTTTGGACACTTGGAACAAACTGGATAATGAAATAGTATGCGCAAAAACCATTCATGAGTTTAAAAGCAAACTAGACACTGCGAGATACAATGGCGGGACACCACGAGCATAGCTCCCCTTCCCGCAAAATACAACAAGGTAAATACACACACACACACACACACGTACACATATACATACATACGGTTCTCGGTATTTAATATGGAAAGTCAGCATACGCGGTAATTTCAGGAACCTAAACCCCGCGTTATTTGAGGGACTCCTGTACTATGAAACGTAGATGTTTTGAATCTGCTTTTATATCTCTCATTGATAATATAAATCAAAACAATGGATTTTTTACGATAAATAAACCTTTAGCAATTTTAATAACAAAGTAACAAGCAAATTGCGTTTACACCAGTTTCATGTTCGTTTCTCCCCGCAAGCTTGGGTTATATAAGGAGTCAGATATTTGTCCACTATTTGCCCAGCAGGGCTTCTTCAGAAATAACATACATACAAAAAGCCTTGGTATATGTATGTATGTTATTTCTGAAGAAGCCCTGCTGGGTGAAACGTTAAATACACTGGATCCCATATTCTGCGTTTGGCCTCTCTCCTACAGAAAGGTAGATTACCTGAGTTCTACTGAAGAATATTACCTCTACATATGAAATGCAAAAACCTGTTAAATGCGTCACTTGTGTAAAATGCAAAACCCATCATGTTTATCATTCATAAATCTTCTTTAAGATGACTTAATCCTCTAACATACCCATTATAGATGGTGATAGCATTGGGCTTGAGAATGCCACCACTGATTGTGCCAGCACAGGCCTTAAAGACATTAGCAGACGAGAGAAGAAGCATCCCCAAAACAAGCTGAGGATTCTCACTGTATAAATTGTATTCTTCTTTATATGCTTCACTGACACTTTCTAGTAAATGACCTTTAACAAGGTGATCAGTAAAAAGGGTCCTTATACCTGAAAAGGTAAAAAAAGTATTCATTAGTTGAAAACACATAATATCATATGGCATAATATGAAGTTTCCAATTATCATATTTAAATATGAACTCTTGTATTGTTTCAGCTTGGGCTATATCACCTTCTAAGCCATTCCACATATTCATACATCTATGCAAAACAAATCACTAAGCACAATGTGACAACAATACTTGCAGAAACCACTTGGAAAATAAAAGAAATGAATACCGAACATTTTCGTCTATTTAAGACATCATCAGGGTACGATGTCTATATGGAAAACTATTTCTTCACATCCTTCTGACATTTGTTCTTTCTTAATTTACTTCTATGACCTCTTAATGCCCTCCCATCTTTAATCAGGAGATCTCTTCTATCAATGCAATCTATCCCCGCTACAATGTCTTGAAGTGGTTGACATACATACATACATATACCAAGGCTTTTTTCCCCCTTACAAGGGGGGTAGCCAAAAAGAAAAAGGCATAAAATCATTCCCATCTATTCCATCCCTGAATACACTCCACACCCCTCCACCCTCCCTCTTATCTTAGCACCTGAAGTGGTTGACAGGTTTTGAAAATAGGGGAGCTATGTTGTCTATCTTGTAGGATCATCACATACAGGTACCTGTTATTGGTACCTGCATGTGAAGTGGATGCATGCCTTATATGAGGGTAGGAACCCTAGGTATATAGATAGATAAGACTTCAACTTCTTAAAAACATATACAAATATACATCAAACCTTAAAAAATACATTAGGTTTCAACTCATTCCAATCCAAAGGGAAACAGCAACTTACCCTGAATAAACCACAAACTTCTCCTGCATAGACCATACTCAGCCACAAAATCTGCTTTCTCTGCATTTCTGGTGTCATACCATTCCTGGAAGAGATTTTCCATGGCCACAATGTCACTTTCACTATTCACCTCTTGTTTGAGGTCCCGGATTTCTGATCCTGTGTCCACGGATTTCTTGAAGATGTTGCGACCACTTCCGTAGGAGGCACAGATTGTAAGAAGGGAACTAAGACATCTGGAAGTAAAGTTCCTATGTTACAAAAAGTGAATGTAGACAATGAGAAGAATACATGCATACATACATACACGAAAGGCTCCTTTCCCCCTTACACAGGAGGTAGCCAAAAGACAAAGGCATAGAAACCACTCCCACCCATTCCATCCCATACATACTCCACTCCACTCCCCTCTACCCTCTTCCCTCCCTCTTTATCTTGGCACCTCCTGGATGATGGGTCATCCCTGCATCTTGTCCACTGCCCTGCTCTTAACCACTTCACTCCGGGCCAAAATCTCGCAGGCAGCATTAGCTGCCAGACGTACGATGTTGCGTCATGATACTCGCATCATAAAAAATAGTCACCGCTTATATCGATCGTTCTCTCTTTCACCCGTGAATTTTGATAACCATAGAAAATGTGATGAAGCCAGTTTAGAGAGTATGTCAGTTACGCAGAGACAACTACAATAAATATAATCAAGACGCCGATATGGCAGCCTCGCGTATCCACTTGCTCCCCATGCCGCCTACGTATGCGGCACCGTATGGAAGGGGTTAAAAGTAAAGGCATAAGAGAAGAATAAGATTATACTAAATGGTTCTATGTAAACATTTGCACATCTCATCACCTTGCTTTCACCCACATTTCAACAGACCTATAACTGAAAGTAAATAGATCTCTCTAAAGGTAGAAAATAATTGGTAAATCCATCTTATTCTTCAGGAAGAAACCTGAAAAGATTTCAATATACAGGCTTGATTTGTATACTGTACATACATTACCAAAGGCTTTTTTCCCCTTTAAAAGGGAAGTAGCCATAAAACAAAGGCATAAAATCCACTCCCACCCATCCCATCCCCACATACTCCACTCCCATCCATCCCCTTTCCTCCCTCCCTCTTATCTTGGCTCCCACCCACAGTAAGGCTGCTTCATTAAAGTATACTATACAATGAAATAAAATTTGTGATTTTATTTCAAACACTAGTTCAATCAAAAGAAAGACTGATCCTTCTTACTCAAAAAGTAATACTGAATCTACAAAACACAAGAAAACTGACCACTGGTGACTGTTCTCTCTTCCTACTACTCTCAATGACAGAGGAAGTTCCTCCCACAGAGGCTTGTGGGAAGGCCAAAAGACTATAGCCAGCCACTGTCAGTGAAATTCAAGGGTGGTTCCACTTTGCAAGGGAGGGGGGGGGGCAGGTGTGAGTGTGGTGGTTTCAGAGGGATTGGCTTGTTGAGTGCGGTTGGGAGGGCTTATGGGAGGGTCTTGATTGAGAGGATTGGGAGAGGAGCGGAGGGAGTGATTGGTGAGGAGCGGTGTGGGTTTGGGACAGGTGGAGGTTGTGTAGATTGGATTTTTGTGGTAAGACAGATATGTGAGAAAGCTATAGGAAAGGGGAAGGATGTTTTCTGGGCCTTTATGGATCTGGAGAGGGCTTGCGACAGGGTGGACGGGGGGGGGGGCGCTGTGGGGGGTTGTGCGGATGTATGGGATGGGAGGAGGGCTTCTGGGAGCTGTCAGGAGTTTTTATGAGAGTGGTAGAGCTTGTGTCAGGATTGGAGGTGGAGAGAGTGAGTGGTTTGAGGTGGGGGTGGGACTTCCTCAGGAATGCATTGTGTCGCCCTGGCTGTTCGACTTGTATGTGGATGGGGTGGTGCGAGAGGTGAATGCAAGGGTCGTGGGTCGGGGATTGGAGATGGTTGAGGAAAATGGAGAAAAGTGGGAGGTGGGCCAGCTGTTGTTTTCGGACGACACTGCGCTTGTGGCAGGATCAGAGGAGGGATTGAGGAAGTTGGTGACAGA
Source organism: Oratosquilla oratoria (assembly GCF_046742065.1). NCBI lineage: Eukaryota > Metazoa > Arthropoda > Malacostraca > Stomatopoda > Squillidae > Oratosquilla > Oratosquilla oratoria. The sequence continues at coordinate 51,344,303 of NC_134801.1, forward strand.
GTTTGGGAGAGTGTGTGATAGAAGAAAGCTGAAGATAAATGTGGGAAAGAGTGGGGTGATGAGATGTACAAGGGGTGAAAGTGGTAGTAATCTGGAAGTGAGCATTAAGGGAGAGCAACTGGAGGAAGTGGATAGTTTTAGATATTTGGGTGCAAATGTGGCAGGAAAGGGTGGAGTGAAGGTGGAGGTAGAATGTAGATTGAGAGAAGCGAGTAAATGCCTTGGTGGATTAAAAAGTGTAATGAGGAATAGAAATTTGGGAATGGATGCTAAGGGGAGACTGTATGAAGGAGTGATTGTGCCAACAGCACTGTGTGGAGCAGAAACATGGAACATAGGAGAAGAAGAGAGAAGGAACTTGAATGTGTTTGAGATGAAGTGTCTGAGAAGTATGATGGGGGTTACTAGGCTAGATAGAGTGAGAAATGAGGAGGTGAGGAGGAGAACGGGGGTAGAGGGGGAGTTGGGAGATGGGGTTGATGAAGGAGTATTGGGATGGTTTGGACACATGGAGGGAATGAGTAAAGAAAGACTGGTAGAGGAGGTGTGGAGGGCGGATGTGGAGGGGGTGAACATGAGGGGACGTCCTAGGTTAAGATGGATGGATGGGGTGAAGGGGGCTTTGGGGAAGAGGGGAGTGTCTGTTGAGGAAGGACGGGAGAGGACAGAAGACAGGGGTGAATGGAGAATGGCTGTATATGGAAAATGTTGTGATGCATGAGGTGGAATGGATGGGGGAATGGGGGGTGAGGTAGTGTGTGTGAGCAAAAATTTTGACACAGCCCGAAGGGATTTCTCCCCGTCCTCTCCTTTATATGGGGGGACGGAGAGGGGGGGTCGCTGATTTAATGAAGCGGCCTTGCTGTGGATGTGCTGTGTCCTGTGACACTGCTTCTGACCCAGGGCAGTGGACAGGGTGCAGGGATGACCCGTCATCTAGGAGGTGCTAAGATGGGAGGGAATGTGGAGGGGTGTGGAGTGTTTTTGGGGATGGAATGGGTGGGAATGATTTTATGCCTTGTCCTCTTTGGCTACCTCCCTGGTAAGGGGGAAAAAGCCTTGGTATATGTATGTATGTATGAAATTCAAGGGAACAATTATCATCTTTAACTCTACTCAAAGAGAAACTTGAGGCAATAATTATCATCACTAACCCAATTAAACAAAATAGATAAATAGACGAAAATAAATAAATAAATAAAAATGGTAGTAAGTTTCTACATGGAGTATAGAGAGTTTTCCTTTTCTAAAAAAAAAATCATTGGGTGGCAGCAAGAACAGAACATGTAAACACAATACTGTGTCATTGACTCCATTTTGCGAATATTTCAATCAGAATCATCCAACACTAGCCTGGGTAAAGCAAAATCAGATTCATATCTGTATGACTTACCTGAACAAGGAACCATAAACTAATGCCTTCGAAAGGTTGGGTGGTGTAGAGAAGTGCACAACCCGCTTCCCAAGAGGCAAAAGTCTCTCTCCCTCTTCATGTGTGCCAGACTCGATCATTTCAAGGTTTTCTAAATTCTTTATCGCCTTTCTGATTAAAGATTTGGTTGGGACACTGACGGCTTCGGACAAAAACTCGGCTGCACTCTCTTCCCCACAATAAGCCTGGAGATATAAGGTAGATTATGAATTCTCTACAGCATGAAGCAAAATGGACACAATATAAAAAGAAATATAACATGATTTGTGTCTTTGTATGGTACATTCCTGTTTCAAAGATCTGAAGTGCCATTTCTTTTGGGAGATTTGTAATTTACTTATTTCACCTAATATCTTCCCCTTCACCACCTTAATAAATCTCATTACCATATTCAACACCTGGCAGCCAGATTTACAATGCTTAACTTTAACTTTTACATGGTAATACTGATCTCAAATCATGGTTAAATCACATACTTAAAGTTTATTAGCAAACAATGACTGCATGCCACATCATCTTCAAGCATATAACATTAAGGGGATCGTCCATCAGAAAATCACGATTCTTTTTTTTAATATTTCCTCTAAAAGTGTTGTTCATTAGCTATCTCGTGGCCGAGTATGGATGTTGTATCTTGATTTGGAGGGAGTGAACATGAGGGGACGTCCTAGGATGAGGTGGATGGATGGGGTGAAGGGGGCTTTGGGGAAGAGGGGAATGTCTGTTGAGGAAGGAAGGGAGAGGACGGAAGACAGAGGTGAGTGGAGAATGGTTGTATATGGATGATGTTGTGATTGCATGAGGGGGAATGGGCAGGGGGGTGGGGGGTGGGGTAGTATGTGTGAGTAAATTTTGACGCAGCCCGAAGGGATTTTCTCCCCGTCCTCTCCTTATATGCAAGGGGGGACGGAGAGGGGGAGTCGCCGATTAAATGAAGCAGCCTTGCTGTGGATGTACTGTGTCTTGCGAAACTGCTTCTGACCCAGGGCGGTGGGCAGGGTGCAGGGATGACCCGTCATCCAGGAGGTGCTCAGATGAGAGGGAGGGTGGGAGGGGTGTGGAGTGTATGTAGGGATGAAATGGGTGGGAGTGTTTTTATGCCTTTCCCTTTTTGGCTACCTCCCTTGTAAGGGGGAAAAAGCCTTGGTATATGTATGTATCTTGATTTTTACTATCTAAAAAAAAAATATCATACAGTACCCCCCACCCTACTGTGGCTGGGTTGTGTGCACTGCATACTGCATATCACGGCATGATGATTATATGTAAACACTTACATAGTACCACTATCCCACCATCACCATTTCGGGGGATCCTGAATGATTATTGTATTATGTCTCCATTTAAAGAATGTGTGTAATATATGACATGTCCTCTAACACAATGCTGTGATAGATGTACTATTGTTTGCCGCCCACGGGCGTAATAAATTCATTAAAACAAAAAAAAAACTGCATATCACGTTTTCTGTTGTTATATATATTTGCTAACAAAAGAAGCTGCTTATTTTGCACAATATTTATGCTCTTGTATGATAAATAATAGCATACGATATGGCAACAGAGACCTGACTGCATAGCGTTCAGTATGAACCATCCATCAGAAAATCATGAAAAAAAAAAAAAAACGAAATTCTGAAAACATTTCCGCTAAAAGTGTTGCTCATTAGCTATCTCGTGACCGAGTATGAATGTATCTTGATTTTTACTATCTAAAAAAAAATATAATACAGTACCCAACCCCCAACATAAATGAATAAATAAATAAAAAATAAGACAGGGCTTCGCTCTACCAGGGGTTTCTCACTTCCCACTGCATGACTGCATGGGAATGGGATGGCAAGCAGTCTTAGTAGTTAGACCCAAGGGTTGCCACTTTTAACAAGTTAAATAAAGGGACCAGTATATACTAATTTCAACATTACAAAATTAATTCAAGCCTCACATAATTCACAAAATACCTTTGACTGCAGGATAATATGCTCCAATGGGATCCTCATAATTTCTGGCAGAGGGTACGTATCCATTTCGCTGTGGAGGTCGTTCGAGTACAAATGGAAAACCTCACCGGGTTGGACCCTTCCTGCTCGTCCTGCTCTCTGTTTACTGTTGGCCTGGGCTATCCACTGAGTCTCCATTACACACATGTTGAGAGCACTATTGTACCTGAAAAAATTACAGATGAAAATGTAATCATCTTCATCTGACTTCACACATATATGGAGGGAGACAGAGATAGATAGGGAAAGAGAGATAGAGAGAGAGAGAGAGAAAGAGAGAGACTGAGAGAGGCAGATAGAAAGAGAAAGATAGAGAGTGAGAGACAGAGAGAGAGAGAGGCAGATAGAGAATGAGAGATAGAGAGAGAGACAGAGGGAGAGAGAGAAAGAGAGTGACAGAGAGGAATTAAGACATATTAGAGACAACACAACACAATCTAGAAAGGCCTATATTTAAACAATACACAAACTCTTCCATTACCTCAGTTCTCTGTGATATCCTGGATCCACTACATAGACCACATCATCTACTGTTATACTTGTTTCTGCAATATTGGTTGCCAAAATGATTTTCCTTACTTTGGGTGTATGGGAAAATATTTCTTCTTGGTCTATTGTTGAGAGCTTAGAATGTAGCGGAATGATTTTGCAACTGTCCAGAGGCATTTGGTCGCTTTCCAGTCGTTGCTGAACGACTCTTATTTCGCCCCAACCTGGCAGGAAGCAGAGAATGGCCCCCGGAGGCCGAGACTTGTGTATGGAAGTAATTACGTCCACGACTAAGTCCAAATTGACCGTGTTCCTTCGCATCATTGTGAAGAGATTCTCGAGTTTGTAACGTTCTGGTTTAAGGTTCAGCTCACTCAGCGAATGGGGAATAAAATGTCGGGTTAAGGGATACAGAGTTCCCGGTATGTCGAGCCTGAACGCAGCACCACCAAAATAATTCATAATAGAATTGACATTAAATGAAGCACTCATCAATAGAATCTTCAGTTGTGGATTCTCCTTAATAATTCTCTTCAGCAGGATGAGGAGGATGTCTGTCTGAACGGACCTCTCGTGCACTTCATCGACAATCACGTGGGACACCCCCGTCAGTTGCGGGTTACCCTGGATGGCCTGGAGGAGCATTCCCGTCGTGCAGAACATGATGCCCCCCGGGTTTTTCACCTTCGCAAAGTCAAGACGGACATGGTAGCCAACGCTGTGTCCAAGCTGCAACCAAAGTAAAGACGGTGATCATACGATAGAGTCGTAATTCTAATGTAGATGAACTATGGCATAATGTCCAACAAAGACCCACTGTGTTGGATAAGAAGAAATGAAATAGATGATATCCATATATTTCGATCAGAGACTGTGATCCTCTTCAGTGGAATATGAGGATCCACTGAAGAGGATCACAGTCCGTGATCAAAATATATGGATATCGTCTACTTCATTTCTTCTTATCCAAGGCTCTTTGTTGAATTTTACAAATGTGTTACGACATTACTTTGTAGTTAATGGCATAATGTATTAAGTGCAAAACTCTAGCATCTTACATTTTCATTCCTTTCTTTGGCAACCCACTTTGCCAGGGAAGTGGCTGATATTCTTCTTGGTTGGGTGATAACTATGTTGCATTCTGCTCCTTGTCCTCGCATGACCCAGCTATTAAGAATTATCTGAGGAACCTATCAAAAGAGGAAAAGAATGGCTTACATTAGAACATAAGAATGAAGGAGACTACAAGAGACCATATGGCCTACACTGGGCAGTTCCATGTCTATTACCCGTCATCCCCGTCCTGAAGTTGTCTAACCATTTCTCAAAACAACCATTAGTTTCAGCGCTCACTACATGGTTATTAAGTCTATTCCATTCATTGATCACCCTATTAAATAGATTTAGATTAAATAAGAATGAAATAAATGAAAATAATAAAACATGAAAGAATTTTATTAACCATTATGATGTGACTGACACTTGAGCTAAAGAAAATAATTTTGTATCAGTGAGTTTGTTTAATGTGTGCTTGAGGGATGGGAACATTCCAGAGGACTGGAGGAGTGCTTGTATAGTTCCACTTCATAAAGTAGAAGGGGACAAATATGAATGTAGTAGGTCTAGAGTGGTGCTTCTCAACATGAATTCATTATTTATTTATTTTTCATTCATCCCTTGTTCTTTTCAAGTGTTTTAAACCAAAGTTTTATGCTTTTTCAGCTGAAGGAGATTTTATTTTTCAAATTATAAGAATTGTATATCACCACATGGGGGAGGACATCATTGATTAGGTGGGCCATGGCCAAAAAAAGGTTGAGAACCATTGTTAAGTGCAGTTAGGAAGGCACATGGGAAGGTGTTAACTGAGAGGTGTACGCTGATTTCACAATTGGAAGTGTGCTGGTTGTGGATTTGAATCACACACTTCTCTGATTTCCACCAGTGATTGTCACCCACCCCAACAGTCCAAGCGCATCGGACATGGGCAATGGCTTTCGTCACATCTAAGCACCTCCTGGTGTAGGCTCCTCATTACTATCTAATTAAGAAGATTAGGAAGGGAACAGATAGAGTAACTGGGGAAGAATGGAGTTGATTTAGAACAGGAAGTGGATGCATGGATCAGAGTTCCATGGCAAAGTAGATCTGTGAGAAGTTTTTGGCAAAAGGTAAGGAGTTATCTTTCAGGATTCTATGGAGTTGGAGAAGGTATGTGACAATGTCAACAGGAAGGCATTGTGGGAAGTGTTGCAGATGTCTGGGATAGGGGAAAGGTTCCTGAGGACCGTTAAAAGTTTTTACTTGAGTAGCAGAGTATGTGTTTGAGTAGGGAATGGGTAGTGTGTGTGGTCTGCAGCCAACCAACCAAACACTGACAATCTTTCCCTCCCTGCCCCTTGGACCCCCTTCCTTATCAGTCAGTTGATTGGTTGCTCTTTCAATTATGATTCAACCAGAATCTGCATTGGTGTTCAGTTGGCTGCAAAGGATACTGACATGGGCTACACACTTTTTTTCAAAATTATTGATGATGATATGGTTTAACGTCACAAACTCCTCCCATCGGAAGGCTAGGGCAGTGCCCCTTACAGAGGACTTTGTAGCGTGGAATTTAATTAACCATGCCCTTGGTTCAACTTCGCCATTGGCAGGATTCAAACCACCATCCCCTTGACTTTCACCACAAGTAATGACGCCCTAACCCACTCAGCTAGTAAGCTTCACTAAAAATTATTAATTTTTTTAATTTTGCATAAGAATAAGGGTTTGTTTTTTACTGGGATAAAGAGTCAGGATGGCCAAGCGGTCCGAGGCACTGCGTTCAGGTTGCAGTCCGGGCTTCCAGGTATGGGTTCCAATCCCACTCCTCACAAATTTGGCTACCTCCCTTGTATATATCCCCAAAGTTTCTTGGTGGTGTGTACATGCTGTGTATATACATACATATCTACTGACGAGGATTGCAGTTTGCAATTGAAATATATAGATTCCCTGTCTCCAGTCTTTTTTGCTCCAACTGTGGTTTTCACGTGATACATACATATACATACATACATATATATATATATATATATATATATATATATATACAGTACTATCTCTCATAACGGACAAAAAGGAGGGTAACAGTGTCCGTTGATGTGAATAATCCATTGATTTGGAGTGGTTTTTGGGTGGCATAGTGATTGCACAGCACTAAACAACAGCACCAAAAACAATGAAAACACAGCTAATTAACGTCCGTTAATGAGAGGCCTCACTGTATATATATACAGACGCTCCTCTACTTATGTTCATTTGTTTTACGTTTATTCGATTTTACGTTTGAACTGACTGTAAAGAAAAAAAAAATTTGAGTGAATTTTTTAGTTTAGCGCGCTCTCCATAGTTCAAACGATACTTACGCATGATGCTGCGTCCATTGTTTACATGGCACAAACGACAAACTGAACGTGCCTTGCCTCCTCCTCCTCCTTCTCCTCCACCATCTCAATTTATGTTGCATGAATGTAATTTATTTGATATTAATGTTATTATTTTACAATGTTATGTTTATAATTAATGATTTAGGGGTGTTTTATAAGATACGGTAATAGAATTTATGGATGTATAGTACAGTAACAACTTACGTTCATTTTCACGCTACATTTGGCCGTTCGGAACCTAACTAAAACGTAAGTTGAGGAGCGTCTATATATATATGTATGTATAAATTAACATCAAAGACCCTTTCCACCTTCTGAGGGGATCGGCTGAGTACATACCCATTTCACACGTGTTAAGAATAATAGCCATGGTAGGAAACTGACCTGAGTACTTTTTCCACTTCCTGTGTCACCAGCAATGACAAGCACTTGATGATTCTCCAAAGCTTCAATGATGTCATCTCTGCGAAAAAGGATGAAATTTGTACAAAGCTATTTTCTCATAATTATCTGATATAATACAAACACACACACGATCACAAGTCCAACACGTGATCCAAAGACCATGGTGAATACATACATATATATATATATATATATATATATATATATATATATATATACACTAGCCAAATTACCCGCGTGTTGCTTGCTGCGAGTTCGTGAATCATCCCTAACCTAACCATACCCCACCTAACTTTAACCCTAACTAAAATATATTTTTTAAATGAAACATAGTTATCCAAGTAACTGGAGTGATAGGGTATCAGAATATATATGGTTATGGGGATATATCTGCAAAACCCTAGGAGGAGTTCGTGATCAAACAAACAAACAAACAAATTGACAGACAAATGAAAGATAGTAATCTAAGTACCTTTGGTTATATGGTTTCAGAATATATATGGTTATAGGGGTCTATCTGCAAAACCCTAGGAGGGGTTCGTGAATAGTCCCTAACCTAACCATACCCAATCTAACTTTAACCCTTAACCCTAACCATAATATATATATATATATATATATTTTTTTTTTTGCGGGGAAAATGAAATATAGTTATCCAAGTACCTGAAGTGATAGGGTAGCAGAATATATATGGTTATGGGGGTCTAAATGCAAAACCCTATGAGGAGTTCCTGAACAAACAAACAAACAGACAGACAAATGATAATTTTTCAAGTACCTTGGGTTATAAGATTTCAGAATATATATGGTTATAAGGGTCTATCTGCAAAAACCTAGGAGTAGTTCATGAATAATCACTCACCTAACCATAACCCACCTAAACCCTTAATCCTAACCAAAATAATTTTTTTTTGGAAATGAAATATAGTTATCCAGGTACCTGGAGGGATAGGGTATCAGAATATATATGGTTATGGGGGTCTATCTGCAAAACCCTAGGAGGAGTTTGTGATCAAACAAACAAACAAAGAGCAGGGAGAAGGTACGTCTGCCATATCCTATTATTACACGTTATAATGGGTTCGGTTATATAGTAATTTAAATTTGAGGCAAGATTTTCAGGAACGCATGTGAACCGTATAACGAGGACTTACTGTATTAGAACCTCATAATGTGAACCTGACTTTCCATGCTGCAAAGACATTCATCATCCATACACAACCATTCTCCATTCACCCCTATCTTCTGTCCTCTCCCATCCTTCCTCAACAGACATTCTCCTCTTTCCCAATGCCCCTTTTACCCCATCCATCCATCTCATCCTTGGTCACCCCCCTCATGTTCACTCCTTCCACACCTCTTTTACTAAACTTTCTTCACTCATTCTTTCCATGTGTCCAGACCACAATTTATGGACAAATTAGACATGGTGAGATACAGAAACGGGACACCATGAGCATAACACCCCTTCCCGTAAGATACAACTAGGTAAATAAATCTCACTTATGCTGAACAACAGGAAGACAGCTGTTATCGTAGATACTATTATTCTGTCTAAAATGATGATGCAACAGCATAGACTGGCTCCGAGTGGCAAGTTTGTCTTCTCTTGGGGGTACATAGGGTTGACCATTCATGATGTTTAAGATGTTTGCTCCTTGACGTAATTCCTCCGATGCATTTGCTGCTGAAAAAAAGAAAGAAAAAATATATATAAATCATTGAAGACACATGAAGTATGTAGAATTGATCAATACCCATGTTTTCATGTATCTTTATGTATTATGTATCTTTCCATATATTTTCACTACATTATCATTCTTTACACATTTTGTTCTGGCTAAAGGCAGATGAACGTATTCACTTCAAAGGTAGATCTTAGTTCTAGTATGATAAAAATGCTGAGAAGACATTTTGTAATTGTGAAACCAAAAAGTGTGACATTTTCAAGATGGACCTGTGGCTGAGAGCAACACTTTCGGAAAGACATGAAACTTATCCAAATTTCTTGCAACTGTGCTAAAAAAGGCTTTAAACTTTCCAGACAACTTTGTAAATATTAGTCGATAATAATGCAGATTCCAAAAACGAAAATAAGTGGAAATACACTGGCAATACAACCTATGTGAAAAGGTGCCCCACACTCATCACCTGTAGACAGACTTTCAAAAATCTATTGCTCAGTGACTGAAGTGACAATCCATTCTAATGACTACAAATTAATGGCTAATGAATTTGTTAAGTAAGAAAGGAATTCAAGTATTAGTTCAAATTCATGAAATTATAGACTAATGAAGACGACCTTCACCCTTTTAACTTCGATACATCCCCCCTTGGAAGCTCGCTGGCTGAGTGGGTTAGGGCGTCGTGACTTACAGCGAAAGTCGAGGGGATGGCAGTTCGAATCCTGCCACCGGCAAAGTTGAACCAAGGGCATAGGTCATTAAATTTCACGCTACAAATCCCTCTGTGAGGGGCACTGTCTTAGTCTTCTGATAGGGGGGAGTTTGTGACATTTACCCTATCACATCCCCTTTAGCTGAATAAAGAGTGACATCTGCCAGAACAAAGGCCTGATGTGTACTGACTGGTATTACTCATGACTGTCTCTGGTCCCCTTAACCCCTATGTATGTTGTCTGTGTAACTTAGTGTAGAAAATCAGTCTATTGAGGACCACAATGGAAATAAGCTTACATGCTTTTTTGTGTTATCCTCGGCATTTGTAATTGTTATTTCGAACTATGTGTTCTTTTCTTTATCTGCACTTCATGTATATTGATTCAATGCCAAATAAAATTACTTACTTACAATGAACACTATTATGATGAAGGGTTATAGTCAAAGTTTAAAGCAAAATTTTGCTAAACAAACCATTTTGATCTGTGTTGGTGTATCTGACATCTTCCCATTCGTTAACATCCTCTGTATCATCCAGTTCCGGTCTCCAGTAATCAGGAAGCTCGTGTTCAAGTAATGGCTTTACTTTCTATGAAAATGAATAAAAGAAAAGAGAAAAGGAAAATCATGGTGAGTGCACATGACATAAAAAGTGCTTCTAATATCATAAAAAAAAAAAAAAAAGGCTTGAAAGTGTATTGTGAAACATGAGATCATGAACTATTTGGACTTACGTCATTAAAATGTTGAAGCAATTCTCTTCCCTGGTCTTCCAATTCTGGATCTAACAAAACACTAACAGGCTTCTTCCACTCATCCTTCACATTTTTCATTTCTTCTTCAGTAAGCATGACAGGCTGGCCTCTATCATTAACATGACCACCTACAAGTATATTGGATTATGTCATCCATTAAATGGAAATAGAAATAATAACAATAATATCATATACTGTACATACCCAGGTTTTTCCCCCCTTACATGGGAGGTAGCCAAAGTCAAAGGCATAAATCCATTCCCACCCATTTCATCCCCACATACTCCACTCCCATTCCCCACCCCTCCCTCCCTCTTTTCTTGGCTCCTCCTGGATGATGGGCCATCCCTACATCTTGTCCATTATCCTGGGTTAGAAGCAATGTAGCAAGACACAGCACATCCACAGCAAGGCCACTTCATTTAATCAATGACCAACCCTCTCTGTCCATTCATGCAGAAAAAGAGAAGATGGGGGAGAAATCCCTTCAGGCTGCATCAAAATATCATTCACACATCACCAGTCCCTAACAATAAGTAAATAAAATATAGTAAAATCAAATACCTGTGTATAGCATTTCCATGGCTTTGGCAACTGCCGCCAGTTCAGATTTTTTCTTACTCCATCCGTAACCACAATATGTTTCAGACCTGGGCCACGTAATATGAACTTTGCTAACAAACAAAGGTCTCTTCTCTATCACTGAAGCTAACTTGGTGTCAATCTTACATGAATAGGAACGGGAAACATTGGTGGCAATATTCCCATACAGGTTCTTGAGAGAACTTTTGCATTTTGGAAATAGGGTCAAAAGAGTCTTCTGTTTTTCTGGAAAAAAGAGGAACAATAATCAACATATAAATACTTTGAATTACACGTGGTAAGTAAAATACACTGTACTGTATATGGGTAGTGCAAAAGAAAAAACTGTATCCAAGACAGGACTGCTTTGCCAGACAGTCTAGGGAACAAAAACAACAATATCTGTATCCAAGACTAACATATAATTGCATGCATAATTATACAAAAAGGTCTTTTCCCCTCTTTTAGGGGAAGTAGCTAAGTCAAAGCACACACCCACCCTTCATCCATTTCACTCCCATCTAGAAACCCACTGGTGTTCCTCCTATCTTCGCCTGCACAGATGGGTCATCCCTGTCACCTGCCACATTACTCAGTTCAGAAGCAATGCAGCAAGATACAGTACTTCCATAGCAGGGCTCGACAGCCAGAAATGGTTCATCTCCACATAATGTCATGAGCACAATCACCTCATGACCCCATCTTACATCTGCTCTCCTCTTGGTCTCACTCATTTTGCTTCTACCTTCTTTGTTCTGTACCCTGTCATATGCTTTCCCATTTCTTCTTTGCAATCATTCTTTATATGCTCACTTTGTTTCTGCCACTACCACCTGGACCTCTTCATCTCACTATTCGAAGCTTCTCCTGTTCCCTCCCATTCTCCTCATCCCACATACAGTAAAACTCCTTTTATCCGACCTTCAAATATCCGACTAGTCCAAACATCCAACTTTTTTCTTCAGTGTTCCAAGTCAGATAAAAGTTGAATTTGTCCAAACATCGAGTGATTGTTTAGTTATTGCTATCGCCACTACCAACTCATGTTCAGGTCATCTGTTGTTTTCACGGGTATTTCAGTGTTTGTTTACATTTGGCCTTTGGTGGTTATATCTCCTCAACTCTGCTGTGTTGTTTATGCTTTACTGTACCATAAATAAGTAAAAATGTCTCAAACCAACAATTTTCTACTTAATCTTTTAGTGTACGTCCAAACATCCGATCTAGGGTAGGTCCCACCAGTCGGATAAAAGGAATTTTACTGTACTGTCTTTGTGCACCTCAACACTCCTTCCTTGACACACATCCAATCTTTCTCTACTCCTGTTTCTCCTTTACCCGTCACTATATCCCATACTTGTCTCAGCTTTTCCTGGCATCTTTTTCTCTTTCTCATTTCATTTGCTAACCTTCAGCACCTCTCAGTCTTCAAAAACATAAATTAATAATAGATACTAAAAATAACTACTTCTTTACCTTTTACATACAGTCCATCATTTTCAGCTAGTTGTATCCATTGTAGTTGGTCTCTTGATAGAGGAAGGGCTCCTGAAAAAAAAAGATTAAGTACATGAAGCACAAGTATTTCTTTTTGAGCACTCTAACATTCATTCTGTGTCTACAGTCAACTGACATGATACTAAATATTTGTTAAATAGCACTCTGATAAACCCAAACTATGAGTTTTCCTTTAAGTAATCCCCCTGGAGTATATAAATGTGATCTCAGCTCTTTGCAGCCATTGAACTTTTTTCTACATGCTTTTATACACATATCCTCTGTTTCAGGTTGTCAAGCAACAAGCACAGAGCAACGAACAAACTTAAGTTTCTGGTCTGCCTGGGGGAAACTGTCAGAAGCACTTGTTCAGAGATGAGACAATGTCATGATCATGTGTTTTTGAGTGGTGAGAGAGGTTTATAGAGGGACACGAGGATATGGAAGATGACCCCAGGAGCGGAAGGCCTTCAACGAGCAGGACTGAGGCCAATGATGAGTGCGTCAAGCAGACAGTGAGTAGAGATCATCTGCTGACTGTTTGACTGATCGCAAATGGGCTGGGCATGAATCAGGATGTCTAGAAGATTATCACTGAAGATTTAGACATGCAGAGTCTGTGGAAAGATGGTGCCAAAACCTGCTGAAGAATGACTAGGAGGAATGAGACATGCAAGTGTGTCAGGACATCCTCAAGCGTTTTGAAAAGAACCAGACTTGCTAGGGACAGTCATCACCAGTGATGAGTCATGGATCTTTGAGTACAACCCAGAGACCAAATGCTAGTGCCTTCAGTGGAAGAGTCTGATGTCACCAAGGCTGATGAAAGCAAGACAGTCAACGTCATATTCATCGCATTCTTTGCTGTGAGGGGCATCGTCCAGTGCGAGTTCTTGCCACAGGGCCAGATGATCAACCAGCATGTTTACAAAGAGATACTGCAGCATTTGCTTCATTTAGTGCATGAGAAGAGGCGAGAGACGTGGCAGCACAACTCATGGCTGCTTCACCATGACAACTCGCCTGCTCACAATGCTCTGAGAATCCAACAATTCCTGGCCGAGAAAAAACATTGCCATCCTGGAACAACCTCCCTACTCACCCAACCTGACTCCATGTGAATTTTTTCCCTCTTCCCTAAGCTCAAGGGGGTCATCAAGGGGATATGTTTTGAAGACGTGGACAACATAAAAAAGGTTGTAACGACAGAGCTGCGGAGGATCCCCGAAGAATCCTTCCAGGAGTACATGCAAGCATGGCAGATAAGGACGGGAAAGTGTGTTAGGTTAGTAGGTTAGGTTAGGTTAGAACAGACAAAATTATAAGTAACCAAAGTGGCTATGTTTGTTTATCTATAGACTTTAGCAACCTATTCTATTATTAATTTCTGCCAAGAATAATGTATATTACATTGATGTATTATAATTTACAAAATTATTATTTAATTTTCTATTGCTCTATCACGTCGGTGTGCACTTCTAAAAATTTACCCTACTGAGTGTGATTGCCATCGAAATCCTGACATTATCTGAGATGGGTAGAATATTCCATAAAAATGCATGATTTCCGAGGGAAAAGAGGCCCAAAATCTGGTTCATATTAATATGATATAGTCATAACTTCATGCTCATATGAGATGAATAGTTAAAACAGTAAATAAATGACAAGGTGGTAAAATTCCACAATCACACAAACACAGATACCTAACATGAAAATTACATTGTCTTAACCTAACATAACAAACATTTCCCAGAAAAAAAATCTCTCAAATGTAAAAAAAAGATGAAAAATATATTTGCATGATACTAGTACAGAACCAATTTCAGTACCATGCAAACTGGGATATCTAACATGAAACTCATGTTGTTCAATATCTCCTAACCTACTGCAATCATTCCACAGGAAAAAAATATATGTATATCTTTCAAAAACAAAAAAGAAATGAACCTTTTATTGGAGTGACATTAACTAGAATAGATCCTCGGCAACTGTAAATGTTATTTCGAACAATGTGTTCTTTTCTTTATCTGCACTTCATATAATATATACTGATTCAATGCCAAATAAAATCACTATTATAACTGACAATGTACTCTATTAGTTTGACAATTTGTAGGATGATTATACACACACACATACACGAACATATGCTATCTATATTAGTATACATTACATATATATATTCAATATTCTATATTGCAATAATTAGCATTATAATATAATAATATAAATATACATTAATTATACAGACTCAAATCAAATAGCATTTGTCGTCTCTAGAACTAATTAGTTAACACTTACTATTGGTCTTTTGCTTGCGCTTAGGTGCTGTAGTTGGATATAAATTTGTGCTAATCAGTCTTCTAGAGACACTAATCCAATTAATATTTTTGGAAGATACGCACTGGAAATTTACTATAGTATTTCTTATGCGAAATAGTTGCATCATTCCTCTTGTAGCCATGTTGGTATAGGTGTATTACCAATTATCATGAAAATGTTGGTTTGGGTATACGATCTGTTGTCGACGTTCTCATTGTCAAATGAAAATACAAGTTCTTACTCCCACTGTTTGGGTTTCTAGGGGACTAATCGTTTGTCTCATGCCGTTTTCTTCTCCTGTACCGGGTCGTCTGCCTGAATCAGCTGATTGTTAACTCATTATATAAAAAAGTCGTCAGATTTATCCTTACGAACCTAGAAATTCCCTTGATAATTATACAAAATGAGAAGATATTATTATAATGTTATGATAGGACTAAATGATTATGCAAATTATTTTGATGAATATTAGTGTCCGCTTTTCCCTTATAAATTCTTCAACTACCTTTGACATATCAATATTTATGTAAAAAAAGGTATAACTAATTAATTTTTTTTTGTTTCATTAGTAAACATATATGAGGCATCCTATTTAATATCGATGAGTATATTTTAGCTCCCTTACATTTTTGGTCTGAATCAAAACAATGTGTTCGAAAGTTAAGAAACGTAAACAATAAAGTTAATAATAATATATAGTAATATATAATAATAATAAAGTTATTGTGTCTATCAATATGCTATAACAAATATCCATAAAACTTGGAAATTTTCTATAACCTTATAAAGAGCTAAAATAATAAGATTTTTTTTCTTCTGTTTTTACTGATTCACATTGACATTTCAAAACATCAAATGTGTTCGTTTCTTCGCGCATAATGTAGGCCTACTCAATGTATGCTAGTGTCGTAAACATAGATTTGCAAACATTTGAACAATCGTCGCAGCTGGAGGTATAACCAATTACTAAATGTATTATTTAGAGTTATTTGAGGGCTCGATCGACGAGGTCCTTATTTGAGTCATTGCATATTCTACACATTTTTTGGGTTCTATAGTATGCATTCAATTGACGTGTTTACATTGTAGTAATGGGTCTATAAATTCTGCATGAGTCCACATACAATTATTTCACTCCACGGAAAGTATATGAAATATGATTAAGAGCCAGGGACAGACTAGAAAGGACACGTGCCGTCCAATAGAGTAAATATTTAGAAGAAAAAAATATTTTATTTTTATTTCTATTACTATTTTGTATATAGTTTGTATTTATTTGCGGCATTTTTTCATTTTTTGTATTGATTTATGTATTTTCACATATATACTCATAATAAATCTGATGTCTTTTCCTTCTGTTATTTGTTTATCTGTGAAGACGAACTCAAACTATAGATTATCAGGAGCATACGCCAGAAGGCGCGTACCTGCGGCCGAAGACGTCATTTTTGCATAGACAGGAGATACAAAACAATTAATAACCCATCAATATTAGGATGTTACAATTCTTAAATAAGAAAATATCACTCATATATGTAGAACATTTCTGTCGTTGGACCCATTGCAGGATGCAGGTCCATGCAGTAAATGCGGATGCATCATGTAAAAAACAAATATAAATCGATTATGATGATGACTGTAATGACATTATCACTTTTATTGTTATAATTATTGCTGTTTTTGTCGTCGTCATCAATCATCATCATCACCATCATCATCATTATTATTATTACTATTATCATCAGTATTACTATTTATTATTATTATTATTATTATTATTATTATTAATATTATCATTAATATTACCATTATTACTATTATCACTATTACTATTATTATTATTATAATTACTATTGTTATTGCTGTCATTATTATTATCAAAAGAAGGGTCTGACTGCCGTTATTTTCGTATATAACGCTGTTACAAAAGTATTTTACTTCCAATAATTCAAAGGAATGGTGAAGTTGGTTCTATCAGCAATAATACTATATTAATTCTGCATCTAGTGTTCGTGGTCTGTCGCAAAAATAAATGTAATAATGAAAATATGCAATCTCATCTCGATAAATTTATCGCCATCTTAGCCAGTATTATATAAATTTCCTTGTAAAACAATGTTGAAGAAGGATGTAAATGATCAATTCATCGCTTTAATATTCTTTTATTCTCTAAAGTAGATTTCTATCATGGATTATCAAATAATCTGACATTGCTCCTAATAAAATGAATAGGCACCCAAAAATAGATGCATGTGTATATTTGATTCTACTTATATGATATCTACTAATTATCTATTCAATTGCTCATTTATCTATTTGTCAATTCTTCTTTTTATTACTTTTCTTTTCTTTCTTTATATATTTATATTCATTTATTCATTGATTAGTTTATATACTTATCTGTTTATTCATTTATTCATTTACCTAGTTGTTTACTTATATATCTATCTATATGTATATATAAATCTATTTATGTATTCATTTATTTTACTTATTAATTCATTTATCAATTTGTTTGTCTACTCATGTATTTATTTATCCATTAAGTTATTTATTTATTTTATCATTCAGCCATTACCTAAATTCCGTTACTGAAGACAGCTTTCACTTCACAGGTGTTCAACTATGGAACTCACTTCCTGTGTCCATTAAGCAGTCAAATAGCAAGGTTGCTTTCAAGAATAAAGTCAAGGACGACTATAAGTCTCAGCTATGGACAGAGAACAGCCTTGGTTTTATGTACTACTAGCCAAGTGAGGGGTACCTGACTCTATGAGTAATATAATCAAAATCTGCGTTCACTCATAACTGTTCTGACCTCCCCGTTTGCCCTTCAGATGTTTAGCTTAGTATAAGAATGTTTGATGTTCAAAACTAGTTTTCACCTTTGTTTTGCCTGCCATAGTATGGTATATGTCTCAGGTATGGTCCGAGGACAGTTATGATCTGACCATAATACAAGCCTGGTGAATCGGGGCACCAGGTAACAAGGTAATTGGACCTTTCCCTCGATCTCCTTGTTATATACGAGTACTGGTCCCCTGTACCCTACTTCTGGTGCTTCAGGTTATAATGTACTACTTCCTAGTGCTCATACTAATTGCCCACTCTGTCCTGAGGTACAGGTAAAATTTGGAATTGATTAATAGGTGACCCTAGCTGCAATGTAGCATTCACCATAATACCATGTTGATACTGTTGATGGCCTGCTACCTTCTATCCCGTGATACTTAATATTTACTTTTACCCTGGGATGGATTCCCCCTTTATTGTCCTACACTTGCTGATACAGCTATGGAATAATGTAGTATATCATTAATGGTACTACACTGATATGGTACTCATACTGTTTTGGTACCTTTTAGCATTATTTTGTTGTTCCTGAGGCATAGTGCACTGTTCCTTATTGTGATGGTGCTCAAGTTTTGGTCTCAATATCCTACCTGTTATGAACATTTTATCAGTATTAGCAAATCTATGATAATGTTTATGTGTCATATGTGTACAGATTGGTATTACTCATGGCTGTCTCTGGTCCCCTTAACCCCTACGTATGATGTCTGTGTAAATTAGTGTAGAAAATCAGTCTATTGAAGACTAAAATGGAAATAAGCTTACATGCTTTTTTTGTTTTATCCTCGGCATTCGTAATTGTTATTTCAAACTATGTGTTCTTTTCTTTATCTGCACTTCATGTATATTGATTCAATACCAAATACTTACTATCTGATATTTGCTCAAACTGAATCTAATATCGTACACAACAGTGCGGAGTAGAACAAAATAATGCCACATAAGGAGCATGCTGCGTAAGTAGCCATTAAGACTTATGGAACAAAATCTCGCCCCCCGATCGACGACATGACGTAATAACGACGACAAGATCTCGCAGGTGGCGCCACCACGAAAGAAAGACTCTGATCGAATTTCTGCTGAATTATTTACACAATGGCGGCACTCTTGGGAACAGGCAAATGCTAACCACAAAAAGCCAAAGGTCTCTTACTAGTCTACCTTTGTTTTTATATTTACAACACTTTGTTGATGAGATAAGTTTAATCATGGGATTTCTCCCCGTCTTTTCTTTTTCTGCATGAGGGGACGGAGAGGTGGGGGTCGCCGATTAAATATAACGGCCTTGCTGTTGATGTGCTGTGTCTTGCTGCACTGCTTCTGACTCAGGGTGATGGGTATGATGCAGGGATGACCCGTCATCCAGGAGGAGCTAAGAAAAGAGGGAGGGAGGGGTGGTGAATGGGAGTGGAGTATATGGGGATGAAATGGGTGGGAGTGAATTTTATACCTTGCTTTGACACCGAGCGACCTTGATGCCACATGAATTATTTTTCTTTATTTTTGCACTAACGTAACATCGATAACTTCGCATCAAACAAAGACCACTGTGCATTTAATTCCTTTTAGTACTGATGCTATCCTACTATGAATGATACCATCGATGACAACTTTTATATATTTTATTCTGGTGACGATAATAGAGTATTACGTCGTGTTGAAACTCAACCGAATCCAAGATGGCGACAAATATAAATAATGCTTATTTTTTCCCTTTAGGCAGAACAAAATCGCCTGTTGGCAGTAGCCTCACAAATATAACGGAAAAATTAATCTAAATCAAATCCATTTGTTATGATTACGGGGTTTAATTTGACATCCAACTTGATAATATACTGAATTAGACTACTTTCTCTTTTTTAACCTGTGAACAGCCACAGCCGCTCACGTATAATCATTCCAAGGATTTCAGGACTCGAACATTTATTTTAGCTGCCGTCAGGCGATTTTGTTCTGCTGAAAGAAACATGAGAAGACTAATGAATAAGTTGATGGATAAATATAAACAAATAGATGAATGAATAAATTAATAGATGAACGAATATATCAACAGATAAATTATATGGTTTAACGTCACACACTCCCCCCTATCAGGAGGCTAGGACGGTGCCCCTCACAGAAGGCTTTGTAGCGTAGAATTTGATAAACCATGCCCTTGTTTCAACTTCGCCGGTGGCAGGATTCGAACCGCCCTCACCTCGACCTTCGCCGCAAGTAACGACGCCCTTAATTAATTAATTCATTAATGTTGAGACATTCTGACAGACTGACGTAAGTGGGAACAGGAAACACATGAGTCTTAGTCTGAGTTTATTCCTGACCAGTTTCGGAGGTATGAAAAAAGCATACCTGTGTAGCTAGTCAGGAATAAACTCGGACTATAACTCCTGTGTTTCCTACTCCCACTTAGGTCAAATAAATGAATAGATAAATAGATGAATAAATAAACAAACTAATAGATTAATTTATAAATATATAAAAATACATAATTATGTAATTATATAAATAAATAGATAAATGCATACAAAATAAACAAACGAATAAATAAGTAATTTCATTTATAGATTCTTAATTAA